>NC_024320.1:3433064-3535855 GCF_000523025.1 Cynoglossus semilaevis
CTGCCAACCACCCAGAGGTCAGCAAAGAGGTTCCGCAGAGAGCTCTGCACTACGGCAGCGAATGTGCCACTGGGTACCTGGGTCTGTTGGAGCACGTGTTGGTGGTAAGACCATAGACCTGAGTGGTGCTGATGTTTGAGTGTGGACTAAACACTGAACACATTCTGTTATGTCAGCTGTCATCTTACTTGATGACCTCTTCTTCTATTTCTCCTGTCGCTCTATCACTGTTCTTTAAATTGTGACTCACTGATGTCGGTGCAAGCCGGTGAGTACGCAGCACAAGTGACCTGCAGTGACCAGTGTGTGATCTTTTAATGTTCTTTAACCCTACAACTGTATACTTGTAATCCAACTGTGTGTGTTTGGTTTCATTAATCTGTTTTTTTATATTAAATTAACAACTCTTTTCCAACTTGTTTAAACTAACTATCTCAGGCGTGGGCAAATATTTTGACTGGTGGACCACAATGGGTCCTACAGTTGACACAGGAGCCGGGTACATGTAAAAATTATGCATAAAGGCTAAAATGCTTTAAGCGTTTTCTACACCCTCTACCGGCGGGATTTGGGCATTGCAGGGAAATGACAGATGTATGATGATAATATAAACTATTTATATCATTTGAACAAGTTTGGTGGACCGCATTAAAAAGCCAAATGGGTCGTAACCAGACCCACAGTTGTTGGTTGCCCATGCCTGAACTATCTGAAAGCAAGTGAATCCCAATGGGCATTGCACCAGGGACATAACACAAAGAGTTGCATTTGATCCTTATTAACATTTCACTTTAGTGCTGTAAGGAAGATGAGAAGGTGACATCCACTCAAACACAGTAACACACAGTGAAGTCATCTTATTGAATTACTTTTATAGCTCATATCCTACTTATTGCAAATCAATTCCTATTGCCAAACTCGACCATTGTCACTTTTAGAAATGTAATGTGTGGTCGACTTGGACTGACACGTGAGGCTGTGTGTTGGTGACAAATGAAGATCATTCAAACGTCACATCATTGGTGCGTTTGTGTTTGGCTCACAGACATACCAACACAGTGACGACTCTCTCTCTCTTTTCATGACTTAACATCTGAAAAAAACAAAAACATGAGCCATGTGAAGGCTGAGTGCTGCACCTGTTGCCCACTGCCTGCCTCGGGCACTATGAGGACGCCAGCTGAAGCTCAGCTGAGCACCGACAAATCAAATACCAATTATTTTATTTAGATATTCTCTCATCAGCTTTGGTCTAATGTTTTAGCTGTGTAAAGAATCACTCTGTTACAGTACAGTATTAAATTATGTGGACCCTCTGTTTGACTCAAGTGTTGACAAATAAGGTGAATGATCAGGTTAATTTTTTTAAAATTTTTATTTCTACCTCAGGTCATCCAGAAACCAACTCATGACCTGAAGCAGCACTTAGCCAATTACTCCAAACGAGTGGCTGGCTCCGTCACTGAGCTCATCCAGGCTGCAGAGGCCATGAAAGGTATTTTAACCTTTGACCTTTTCCCCAGCAACTTTCTAACAGTTTGTTGACAGCTTCTAGACTGTATATAGAAATGAATGTAGTCTGTGGCTCCAGACACTGAAGTCGGTGTCTGTTTGGGTGTGTGAAAAACCTCTTAGTCATCAGTCCATTGTTTGAATGTAAGTAACATTTATGGTCTTTATGGACGGTTATGAATTCATGGTCTGTATCAGTATTCCACAATGTTAATTTGATCTGCTCATTTATAGAGAAAAAAATAATAATAATGAATCGAATCAAGAAAACCAGCTGCTCTACCAAAGGACTTTAAGTTAGTCCTTGAGTCCAACAAAGGTCACACAGGTGTCACCGGAGACATCGCCCCCTGCTGAGGTCCGAGTGACTGGATCTTATACAAGTTCTCAATGTGTTCACACCTGAACCCAGAACTGAACACTCGATGTTCATACCAGGTGTGAATGAAGAGCCAGAGCTCTCCAGTTACACACACGCCCACACACACACACACACACACACCCTGCATAGGAGTCCTGCAGAACCCAGAGTAATTCAATAAATGTTGCTTCCACTAGTCAAACATTGGAAAAGTCGACCTCAGAGCTTCGGAACACTAATTAACTCCCCTCTCAACACACATGCACAAAATAATCCCCTCCAGGTTTGGACACGAGCTGCCACTATATCCCACTGCCTGCATATTTGTGGACGAACAGTGCAGTCACAGAGAGACTGAGAGAGCTGTGATTAATGTTCAGCATCCTAGTCACGGATATCAAATTGGAATGCTCCAGACGTTCCATCTCGTCGCCTGGGTCTGGGAAGAGCTGAGGTGGACAATTCATGAAAGTCAAAGGTTGTTTATTGGCAGAGGCGGCGAAAACATGGCGCTGAGATCGCCGCCTTATGACAGAGGATATGGAATATTTATGACAAGTTTACCCGATACATTAGGGGGTTTATGGTTTGTCCATCGTGTATATATACCTTTATTATACAGTATATATATTACATGCTAGACTAGGGTTTTAGGAAGTGTGGATTTATGAGGGTATATATATTACATGGGTTTTAGGAAGTGTGGATTTATGAGGTACTGACAAAAAGTCAACGTGTCTCCCATGTCCTCCTTGACCTATAACCAATTCAGGACTGAAAGAGTCTCACGGCGTCTCAATATTTGTTTGTTTTTATGGCCTGTTGTTGGACATCGTTTTGTATGTGCATTTATATTGATTTGAATTGTTTTTGTAGGAAAATGAAACTGAAATATATATATATACTTTTTTGCCCCTAAAATATTGTCCGTCATAAGAGATTAATGACTGTTTCCCTCAACTAAGTACTGACATAACTTGTCAGTTATTGTGTTATTTTGTATAAACTTCAGTTAGCACTTTGAAACGGCACGTATTTCGGAGGTCCAACATTTGTGGTCAGCCATGTTCGGGCTTGTAAAACTCTTGGGAGAGAAAGCATGAGATCAGATGTCAGGACTTTCCTAAACCAAGCGTTTGCTGTTGTTGTGTGTTGCAGGCACCGAGTGGGTGGACCCCGAGGACCCCACTGTCATTGCAGAGAACGAGCTGCTGGGAGCGGCCGCGGCCATTGAAGCTGCTGCCAAGAAACTGGAGCAGCTGAGGCCCAGAACCAAACCCAAGGTCAGCAAACGTTTTCACTGAGACACAGAATCTCACAGAGGTTGTTGACCTCGGCCTGAGGTCACGGCGTGCTCCTCCCCTGAGCCCCCCCCCCACAGACAGATGTTTCCCTGTTGACATTTGAATATTTCAATAAAGCCTTGATCGGTTTGAAAATGCCATACATCGCAAGTGTTGACAAATGGTTTCCCGTTTCCTCTCGTAAAACAGGAAGCAGACGAGAGCCTGAACTTCGAGGAGCAGATTCTGGAGGCGGCCAAGTCCATCGCTGCCGCTACTAGTGCTCTGGTCAAAGCAGCTTCAGCCGCTCAGAGGGAGCTGGTGGCTCAAGGGAAGGTACGTCTTCAAACAAGGGAAGGCCAAATAATGGGAGAACCCTAAAAAATACCATTTTTTGAAATAGTAAAAGGTACTTCTTTTACAAGTTCTAAAAAGCACAATCACATGTGTCCCTGTGTTCATGTTATTTTTTTAAATTATCCATGATAAAAATAATAAACATTATAACATAATACAGCTTCATTTAAGACACAGTTATCATCTGTTAATGGTAAAATGAAAAATGAAAAAGTAAGAATTATCTTTAATAAGAAATCATATGTAACCAAAAATATTTTTTTCTGTATCAAAGTTTATATCCTACACTGACCGCCCGCTGTTTCTGTTTCAGGTGGGCGCCATCCCGGCCAATGCAGCCGATGATGGACAGTGGTCTCAGGGTCTGATCTCAGCCGTAAGTCCTTCTCGCTCTGGGGAAGTATGCTAAGTTATCAATGACATCTGCTCACCTGCATCATCTTTGTGTCCTCAGGCTCGAATGGTCGCGGCAGCCACCAACAACCTGTGCGAGGCGGCCAACTCCGCAGTACAGGGACACGCCAGCGAGGAGAAGCTCATCTCGTCAGCCAAGCAGGTGGCCGCGTCCACCGCTCAGCTGCTGGTCGCCTGTAAGGTCAAGGCTGACCACAACTCGCAGACCATGAAGAGGCTCCAGGTCAGTGCTGCCCCCTGTCTATCTGAAGCATGGCTGCAACTAATGCTAGTCCGACGTCACGTTAGAAAAAAAGGTCCGCTTGCATTTTTAAGTGAAGTCTGGGAAGTTTTACCAAAGTACCAACGAGGCCGAGAAATTAAGTATGTGTATGAATGAGAACAACTTTGACATGAAAAGTAAAAAAAAAAGTCAGCCAGAGGCAGTTGCTTGAAGGACAGTGATGCTTTTGTTGTCCTAGGAAGAAGCTGGATTGCTGCTCTGTATCCAAAGTTATGTCGGTTGCCACACTGCAGCTCAGATTTACCAGCAACCTAGTTGCCTTGTGTTGGAAAAGTATAAGAATACACAGATGATTGACAGTACACAACTGTGTTGGTGCTGGATGTCATCTAGCAGCCCTACCTAGGAAGACATTTTCCCTAACATACCTGACCAAGATGGATCGATCGGTGTTGTGTCAACTACTTCACTCTGCACAAGGCAACATTATGTCTTTCCCCCGTCTCAGAAGAAGGGTCTGCAATGGGTTGCCACAGTGACAGAGTCTGTTTGGCCTCGAGCCATTTTTCTTTGCTCCAAACTTAGCCCTATAATCCCACTGCACATCAGTGCGACAGCTGACCTGAGGCCAGCGAGCAGCGCTACCTGCAGCTCGGGAACAATAATGTCAGTCCCTGTGCAGCAGCTGACGATTTTGTTATCATCTATTCTTAGTGGTGGAGTGTTTAGAGTTACAGGTGAGCTGCTACATCAGGATTACTGCGCTCTATGTTTAGCACAGCTATCTGCTGCTGCTGCTCTTTATAATCCAATCCATGGATTCAGTTTTGCATTTCCAAAAACATGGAATTGAATAGGGCACAACACCCGCATGGGAAGTCGTGAGTTACACATAGGAATGACATCACACTTTGCAGACCAAAAAGAGTGGTCCAAGTTGTGGTTTGGCTGGGTAACTGGTTAGCTTAACAGGTGTCATGGACAAACACTTTACTAGCACGATACTTTATTATAAAGTTAAACATGTAGCTACAGTGGTGCGCAGTAGTCACTGACCAGTACTTTTATTGGACCAATTCACTATTCAGTTATTAATAGATTTAGTCTTTAGTCTTTAGTCTCTGTAAACTGTACAGACAGGTAATATATAATACTCTGATATAGATATAGTCTTTAGTCTCTGTAAACCCTACAGACAGGTAATATATAATACTCTGAAACTGGTGGCCAAAAGTGGCTTAATTTGAGATATTTGGTTATCATAATACCAGCATGTGTTCTAATTGACAGATCATGACACAGTGATTCGCTGGTCTTTGCACTTTTAATAACCCCCGCCCCTCAGTTCTTTCACCACCTCCACTCTCACCATCCAAATACAGTCTGGTAAAAAAACCGAAGTGAAGCTGGATGAGCTTATCAATGAAAGCTCAACATAAGTGGGTGACATCTGGGTGGGTCGTCCACCGTGATGACATCATTATGATGTCATCGCCACACAGCTTAACCCACGTATGGCATTTCTTCTGTTTAAACTCCACAGTACATTCAGGCTCACTGATGGAGAGGATGTCATTTTGACCTTTCCCTGTAACTGATGCTGGTCAACACAAGGCATCACAGAAACTTCACGCATCTCTTGTCGCTCTCATCTGCCCAAAAATACCATCTTTAAGTCAGCGTGCACGCTCCCCGTGGACACATCAGCGTGCCCGGGACGTCTCATATTCTCTGATCCAATCAGCAATGGCTTATGTGTTCCTCTTCTGGGCCTGCAGCTGCCACCTCACTAATTCCCATACATTCATGTCAGACCCCCTGGAAACCATCCACGGGTCCGCCCACACCTCCCAGGAGCTGGAAACATTAACTGCCTGATCTATGATTACAGCTGCAGCACTTGTTCTCATCACTCTGCAGAGAGGCTTTTTAAGGCTGTAATTGCTGCATGTGCTTAGCCAAGTGCGGCTTGGAGAAGTGAGTGTTCCTGAAGGCAGCATGTTCTGAGTGGAAACGATGCAACCTGCACCCAGTTTAGGTCACCTGCGTCCAATGGAATAATCTAGAATAACAACAGAGCAGGTCAAAAATAATGAAGGCGATAGTTCAGGATTATTATAGTCGAGTTGCATTAGGTCATCACTGACTGTAGAGTGAGCGCCGCCTCCTCTGTGAGCCACTCCCAGTTAGACAATCTCTCTGTGACACAACAGAAAGATGGAGCTGTGACACAATGAAAATGCTATTCCAACCATTTAACAATTGGTTTACAAATATAAGCTACCCCGATTAAGATATCAACAGCTTAAGTCACTGTTTTCACTCACCAACGCCAAGTATGTACAGTATATACTGCTGTAATAGCATAGCTCTGTGTCCCTACTGGGACTGTCGTAGCTAACGTTACCTCTGGTGTCTGTACCAGGGCTGTTGTAGCTAGCGTTAGCTCTGGTTTCTGTTCAAGGGCTGTCTTAGCTACTGTTAGCTGTGCTCGGGCAGCTTTTCTACAATTAAATTGCTTAAAAAAACTCAATATATTGTCGTGCCAATCGTCTCACAGTACAATGCAATATATCATATGGTTGACCCTGTATCGTGATACATATCAGATTCCTGCTAATGCACACCCCTAACCTAGATGTAATAAAACAAACTTATATTTACGAGAATACAGGACATATTTTATTGTAAAATGTGCTTTTTTTGGGACTGCTGTGTCTGTGGGGACTTTTTGCACGGCCCAGATTCTTGCCAATGCACACCCCTAATTTAGATATAATAAAACTAACTTATATTTACGAGAATACAGGACATATTTTGAAATTTATTGTAAAAAGTCCTGTTTTTGGGACGCCTGTGTCTGTGGGGACTTTTTGCACGGCCCCGCTAAAGCAGTGAGTATTTTGGGGTTCAAGATGTAGTTTGGAGTTCGGATTAGGATTTCAGTCAGATAAGGTTAAGGATTTAGATCAGACAAATACCACAGGTACAAGGAGCTATTGATGGGTGTCTATGACGTGCTCACGAACCATAAAAATAAAATATGTGTATGTGTGTGTCATTGTTGGCCCTAACAGTCACATTCCATCTAAACATAAACTCACAGTGGACCAATCATTCTCATCGTCTGAGTTCAGCCCTCAGAGCCACAAAAGGACAAAACTCTCATTTGCTGCAGCCTGGTTATCCAGTGTGTGTGTTTGTGTGTGTGTGTCAGAGGGAACAGCTCCTTGTTTCCTTTTACAGATATCCTTAGACCCTGAATGTAAAAAGAACGGTTCCGTTTTTTTTTCCTTTCCTGGAACTTCAGGACAAACTGAAACAGTCCCTCTGTCTCCTGCAGTGACTGCTGTACTTCTTAACACCAATACACACCATTATGTCCACATTTGTCTGTCACATTCTTGGCTGATAATTTGCTACTAACCAATACCGCCGTGCACCGCAGTTATTAATTGCCAAAATGATTAGCAAATACTGCCACTAGTATTATATTTAATACTGGTTTTTGGTAGGAAAAAAAATGTATATTTATTGTAACCCGAACTAAGTATTGGTGACAGTACTCGGTATCGGAAAATGTGCAAATGAAAATAACCTTATATAGGGATGTTCAGTAATATCGACCAACTGATATTAGCATAATTATCTGATACAGGTAAGAATCGTTATCGGTTTTTCCTCCGATAATAAAAATCCCATAATTGCCTGCTACACAATTCCTAGGTTTCACCCCAGATGATGTGACCTAAAAATAGTTTGTGAAAAGTGATTGTGCAGTCATTGTGCAGCACACCACTGCACACTATGAAATGTGTCCTCTGCCTTTGACCCGAAACAGCTGTTGCGTATATCGCTATCGGTTAATATCGGAATCGGAAATTAAGTGTTTGGACAATATCAGCATATTGGTAAAAAATTCATATCGGACAACCCCACTCGTACCTGTTTGTCAAATATGGTCCCAGGACGATTATTGAGGTGTTTGATTGAAGAACAATTTCAATCTAAGGGAATATAAAAGGCTGGTTTATCTGAAAATATTGAGTAGGTTGTCTTTCTTCACAGGCTGCTGGAAACGCTGTGAAGCGTGCATCTGATAACCTGGTGAAAGCAGCTCAGAAAGCAGCCTTTGACGAACAGGACGCTCAGAACGTGGTGGTGAAGACCAAGATGGTGGGAGGCATCGCTCAGGTGGGTCCAGGAGATTCTGAACAGAATATTTACTGATCTGATCTTATTTTACATGAGCTGTTGGAATCACCCTGTCTTCAGAGTGGAAAAGAACAGGAGACTAAGAACTTGACTGTTATGATTTCAGATTCTCGCTGCTCAGGAGGAGATGCTAAGGAAAGAGCGGGAGCTGAAAGAGGCCAGACAGAAGCTGGCCATGATCCGAAAGCAGCAGTACAAGTTTCTGCCATTAGAGCTGAGGGACGAAGGCCCTGAGCAGTGAGAGTGAGTGAGAGAGAGAGAGAGAGAGAGACCGTGTGTGTGTGTGTGTGTGTGTGTGTGTGTGTGTGAGTGCATGTGTGTGTTTGTGTGCGTAGACGCTCGCTCAGGACCCTCCCACAGCTTCCACATAACATCTAGTAGACGAACTCCTCGTCACACAGATGCTTTAGTCTGTTTGTCTATTTAATTTCCCAAACTGCAGGCAATGACAATGATATTGAAATTAAGCAGTTTTGACAAATATTCATGTCAAACCTTTAAATCTATTAATTAAATATGAACATATCATCACACATATCTTTTTTTTTTTGTTTTTGTCCTCTGTCGTTACATAATGACGTGCCAGTACTTCCTGCCCTCACTGACGCTTCTATGCAAACTGTGCATGAGAAATGCAATCCCTCTATGCAGATGACTGTGTGTTTTGTACGTATGTTCGTATGTTAACGGACTTCAGCTTGGAAAAAGAAAATTACATATAAAATAACTTTGCGACAGAACAAATCACGGTGAGAATTTTTTTTTTATCTGAGCTATGAACTGTATTAATGGTGTGTTCAGTAATATCTGAATAAACATTTTTGGGTTATTTTTCTTTTGTGTTGTTAGTTTTATAATTTAAACAGCTGCAGTATTGAGGCCTGGATTCGATTGGATTAGATTTGGTAGGAGTGGATTAGACTTGATTACAGAATTGCATAAAACTATATTAGATTAGAATAGATTAAATTAGAATAGTTTAGATTAGATTATTAGTGAAAAAAATGATAAAGCCATATATTTAACTTCAGGCCATTTTTGGGGGACAAAGCATTTTTTTACGCAGCAGTTGCGTTGTGTGTATTTCCTGTCTATCTGGGGATTACTTCACTTTTATTCAGATTACTTTATAGTTACCTAGAACTATTTTGTTTAGAGTTAGCTCTTGGTTAATCAGGATTATTTTGTCATTGAACAGGATTATTTTCCAGATTCTGGTTAATCAGGGAGACGTCAGGACCTGACTTCCTGTCTGATTATGACAACAGAGTTTTGATAGAATCGATGCGCACTCTTTGTCACAGTATATCACTGCTTATTAAGTGCCTTATGCGTAAAGAAACTATAAAGATCTGACACCTTTGTATCTTGTTGCACTTCCTTCATTCGAACCTCATATAAACACACGTTCACACTTTTCACCTCTTGTTGTGTTATCCTTGTTTTTTGAGCAAACCAAACATGTTTAACAATAAACAAAAATGACTGTAATCACTTTTTTTTAAATCGGTTTTTGTTCACATTTCTGACGGTAGCAGTGTAACTCTGGTGCGCAACAGCAGCACCTACTGGCCACTGTAATAGAGGTTTATATTCAATAAAGTTGGTTTTACCATTAACCTGTGGATGTCTTTTTTGTCCCCTTAACATTTAACTCCCTGTTGAATTGGACAAAAATGTTAATGTATGAACATAATGGGGTTTTTTTTAAACAAAAACAAATGCATGTTAATGTCTTAAAATCCACCAACACTACAAAGCTGAATTTTGAGTTATACTTTTAATAAGTAAAACCTTATTATAAATCTGTCTAGATAGCTAGCTAGCTAGCTAGCTGGATATCTATCTATATTTTATTTCATTTAACTACATTTATTGTTATTTTAGTTTTATTTGTAAGTTGTTGTATCTTATGAATAATTAAACCTGTATGTGTTGTCCAATCGTTTTTTGGGTGGTGTGTAGGGGCTGAGGTGGCCTTCAACCATAGTCCAATCTAGGGCATCAAAATGGCTAGAGCCGGCACTGATTGTATCTTCGCCACATAACTTACTCATGTCTAATATTGTCTTTACGTCAGCCTCAGCGTCTACTTTTCTTTCTTTTCTTTTTGTCTTTTCGGACCTTTCCGATGTAAACTTCAAACAAGGTTCCAGTTTTAACTGAAGAGCTTAAGGTACAAGTTCAGAACTCTTCACTTAGCTCAGTCCTACCGAGGATATGTGCGCGTGTTCGCGCCTCCTCGCTGACTAAATATGGATAACAGTCTCGCGCGCGCGTCTACGCGTTGAAAAAAAAAAAAAGTTGACCGAGTCGTGCTCATCCGTCCTCCTCGACTTCTATTATTCCACGCTGCCCTTGCGCCGCTCACACGAGTCGCTGACCCTCCGACTGTGACCGGTTACCTCGAGCCGCCTCTCCCGCCACCACCGTTACCGCCGCTGCCGCTGAGAACCACACCAAGCAGGAACCATGGAGGCCATCAAGAAGAAGATGCAGATGCTGAAGCTGGACAAGGAGAATGCTATGGACCGAGCAGAACAGGCGGAGGTGGACAAGAAGGGAGCTGAGGACAAATGCAAACAGGTCGGTGAGGTTACTCTGTCCCTCCATCAGCCCAGGTGCTCCTTATCTCCTTATCTCCTCCACCTCCTCCACCTCTATCTCCTTACTTCCTAGTCTAGAATTCATACAGTGAAGTCGTATCTCACCCCAACAACTCCAATAACAGTTCGTCATTTCTACACCTCCATCTTCTCCAACTTAGAGTACAAGAGTATTGGGGCCATATCGAAAAAAAAAAAATCTTAAAATAATATTCACACGCTTACTTAAAGGATTAAAGTTGTTCGTATGTGAAAATGAACTCGTTCTATTACAAAAAGAAGTCCAGACTTTAAGTGTATGACTATTAGGGTTGGAATTTCATAAGAACAATGCCCTAATTTAATCAGAATACACTCCTATTGTGACAAGAAAAACACGTTTTCTAGAGTAATGTAAATCTACGAGGAAATATTATGGAGGTTTACGAAAAAAAGCTTCTAAGTTTACATTGAATTAAGACAAACGTGTGAGTATAAGTTCAGAATATCACAGGACAAATGCTTTAATACAATTGGAATGTTACAAGAAAAAAAACTTAAGTTTATCAGATTCATTTTTTTAAATATGGCAACAAACGTTTTTTTCATAATGTGACGAGGTTTTACATTTAAAATCGCAAAGTCAAATGTTTACTGTCGGAACATGAAAAGTTTTAAGATTTTTTTAAATCAAACAAGCAACTAAACAAAAGGTTTTACATTTAAAATCGCAAAGTCGAACGTTTACTGTCGGAATATGAAAGGTTTATAAGGATTTTTTAAATCAAACAAGCAACTAAACAAAGTTGTATATTTATAAGAATAATGTCTTATTATTGCTCTTTCAATTTACGTTTTGTCAAAATAGACTTCAAAAACGTTTTTCGACACAATCTCACGCTAATGACAATGTGATGCTTCTTGTTTTTTAAGCATTTCAACCGTTGTCTACTTTTCTTTTTCTCCATAACTCGTCACGTCGACATACAGCGCTGTTTTACTCATTTGATACCAGTTAGCTATACTACAACTGTATTTCTCAAATTTAAATCTTTTTTTGTTGTTGTTGATGTACGACTTTCTTTAATAATATTACTGTTTTATTCTTCAAAATCCATGACTTTATTCCCATACCGACTTTATTTTATTGTTTGTTTGTTTGTTTTTCTTTTGGCCCTAACACTCTTTGCAGGGGGCTTAGGTTCAGAGGTGGAGCCAAACTATGTATCCAAAAACACCCCCACAAAACTACTCCACAGCGACCAATGAGGGACATGATACTTGGTCAGATTTAGTTTACATTAATCTAAGGCGTCAGAATTGAAATTATTTTCACGTATCTGTGGAACATGGGTTTAAACCAAAACGATTGGGGTCCCACATGGTTTGATGTTAGGAACCTTGTTATATTTTTATTTTTAGTGCTTCATTTCTATTTAGGTTGTTGTCTATGATTTGTGTTTAGCTTTTAAGAGCTAGCACAACAGCAGGAAGAAATCCTCTTTGTTTGCGAGGTTAGCATTTAAGTCGTTAAATTAAAGCACCTCCTCCTCACCAGAAAGGTTCATGTATTGCTTCAGGGAAGTGTGAGCGTAATGCAAATCTGACAAGTCTATTCCCTGGCTCCATAAATTCATCACAATCCTGTATTTTGAACTGGTTGGTTAGTCATAGTCCCAAAGCATGTCAAATTTAAACATAACAAATAAAACAGTTCAGTAAAACAGAGCCATCCACGTTTCCAATGATACAGTATTTAGCAATTTCTAAGTATGCTAAAGCTAGTACATTTTAGCTACAACTGTTGTGAGCATTGCTAAAAGTTGACTTTAAATGTATGGTCGTCACATCTAAATATCTAAAAGTAGAAGTTAATACTGATAACGACGGAACTTTAACATTGAGCTAAGGTCTAACTAGGTAAATAACGCTAAGGAAGTTGACTCCGCTTTAACAGCAAACAGGAAATATTTAATCTTCTTTTATCTAATTTAAAGATCAGGAATATTAAAGACGATCTTTAAACTAATTTAAAGATCAGGAATATTAAAGATTTTAAATTAAAATTTGTCTTTTCAAGATATTAAAATTCTTGTATTGTGCCACCTGCTGGAGAAACACATGAAAATTAAGGTAAACTTTAGAAACACACTTAACATGACTTTCTGAGCTCAGTCGCTTTAGCTTGAAAATAGTTTAATATTATATTTTCTGTCTTGTCACTCAAAGTTAATGCACATGTGACGCCACCTGGTGGAGGAATGTACACAAAAAAAAAATAAGATTTGATAGTTGAAAGTTTATTTATACTTTAAAGTAAATCACTGTCAGTATAAACTACACATCTTATTTTATATGTGCATTTCTTAAAACTTGGTCCAAAAGTCTTCTCTGAAGAAACCTGGACACACACACACACTCAGGACCTCTGACTGTGAGGAAACTCTTGGAAAACATTTGAGAAGGTTCCTCAGAGGTCAAAGGTCAGCCTGTTATCCCGTCGTGGCGCACCGCCCTCATTCTTGACATGGTGCTGAAAGTGTCATTAACACATGACTAAACCGGAGGTGTTTGTGTGCCTTTAAAAAGATGTTACTACAAACCAAAGTCATTCTGGGTCATTAATTAAGTTCTCATAAACCCGTTTCATTAATTACAAGCTTCCAAATCAGTCATCATGTGATCATCAAGTGTTGATAACCAGGTTATGGTTAATGACTCAGGTTAATATTTTTTACTTGAATCAAAATCCATATCAGTAAAAGTATATAACACAGAGCGTAAACGTTTAGTCTTTTATAAAAACCACTATTTGCGCACACATTAAATTAATTACCAATTTCAAAAATAAATTTATGAGTCTATCATTATCTTATTTAAGTAATTTGGCTTCATCTTAATTAAGTTTCTATGGGCACAACCCCCTTCCAGTGGACCCACCACCCACAGGAAGGTTCAGGGGGGTTGGTACGGTGCAGTGTGATTTGGGTGGCGACTGCTGCCCCCACGACAACAATACATTTTTTATACATTGTTATTTTTTATAAAGCATATAAGATATAACACAACCCACTTTTATTGGAAAAAAAAAACAATATATTTTTTATATATTGTTATTTTTTATAAAGCATATAAGATATAAGCATTATCATAAAAGAAAGCTAGTTAGCTTTAGCAATTCTTGTTATTTGGAAAAAATAGATTCTGGATTAAAAAGTCCTGGCAGCCGTCCACTGAACCTCAGCCTTCCGCTGTCTCCAGCTGTGAGCTGAAGACGACGAGGATTTTCCTCCCCTCTGACCCGCGGACTCTCCTCTGTGTGATTTTACGAGATCGAATATCCAGCTATGAATAGAAAACCAACTGTCCTCAAAGCATGTGTTCAGTTCTGTTCCCGGAGGAGGATCCAGACCCGGCTCTGCAACAATGCCATCATCATCAGTGCCGACCGGGCTCGGGGTCTATTTCTGTGATCGCTGCCTTCTTTGAATTGTTGCTGCGCTCACACAGACAGTCAAGGCTGTCGGAGCTGACAGGAGGATCAGGATCAGGATCAGAATCAGGACGGTCCAAGGCTATTTGTGACCCAGAGGCCTTACATGGATACAGACTTAGAGAGAGAGACGGAGATGAGTGAGACAGAAAGGACATTTGTCCTGAGGACACGTTGGTGCAATTGTCTTTTTATAGGTTATGAAGCCGCGGCGACTATAACTCTATTTGGAAATGAGTCGCTGGAAAATCAGAAGCACTGAGAGGAGAAGAAACAGTCGTGGTCAGAAGATCCCAGATTTAGAAGGTCTGGCGTGTGATTTCAGTTTGTCAGGGATTCAAAGATTCTCCGAGCCAATCCAATAAGTAATCGTTTATTTAAAAACAAGTCATGAAACCATTAAAATATAGTGACCGAACATTATTAATTTCAATTTCGAAAAGGAATTCGTGATACCTAGAAGTTATGGTACCAAACAAAATGTTCTTCTTTGATATGAAGTATCAAAATGTCTTCCATCAAAGTCCTTTATCAAGGTTCAGTATCAAAGTTACCGTCCGTAGAACGTCCAGCCGACCTTCAAATGTCTAGTACCATAACATTTTTAATCACGAGCGTTGATATCAAAATAATGTTTTAGCTAAGGTTTAGCTTCACCGATATCAGTACTAGACAGTTCTTGTTCTTTAGATCTTCACAGTAAAGGTCCGGTTGCAAACTATACATTATCCTGAAGGTCACATCAGACTTCCCTTTATCATTATGGTCTGCAAGACCTAGTGGAGAACGTGGTTACGGCTCTTGGTCTTTCTTTATGGAATTTGAATGTTCTCCTGGTGTTTGTGGGGGTTGTAGGTTCCTTCTCCAAAGCCCAAAAACACGTGGATTGGTGATGAGTTTAATTGTTCACTCTAAACACATCATAGGTGTGAATCTGAGTGTGAATGGTTGACCATGAAAATGATCATTGGCTAGAGAAGATGGAAGGATTATGAAACATTTTGGTACTAGGTGTTTACGGTGAAGGACAAACCAGTGGTAGATGTTCATCAAAAGCAAAGAGATTCTCTGTCATCGCCCAACACCAGGGTCAGAATCCATAATATACTCCATCTAGAAGGACTTTTGAAACTAGTACCAAAGAGTGTAAGTTTTAGATACTGACTTTCCACCGGAGTTCATCTTCACCCACTCCATCTTTCTCATCTGTGTACAAAGAAAGTGTGGTTTTGTCTTTCTGGCTGCTGTTGTGACATGTTCTTCTTTGTTCCTCTGTGTGAAGCTCGAGGAGGAGCTGCTGGGTCTGCAGAAGAAGCTCAAAGGTGTGGAAGATGAGCTGGACAAATACTCCGAGTCACTCAAGGACGCCCAGGAGAAGCTGGAGCAGGCGGAGAAGAAAGCAACAGACGTGAGCAGAGTTTTATACTAAGGGACCAGAGTACCCAGACTAGAGTAGAAGTACAGATATCTGTAAGATTTGAAGTCTTCCTTAAGTACTCAAGTACAAGCCTCAAAGTATCTAATATTTCCCCTCCTATATATTTTAATGTACTCGAGTAAGGAAAGCAGTCAGTAAAATAAGGTATGGAGAAGAAACTGAAATAGAATGCTGTAATACCAAAAATCTAAAATGCTAAATTCTAACAAACCTGACTCAAATAAACCTAACTGTGTAAATGATAAAATATAATAATAGTAATAGTAATAATAGAATAAACAATATATATTATAATAACAAATACAGCAACAATGAAAATGGCTTAATCAGTTTTTCTTTGTAATACAGAAAATGGCTTAATCAGTTTTTCTTTGTTATTAGCATTTTTGTCACTGCAAAAAAAAAAATTTTCTTTAGCTAGTCTGCAAAACACAAGTGCAGTACATGCTGCAGTACAGTACTGAAGTACTATTCCTTCCATTACCAGGGCCACATGTTCACTCACCACCACCAAAAAACTCCATCATAATAAAAATAAAAATCATTATCACTGCTTAATCTGAGTCCAAAAATGCCCCAGTCAGTCAAACGTCAGGCCGTCAGCGGTGACCTTCAGATCAGTGTCACTTACAGGCTGGTGCTGGATCTGCAGGGCGTCAGTGTCGGTTCATATGAAAACTCAGCAGCAGAGGCAGCAGAGGACGCTGGTAAATGAAACCGGCGCGGTATCAGATTCGACCAACAGATCATAAAACCTGTCGGCACCTGCAGCAGATACGGCCTGTAAATATACTGCTGCTTCATTAGCACAGCCTGTGTTAATGTTGAGGTGGGCTGCAGTAAAAGAACACTGCAGCACTGCGTGATATCATGTATTAAAGGAATAGTTTAGGGTTTTTTTCAAGCGTGCTTGTAGGACATACTCACACATAGTTAGCTATTTGCATGCAGCTGACCGGACACTGTGCGCCCCCCGTGTTGAGACTCCACATGATTGGCAGCCTCTCTCTAAGCGAAACTGACATGCTGCACTTTATCCTGAAGTGAAAAGGGATGTTAGCTGTGGGCATCACAACACCGAAGTCCATAGAGAAAATCATCCGTTTTACCACTCAGTAGTTGATCCACTGTTAATATCTGTAATTTCGGAGTACTTCATGCTTTAAATCTTCATTCAGATTTACCTGTGTTAAACACAATAATCAAAGCCGTCACATCAGGAAATTAAAATAAACAAATACAAACTAATACAAATATCTGAACCAGCTCTTTTCAATGTAGTATTATATAGCATTTATATTAAACAAAAACTACTGAAACGATTTGGGTTTTTTGTATTGACCATTGATGCTAGTGGCAGCAGTGGTACTCAGCTCATTTGAGTTTGAGACCCCTGGTGTAATGGGACGTGTCCGTTGGTCCATTTTAAATTCTGTATGGTACACACAGTTGATTGGTAGCTAAATGGCAAAACCTGTGGCTTTTGGTATCAACAGAGCCACGTTTCTTCACTTTCGAGAAAGTTTGTTTTACAAATTTGAGGAGCCCACACTGGAGTTTACTTCACCTTCAGTTTCAAACTCAGAGCTCAGGGCTCAGCCGTTGAGTCGTACATAGCATTCACGGGCAGTTACAGTGATGTAGGGAGGACACGGACACATCCTGGACACAGCGATGTTACCAAAGATGGAAAAGAAATGTTTGTTTATGCTCGGTGGAGTCTGCTACTGTAGCTGGTGCTGAGCACAGCTGCCCGTGGATGTCATCAGCAGATTTAAACCAAACATTCAGGGAAATTCAGAGTCCATACAAACTCCCACTATTAGTCATCGCAAGTTTTTAAACAAGTCGAAAACCAACTCACAGAGGCCATTTTAGCAGAGCTGAGTTATGACACATGAACACGACTGTATGGAAGGAATTCAAAACATTAATAATGTGTTCAAACAGTAATTGCAAAGATGGAAATGGGGCCTCACAAATTGAAAAATAAAGTATCTGCTGTATATGAATTTATTCTAAGCTCAGTGACAGGGCCAGGAATAGAAAAAGCTGGAGTTTGAATATATGATATCAAAGGGTCAATGTCCTGCGGCGACCCCCTCAAAATCCGTTCCTGAGCTGGAGTTTGAATATATGATATCAGAGGGTCAATGCGGCGACCCCCTCAAAATCCGTTCCTGCAATTAATGCTGGAAGTTTAATCCTGGAAATGAGTTTGGATTTCATGTTTTGGGGATATTTGTGCATTTATATAAATTGATAAAGAATTAAAATATAATATTTAAATATATTAACAGATTTTTTTATTTATTTAGCCACTAGTTCTCAAAATAAAAGTCCAGAAGGCTACTTCCTGTCTTTCAAAAAACATTATTTACTTATGTTGTTGTCCTTTTACGGTGTTGACCAGATCATTTTCTTATGTACTGTTAAAATTATTGTGTCCTCCGTGCTCTTGAGACTGTCATGAGTAAATGTTTGTTCTTGGAAGAATTGAATCACCTCTGGAACCTTGGCAGCAGTTTCTAAAGCTACTAGTTGCGACAGTCACTAACAAAAATAAAAAAAATAAAGAAAAAAGGATTTGGGGACAGTAAAATTATAACTAGTATTCATAACCAGTAACTGACTGCAAACTCAAAAATGGATTTCTTTTTCATTTTGTTTTATTTTATTGGAATAGTATCCTATCTACATACTCATTCACTGTGACGCTAACGGTGCGCTTCCATTCCTTTTCAAAACAATAGTCGCGCTAGTCAAATAACGCATTATAGGTTTTATTTTGAAAAACAACAACGGTCCCCCGGTGACTTTACTTCTTGAACTTTGGCGTTGCCCTGACAACAGCACACATACCGCAGCGATACCGCAGATAGAAGCTGAGCTTCAGGTAAAATATGGCCTCCTTCAACTCTATAGACTCGGTAAGAAAGAAGATTCAGACCCTGCAGCAGGCCACGTACGAGGCGGAGGAGAGAGCCGAACTGCTGCAGGAGGAGGCGGACACGGAACGGCAGGCCCGCCAGAGGGTAACGCTCTCCCGATAACCGGAAAACACCGGGGAAAGGGCAGTTATGAATGAGGTTTACCAATGTTGGAATTGGAAGGGGAAAAGCAAACAATTTATTATAGCTTGCTCTCGGAGCTAATTAATAAAAAGATATATATTTTAAAGTTATGAATCTATGTTACACGGGAAGTAGAACTAATTAAATGTATAAGTTAGCAAGGTAGCTAACTACAACCAAAGACGAAGAAGACCGTGTTATACCCCTTTGAACTTTAAATATTCAGACTTAAAAATAGGCTATCCTATGTATGTAACTATATAAATAAAAAGGCCTGGATTAAAAAAGAATATTTAAAGTTTGTTTAAATTTAAAAGCAGTTGTCATTTGCTAACATGACCTGTATCACAGGTCATGTTTTTTGTTTTTCAAAAAGTGAGAATGAGAACTTTCTGTGTATTTTCGAACAAAAAAAGAGACATTCTTTTATATTCATTTAGTAACACATCCACTATCTACTGCTTATTCATTTGCATATTTTATTAAATTATATCCTTTATTTATAAATTATACAACGAAATGTTGGTGAATTAAGTACTTGAAAGGCAGGCCACACTGATATCTCACTAATAATCACAACAATTTAGAAAACAAAATCTAAAGATTGTGCTGCTGCGTTTTAAAGCCACTTTATCTAACCCTAAAGCCCAGAATCTGGAGTGCTCTGGTCTGAATCCAGTCTCTTCAACCTTAGGTTCCATCTGTTCTACTCTTTTTTCATTTAAAAATGCATAAAGTCTGATAGGCCGGACATCTACGTTACTCTGGCAGATTAAAGGAAAGACATTTGAGTAGTTGAACGACAGTACTGCTTCCATTTTTGTTTGAGGTCTTCTGCACAGGCCTGTGTTTTGGTTGAAGAGTTTAAGATGCATCTGGTCTTAAACCTGTAGTTATATCTGACTGTAGTTCCCTGGTTCTTCCCCTTTAGCCGAATGAAAAATGAAAAAAAAAAATCCAATTGAAGAGATTAAAAATGTTTATTGAACGTGGTGTCAGTGTTACTAGATGTACATGATCTTCTGTGCTCTTGTTGAAACTCAGGCCGAGGCAGAGGTGGCCTCTCTGAACAGACGTATCCAGCTGGTAGAGGAGGAGTTGGACAGAGCTCAGGAGAGACTGGCCACGGCACTGCAGAAGTTGGAGGAGGCAGAGAAAGCTGCAGATGAGAGTGAGAGGTGAGGAGTCTTTCTGTCCATCCACCCAAAGAAACTGTCTGCTCCAAAACCACTTGTCTGAGTAAGGGGAGGAAGCAGCAGCAACAGAAGTGACCTTTGAATACCCACCTGCAGTACCCGATTATACCACCGGGGGTCACCAGTACTAGTAATTACTTAATCTCACTGGCTGCAAAGAGAAGCTTTGATTTTGTGCTTAATTGTTGGAGAAATTACAATTTACTGATGGTATAGTTTATGTATTTCGTTTACAACATCTACTAGATCCAACTGTAATCCTTGGGCTTTGGGGCAGTGAAGAATAATGGGTTGGATTCACAAAACATCAATGTTTATTGATGTTTTTTGAATCTTCTGTGAGTGGGAACAACACAATAAGACATGTCTCACATAGTGTACAGTGCAAATTTTTTGGGAAGGGTGAACGATTAATATATCCTCAGGCAGCCTCCTTTTTTTGTTATATATTCAAAGCAAGTAAAGAGAACTGGAAGGTCGACAACATAAAACAGCAGAGCGTACAGATGTTTTGGGGTTTTTTTTTATGAAACATCAAGGTTGTGATTTTCCCATAGTTAAATTGGGTTTTTTATGAAAAAAGGTTGTGATTTTCCCATAGTTAAATTGATTTTTGAAATCCTGAGTTTTGTTGTGCTCTTGCAGAGGTATGAAGGTCATAGAGAACAGAGCGACAAAAGACGAGGAGAAGATGGAGATCCAGGAGATGCAGCTGAAGGAGGCCAAACACATTGCTGAGGAGGCCGATCGTAAATATGAAGAGGTGCGTCTGTTTTACACACCCTGACATCCCCCATTATGAAAACCTGAGACTAACTGACTGACTGAATGTGTTTAGGTTGCACGTAAGCTGGTGATCCTAGAGGGCGACCTGGAGCGTTCAGAGGAGCGAGCTGAGGTGGCTGAGGCGTAAGTCAATACCAGCATCCTGAAAGCTCACACTGGCACCTGTATTATTCATGATGTTACAGCTGAGGTCATGTGACCGCTTGCAATGCCGATATGTTGCTATACATTCACTGTCAGTGGAGAAACAACCTCTACTAACATACTTTCTAATGAAAGACAATTATTTTATTATAAGTTGCTTATAATTGTACACATTTTATGATAAAAAGATAAAATAATATATCTAAGAAAGAAGAAGATGTTTTTCAAATGCATTCAGCCAAACCAGAACTTTTGTTTTGATTTTAAACAAAAAAGGAGCCAGTCATTTCCTGACTTATGCAAATTCTAATCTAATTTCTCACAGACTCATCTCTCACACACACTGCACGTGTGTGTTTGGTGTTTTAACTGAACGCATGATTGACCACACGCTTACTGCCTGCATGTGTTAATGTGAAATGTTTACCGACTGCTTGCTTTGCCCACTGCCTCACTACTGCCGCCCTGCTGGACTAACCCTGCAGACATGGGAGGGATCTGGAGGAGGAGCTTAAACTGATGGACCAGAATTTGAAGGCCATGATGTGTGGAGAGGAAGAGGTACTGACCTCACAGACTCTCAGCTTTCTTTTTTTTTTTTTTTTTTGGTAACTTTTTTAAACCTCACCCTAATAATGACTAAAAGTTATCTTTTTTTGGTAACTTTTTTAAACCACCCACCCTCACCCTAATAATGACTAAAAGTTATCTTAAAATAAAAAATAAAATCAAAGTATTAAGATCCAGAATTGGTTAAAAATCATTTATCTATTCAAATCATGTGTCATATCGACCCATTACTGACACTATACACCATAATAACATAAAGTGGGGCCTCATGGGGTACTGCAGAAAATAAATTTCAAAATGCAAATGTCTTATTATATATTAAGATTAGAGAAGATAGATCAGATTAAACGTTATTGACCACACGTTGGGGAAATTGTTGTTGTCTCCAATCTTTGTTCAGTTTATAGTGTCATATTTTGTTTTCTGAGTGCTTTGATCTGATGCACTCATGCCTGTGTGCTGCTTTAACCTTGTGTGTTGTCTGAACTCGAGTCACATGTCTCTGTCTCTGAAGCTGATTTCAGGCCTGCAGTAGTCTGATTGTTGTTGTTTCTGGATACAAAACCACTTAGACTCAGTGGCACATCTTCTAATTTATCATAACACTCCATTTGATAATTAGCTTTAATATTTAAGAACCACATGGGGCACTGAGATTCAGATTCAGAAAATAAAAAAAGGAAAGATAAATAAAAAATACATGGGAATGGAGGTAGATAGGAGAATTAAAATTGTAGTATTTTCTACGTTTATGTTTTTGTTGCTCATTTGATGTTGTTATTGGTTTTAAAATCCTTCGTTTTCAGATACAGTGCTGTTTTTCATGAATAAACTCAGCTTCCAAGTGTGGCTTCAGCCACAGAGACATGTTGACTTGACCTTCTGACCCTGGGTTGGTTTGATCTCCTCTTCATCTTCGGTTCTTTGTTTCAAACTGCTGCCTTTGTTTTCTTTTCCTCTTCTGTTTCCCCTCTTTCTCGTGACCTTCAGTAAATCAGGTGACCTTGAAGAAGAGTTGAAAAATGTCACCAACAACCTGAAGTCACTGGAGGCCCAGGCTGAGAAGGTAGAGTAGGATCTGAAGAACTCACCACTGAGGCTGTATCTGTGTGTCTCCAGCCAGCATTGTTGTGTTGTTTTTTTTTTTTCACCTCTGTGAGCAGGTCACACTTGTGTGCTGATGGTGTTGTTCTGTGCTTGTGCTGCAGTATTCACAGAAGGAAGACAAATACGAAGAGGAAATCAGAGTGCTTACTGAGAAACTGAAAGAGGTGAGACACGTGAGGAAACAGATTAGCACCTCCTCTGCTGACTTGTCTGACGTGTTGCATGGTTTTGTGTTGCAGGCTGAGACCCGTGCAGAGTTTGCAGAAAGATCTGTGGCCAAGCTGGAGAAGACCATCGACGATCTGGAAGGTAAAGAATGCAATCACATAACCAGTCGTTCACCACTCTCACCCACATCCTGCTGCCACTGTTACTAACACTAGTACTGTTATCACTAAACACTGAAGGCAGACCACACATACAGAAGGTGATCATACCCTGATTGAAGGGATGTTCTTTCAGGACTAACTCTCCGTCATTTTAACTCAACAACAGTGTCAAACTGAACGACAAACATGTCCATGTTCTAAAAGAACGTGTTGCCTTCCAAAATAAAGTCTAGCTTCTTTTTTTTCACCACTTCTGTCTAAGATGTTAACTTGGCACATAATGTTTGCGGAAGAGCAGAAGTTAAGCAAATGAAGAAATGAAAATGAAGTCAGTGATGTGAGATGTTTTTCACATCTGCTTTAAACACTAATTTCCTCAGATACCCTGTTTTTTTTTTTTAGAGTCTTCCTCACTAGCTTCCGGTACTGTTACCTAGTCTGTCAGACAAGTCAAAACACAAAAGCATGAATTGACATTCAACCAATAAAAACTGTTGTTGTTAACAGCTTTACTACTGATGTGGATGCTGTAGATTGAGTATTACAAGATAACATGATGAAACACATACTGACATGCACGTTGTACTTTTTAATATGGATCTACAATGTGTTGTAAATGTAAAATCAATAATGTTCTCTATGGACATTGGTGTGGGAGACAAAAATACTTGAAGAAAAAGTTGAACACACATTCACAACAACAAAGTGTTGCCGTGAACTTTGTGTTTTATTTAGTAGCTCAAACAAAGACAACATGTAACAACGTCATCGAGTGTCAAATTCAAAGTGAAATCCTTAAAGTGCATGAGCATAATAAATTCAACTAGTGTATTATCAAGAGTTTGCTAAAATAATAATAATACATATCACTCATCAAACCTAAAGCACGCCACATTTACAGTCTGTAGTAATTGCACAACTTCCAGGTTATTTATGTATGACAAAGATTACTTAGAGATTTAATGGAAGTATGGCTCTGCCATAGAAATGTTTTTTAACCTTGTTTGTTCTAGCTCTTATTTATATCTAGGCAGCACTGCTCTTGTTTCTGGGAAACTTCAGATTCTGTCATCCCTGGCCACCCCAGGACATCCTGTCCAACTAGTATCTGTTGAGTTTCCTAAACTTGAAGCTTCACTTTTGGACTGTGTCCATTTATTTTACCGCCGTAAATAACGACATTTACAGAAACATTCGGCGTTTATTTAAGTGAAAGAATGTTGTAGACTGACAAATCCTAACCTCAGGTTGGAGCATGATTCTGTACAGTAGGTAGTAGGTGATGTGACATCACTGACATCAAGGTGTGAACCACATCCTTTCAACCTTTTTCTTTTTTTTTCTCTTCATCTTTTCTGACTCTGCTGTCATTTTTCTGTGTGTGTGTGTGTGTGTCTCCAGACGAGGTGTACGCTCAGAAGCTGAAGGGCAAGGCTCTCAGCGAGGAGCTGGACCTGGCTCTCAACGACATGACCACACTGTAGACGCTCACTCTCTTCACTCCCTGTCTGCCTTCCCTTTTTTCCGTCCTTCCTTCCTGTTTCGCAGCTGTTGTTTATGTTGTTTCGTGTTTTTTGCACAGAGGTAGTGTGGGTCAGAAGATTCTAGAAATGTAAAGTCTGACCCCGCCCACCCTGCGGTAAGCTACTGTGTTGTATGTCTGTGTTTCTGCGGAGGGCGGAGTCTCGTGTCCTTGCTGTATTAAATGGATTAAAACGCCGTGGACTTTTCTGTCTCCTCTGGTTTTCTTTATTTCTGTCTTTCTGTCTTCCTGTCTTTACACTAGTGACAACTAGAGGTTCAGAGACAAAGGGACATTTTATGATTCAAAAACATACCATTTTGTTTTGTCTGTCTTCTCCCTGTAGCGGCGATACCATAGGAAACGAGATGGAAAAAATAACATTTTCAGTTTGGCAAAGGTTATTTATGATTATACTTATGCTGTTGTCTCAGAAAACCTATTTAGCCTTGACAGCTTGGTATTTCAGAAATAAGAGGAAGAGCTCTATTCAAATGTAACACTTTTTTTATACTTGACACATATGGCTTCGGAGTTAGTTCTTCATTTTTTAAATCGGGGTTTAATTTAAAAGTAACATTTGTGGTTGAACAGCAGAGGCTACAGTCATGTTTTTTAAACGAAAGCTGGTTGAAAACAAAATAACAACACTGTTTTTCTCCATCTCCTCCATGTCAGCATGCTCACTTCTACAGTGGTGTTTCCATCCGAGAATTCCTTCTTTGTAGCCTTATTCGGTCTAAGGACTGAAATACAGTTCTTTTAAATGTTCTTACAGTTTGGGGGAAAAAAATCAGATGGTTCTAGATCAAAACCTGTTGAAGAACAGGATTTCATTCAAGTTTGTTTAAAAATGCAGCATCAGAATGGTTCACTTTTAAGGGTTAAATGACACAGTTCCACATGAAGCTGTTGGAGACGCAGAGACCCGTTTTAGTGAGTAACACCTCACAGCTGCAGAAATGACTACTGAGGGCTTTCAGTTTACCTTTGTATTTCCAAGCAACATGATTTAGACACTACCAACATAAATATTGGAGACAATCTTAGACACGACAGAACCACAGTAATCCTGAAAATGTCTTTGTTACCACAGCAGTAGAAAGACAATAGCCTGATGGCAGGTGATCCAAGAAGATGAAACCAGGCTAATGGAATAGAATGAGATGCTATTGTTACAGTATTAGAACATTAAGGAAAGAGAGCTCGGTACGTAGTGGACCACATGGTACCAGTTGTCTTTTTCTCAAATTGGGATCTTTGACCTAGGACAGGCATGGACAACCTACGGCTCGGGAGCAACATATGGCCTTTTATATATATATGTGTGTGTCTCTCTGACTCAGACAAACTGTCATATCAGCACTTGAATTAGCAGGTAACTGTTGTTTTCTTCAGGCCACTTCAGTTAGGATAGCAGGATAAGGCTTAGTAAAGTTTGAACAGAAAATGAAAATAATTATAGTATATCTCACTTGTCCCAAATTTGTTTCCTTCTGCAGACAATCTGGCCCAGGCCAAGGAGGAGAACCTGGACATGCACCAGGTGTTGGACCAAACTCTTCTGGAGCTCAACAATCTCTAGAAAGATTAGTGCAGTAGTTCAGCGAAATACGTAAATATGGTGCTTACAATTTAAAAAGGTTAAAGCGTTTTAAAAAAGTAATGGTTTCACATTCAATTTAAAGCTTGCGGCACAAAGACAGAGTCAATACAAAAATGAACAGCAGTGACACTGGGTTTAAAATAACATTTGACACTACCATCTGTTGTTGTGGTGGAGAAGTGAGTTCAGAATCCCTTACAAATGTGGGATTATGTTATATCAGAGTAATAATTTTGTTGTGAAAGTTGATGCCATGTAAAAATGTCTCCTAATGTTTCAAATAGCACAGATTCTCATAACAACCATTATTTTTATTGTAAAATTCCAGTCCCCTGAGATTTTTCTGTCTGGAATTATCTGTGGTGTACAATTTCTATTCTTAATTTCAAATGGATTTTGAACAATGAGCCCATAAACTCAAAATGTGTATTGACTTTATGTATTGACGGAGAAAAGACTTCTTTCCCTGTAGATTACCATTCATGATTTTAGTCCAACAACAAAGGCTTGGTCACCTCTGCAACCATCATTTTAACATAACTAACAAGCTAAAGTCTTCAAATGGCTTTCATTATTTCCTGATTGCTAGTAAAACACAATGATATAATATTTTATTTTTAGTTGTAAGTCATGCAATGTGCAAAGTTTTGGCTAAATTTGAGTAAATGCCATGACTTAAGATTTTTGCAGATAGAAAACATTCATTTCAATTTCAGTTTTATTTTCTAACAATAGATTTTACTATCACCGTAATATCAATACCACATGTGTCATACTAAGAACTCTTGCCATGCTTTAAATGTGAGATTACAGTGCATCGTAAATAGCAGACCTGTTGGAAGATGATGCAAATCAAGTGCTGGGAGCTGAAACAAACATTGACAAAAAGTGCCTTTCTGAGATAATAAAGAGTCATTTCATGAAACCTCTGATGATGTGGCTTGTCTTACAGTGTGCGGTGTTAAACAAATTCAAGAGTAAAGCAAACGTTTCACTTCCTCTATTTATATGTAGTCAGTCAAAGCTGCTCACAGGGAGAGGAGACTATTTTTAGCCTCAGTGCTAACTCTGCGTTAGAATGCAAGGTTGGTAATGTAGCTCTATGTTAATAATTTTACTGCTGAGTTTAAGATTTTCAGATTTGTTTCAGTTCTGACTTGCTGCTGGAACATTCTGGTACATAACCCCTACACTAAGTGACTGAAAACCTGAATAGAAAGAGTTTATATGCCTACTCATCTTGATAACAAAAAATTGTTTATGATTGTTAAGCTACACATTTAAAATCCAAGATGGCTGTTTTTTACATCAGTAGCTCACAGTTAAATATTAACTGCTAATTTTGCCTTTCATTTAAGAGAACTTGTTAGTTCTAACTGTTCCAATTGTTTGGAAGAAAAAACACACATAGTATTTATTTGAATACATAAACCTATGATTATTTAAACATTATTTAAATATAATCATAAAAATGTTTTCATTAGATTTTTTTCTTAAATAGAAATTCCTAAAAACATGTAAAGCTCTGGTTGTGATTTTAAGCCATCAGAAATTCAAGATGGCTGTTCATAGCATAAATGCTAACTGCAGCTAGATGCTAATACATTAACTGCTGCGTTAATGCGTTAAAACAACTAATAGACTTTAAAAGATATAGCATTTTAATAAATTATTAGCCATAGAGCCCAAGTGAATTTCCTAAAAGGGGAAGTCAAAACCTCTAACTCAAATTGAGCAATTTCTTTACATTGGTGTTTCCATCAAGAATTTCTTCTTTTTAGTATCCTAGAGGATGTCTTTGGACACCTGTTCATAACCTTGCTTCTTTGTCTGTTCACTAACTGAAATCAGGTTTCTTTCAAATGTTGAGTTTGAGGAAAAGAAATTTGACCATCTACTGTGGTGGTCACACCTGCCTATTGCCACTCTAAATATGAGTTCAACTGTTTTGGAACTGTCAAGGAAAAATGCGGCACACACATGAGTGCCAGCTTTAGTCAAACTGTTTGGCCTTTGTTCCTGTGCACCAGATACAGGTCACTGGACAAGTAAAATGGCCAATGTCAGTGTGCCCAACTACTGTGCACTCGGCTGAAATTTCAAACATAGCCCATAGATCTTTAACCTTAATACAGCCCATTTTATCAAAACTAGAAAATAGTTTTTGCCATGTTAGGACAAAGAATTTCAAAAAAATTGATTTCTATCAATTTATCCCACACCAAACCATGTAAGGACAGCTGGATGGTAGTAAGATAGAACAGTCTAAGTTCTATTCTACTCTATTCTATTCTATTGCTACGTTTTAGGTACAACCTAATGTTTACTTAACACTTCTCTAGAACCCTGGTGGGCAGCACTCTGGGTGGAGACATCCCGGAAAAAAGCAGTCACTGATCGGGCTCTGAATATGAAGTCGATGATTGGTCCGTAGTTTTTAACTGATTGGTTTTTAAACCAATCGCCATACAATATTTTCGGAGCCGTTCCTGGGAGCAGATTTCTATACTATCTGCACACCAGGCGGTTGTTAATGCGGTCTATCCATTCATTTACAGATTAGCAGCAGCCGGTTGGCGCAGCGCCGCGGGGTGGTTGCGACATCAGTGCTAGCTGACGGGAAGGGGTTGGTCCCGCACCAGAAGTGGTAAGTCGCTGGTCTAGAATGGTAGTTCACATAAACTTAGCTCACTTTATTTATTTATTCGTGTTGCTAAAGTGATAAATAAGGATGTTAGTGATTTAAGAAGGATACTGTCAGACGCTGGTGGCATACTGAGGTAAGTGACAGCAATCCGTGGCTGCTTTTCACGTAGTAAACAACATGGCTGACACTGTTAGCATCTTCTTCTAACTATTATTACACCGCAGCTTTGACGATAATGTGCGCACTTCGAACCACCGCCGGACATCGGGTTTTTTTAGATTCTTAACAAGTATTATTTTTTTTAAACATTTCTATATATATGTAAATGTGTTATGTTTTATAATTCAGAATAAATTGTAAATAAGGCAAAAATGGGGTTACACCAGACTGTTAAACCACACAGTTTCAACATACTTAAATACATTGTATTTAAATTGTAAAAAAAAAATGTTTTTTTTTGTCGACGTGATTATTTGCTTCAGTTTGGGAATCTACATTCAAATTTAGTGACTTTATTTTTTTTTGTTTGTTTGTTTTTATTTCGCTCTTCATGTATTTCTATTCTTAGTTTTATTTACTTTCAAGGATTTGCATTTAACTAAATTTGGTCTGCAGCGTCAAAAATACAATATTTAAAGAATCTGAATTAATTAAGGCAGAAATTACATATCAACCATGTTTGTTTATTTCTGTTATCTTATTTGTGATTAATAATTTGTTTGTTTGTATTTTTACCTTCCCATAGTAATAATGTTAATATTGTTATGACGACAACAACTTCTTTTTAAATCTATTAGGAACATATTCCCAGGTATTAGATACTAAGTTTCCCAGTGAGAACGTCTCTGCTAGCTTAATTGCTAAGCTATCATCATTGTGTTACTATAATACATAAATGGGACAGTTTATTTTAAGAACTCAGTGTTATTGTTAAGTAATATCAGTTTTTTTAGTTATACCTTGATTTTGAAATGGTGTAACACTGATACGGTTCCCCTCTCTAACATGCTGTTTTAATGTTCCCAGCTCTTCATCATGTCTACAGGAGCACTACAGCTGCTGCTGTTGGCCTGTTTTACTTCTCCATTCATTGCAGGTAAGTGCTGGTTTACTTTTGTCCATAGTCTCTGTTGTCTCTTCTCAGGCTGTATATAACAGTGTGTCAACATTGCATACAATTTAATTAACCGTAGTTACAGCAGGCATCCTGATGTAAAGTAGATAAAGATGTGTAGGTGCAGGGTGTGGAGGTGCATTAGGTAAGAAACTTGGCTCAGCCACACAAAGCAATGATGCACAAATAAGTGATGAAGATCTGGCAAAGAGAGTGGACTGGGTGGAGATGAGTGTCGGGGTGATGAAAAGGTGCACAAGATTGTAGGTGTGCTATGATATTTGGTTTGGAGACAGTGTCTACATCTAAAAAAATGGAGGTGGGAGAGCTAGAGGCTGAGATTTTCATTTTGAGTGACCAGGACAGAATTAGAAGCAGTTTGGAAATAAAGTTAGAGACACAAGAGAGATTGAGTTGAGATTGAATGGACAAGGCATGTTGTACACGGCTTGGTGGGGATAAGAAGTGCAGTCGGCGGAGGCAGGGTGTCCCCCCCCCTGCCTCTAAATACTAACGATGACAAAAGAAAATCAATGTGTCCACTTGACTGTTATATATGTGATAAAAATGGGTTTTCTGTATGATTTTAACATTTCTATGATCAAAATTTCTGAATTTAAACATTTGTTCAAATACATTGGAAAAGGGTGAGGTGCGGTAGCGATGGGCGTTGCCCCATTTGTGACAGTGCTGTGTCACACATACTGGCTGAAGCAAGCAGTTGGTGCATGCCCATTGCTGTCTTTCTTTATATTGCCAAAATACTTAATTATATTTAATGATTTGATCATCAGTCAGGAACATCTGGCAACTTGAGATTTAAAGCTGTAAAAAGAAGGATCTGAAACATTTTTAGATCAGTTTTAAATGTCACAAAGGCCTGACACCCGTAGCACCTGATTGTTTTTTGTTATTACAGTGTAGGCTTTCTGGAGTGGCTTACTGCCTGTGATGCATAAACACCAGCAGTGTGTCCTGTAATTGGTTTGTGTTGCTTTCAGGGCCTCTGCAAAGTAAACAAAGATAGGAATTCATTTGCTGTCTTATTTGTCCTTCTTAGGGGACATTTATTTAAACAGTTTTCTGTTAACAGAGTGGCTTGTTTGCCTAGTTTGAGGTCATTGAACATGACCTGTGTGTCAGTTCAGTCCCAGTACAGTCCAGTAGTTCAACCTTGTGCTTCCTCTGTGATTGTATACTTTTTCTGGTGCTCAGTAAAGCTGCGAGGAGATTGTAGATTGTGCAACCTGTGAATGTAAAAACGTTGCATACATTTATGTGCTATGCATACTACACATAATTAGACAGAAGTACTTCAGTTGTGTGTGGGACAAAATACAGTATGTTCCTGCAATTAAAAAAAAAAATTTCTATAAGTCTAAGCTTGAATGGAAGCCTGGATATTATATGTTACTGTGCATCATATGTTAGGTTTGGGTTTTTTGTGGGGATATGTGTGGCCTACTTGCTGACTCACAGCGTGAGTAATGAATTGCAAAAATGTGACTCATTCATTTTGGCATGAGTTTGTCCACATCCTCACTTTTCCTCCCCTTTCCTTTCTTCCTCCACAGCAATTAATAGCCACTTGTTGACGGCTCCACATCCCAACGTGTTAGAGATTGGCACCAACTTCACAGCATCTTGTATGATCATCAACACCACTGAGGTCACCTCTGATGACCTCTACTGGATTGCTTCCGAGACAACTGTGCCTAAAGAGCAGTACACCAAAGTCAACAATACTACCCTCAATGTAACCATCCAAGTCAGTGGTGAAAACTCTGAAGAATGGTTGTTCTGCCGTAGTCGAAAGGTGTCCAACTATGTGGAATTACACGAGGCCGATTTTGTCCATGCCATCCTTCTGCGCAAAGCCTGTGAGTTTTTTTTAATGTGTGATTTTATTTGCCAGTTTGGTTCTTGGTTTCTAAACAAAATTTTCAAAAACACGTTCAGGTGACGCCATTTTCATTCCCTCGGTTTCTTCCTGTAGGAACTGCCTTTTCATATTGTTCCTTTTCACTTTAAAAAAAAAGTGACAATTAGTAATATTGGACCACAATTAGTAATATTGAAGTGCCACGGATGCACAAACATGTTCACAGGCGAGTGAATGTCTGTGACACTGAAGTAAATGGAAGATCAATTGAACTGGTCTTAGCTGAGAAGGATGCAAACAGTGACACAAACAGGAAATTGTTTTTAGTCGGTGAATCTGTTTCATTAAATTAATAATAAATTTAAACAATTTTCGGGGTCAGCCCAGTTATGGTGGTCCAATGCCAATCTCACATGTCCAAAATCTCATTTTTAGTGTGTCCTCCACACACCTCAGCTAGTGTGAAAAAGCTTCAATAACGAGACTTTTTGTCTCACCAGTAAGCTGTTACTTACCCGTACTTCATTGATTGTTTTTGCGACCTCAAAAAAAAAAAAAAAAGAAAAAGAACCACAAGTTAACAAAATGTGAAAAAAATTCCAAGTGACCTTGTCCCCACCCTTACTAACTTGTCACATCTGTGTGTTTGGTGTCAGATTCTCCAATGAAGCCTGAGAACCTGTCGTGTATTGCTCTCCTGAAGGAAGACAAAATCGCGGCAACTGTAACCTGCAGCTGGAACACAGTGGGACGTCAAATAAACAAATATCCTACAATGTACACACTACATTTCAAAATACATTGGTGAGAACACATTCAGATGTTCCTGACATTCCACAATGATTGTGTCAAGTTAGAAATGTGTCATAGATGTTTTTAAAAAGAAAAGTCTAAAAGATATTCATTGTTGACAGGATGGACATAAACTACAATGTGAAGACTAATGAGACAAGTGCCACAGTGTCTATGGATGTTTTTCCATTTTATATGGAAGTGCACATTTGGGTGGAGGCACACAACATTCTGGGAGTGGTCCAATCGGACGTTTTAAAACATAACGCTGATTCCTTTGGTGAGTTTCATGGCAAACTATCCTAAGAAATGATTTAAAGATGACAATCTCGTCTTGACTGTCTCTCTCTTGTTTCGTCTTTTTAGTAAAACTGCCTCCAGTAGATGTGATGATCTTGTCAGAAAGTAGTTTTCCCACCACCCTGCTCCTGAACTGGAGTCGTCCCATTGCAAAACAATACTCAGCTGTAATAACATACGAAATCAGATACTGTCAAAGTGGAGCAAACACCTGGACAGATGTAAGTGATGTCATCTTTTGCTTTATATTCAGAGGGGATGGGGATTTAAAACCCCCTTTTTTTGTTTAAAATGTCAATTCTGTGATGGATATTAGGGGTGCGACGATACACAGACACTGAGCTCACAAGGCAAGATAATATACAGTATTGTCTTCAACAGAAACAAGAGGAAAACATTTTTAAAAATCGACTGGACAAATGTACTTTATTTAACTGAGCCGGGGGCAGCTTTAAGCGCCCGGGGAGCGGGTGCGACGATACACAGACACTGAGCTCACAAGGCAAGATAATATACAGTATAACTGAGCAGGGGGCAGCTTTAAGCGCCCGGGGAGCAGTGTGTGGGGATGGTGCCATGCTCAGAGCACCTCAGTTACCAGTGGTAACTTGACAACTGAAGCTTAATAAATTAAATATTTCTATTTAAGTGAAAACAATATGAGCAAAATAGTAATCAAAGTACAAAAAAGTGCTAACAGAAACTTTCTTTCAAAGCATGATACAGACCAGGCCACTGTTAATGACAGGCCAGTGTTTGACAGCAAATTCTGACTTAGTTTTGGTCTTCTGAATAACACACTATTTAGTTTTAATCATATTTTAGTCATCTGCAATATTTTATTCGCCATCTAATTTTAGTCAACTTAATATCATAAGAGTTTCACTTTGGTTGGTTGACAATTATTTTTCATCAACAAAATTAACCCTGGACTTGATGTAAAAAAAAAAAAAGTTGCATTACTGCCCCCCACAGGTCGCAAATAGAAGTGAGGACAGCTCGCAGTGATAGGTTTCTGCTCTGTGCCCACCAGACAGCTGATCAATTAAACGAGAAATATTGTTAATACTTTAGTCTTGCTTATTCTAGTGGCATGAGATCTTGTCACACCTCTAATAGATATCACCTTCAGATGATTCCTTATGGATTATCTTATTGATCTCTTATCTGCAAGATACTGTATGTGCCGTGTGGTCGGTTCCTGGTGAAGGTCCATTCCTGATAAACTCCAGTTAGTAGCCAGTCGATTGGTGCATCTCTAATTTCCATGATTGATCTCTTATTAGTTATTTAAATATTCCTTGAAGGTCAGGAACGATCCATCCAATCCAGGAACACTGTGACCGCTCAGTGTAATATTAATGTCAAACTTTGTTTTTCTCTTGTCTTGTTTCAGGTACCTACTGCTGACATCAGAGAAGACATTGAATCCTTCAGAATCCAAGACCTTGTGCCTGACACAGTTTATGTGATTCAGCTTCGTTGCAAAAAGAAAAATGACTATGGTTACTGGAGTGACTGGAGCACCAATGCCACCCAGCGGACACTGGAGGACCGTACGTTTTATGATGACACTAATCGGTTCAATATAGTGTGTGATTCTGTTTGTCAAGGGTGTTTCTGTCTGCCTCATCCCAGGGCCAAAAAGTAAACCCGATTTATGGAAATTTATTTCTGATGGCAACGATACTGGTGAACGAAGAGTCCAGATATTCTGTAAGGTAATGTAACAACTCTTCTATTGTTTAATGTTTTTATATATACTGTATATATTTTAACATTGACTCTCAGATGAACTGCCAAAAATGAAGGTTGCAGTGGCGTCTAAATAGGGCTGTGTATTACAAAAACAATCGAATGGTTCGATTTAATTTCTTTTAGTCACGTTTTGATGTAATATCAATTCGATTTGATTTTGAGCTAAATGATTCAATATTGATTCATTGTCAAGTAGCAATACAAAAACAACTAGTGTAGCAAACAAATTTAAACAATTATTTAGTTCTGTGCCCATATGTATATGTTATAGCCATGGTATAACTTGACCAATAGCACATCTGAAAATAAGGTATCAGCACAGTAACATTAGTACTTAATATTGTGTACAAAATTAAATTAAAAGATGACAGTGTCCCCACTGGCCAGAGGTCTTGGAAAATACTGTATAATTTGCTGGTATTTATAGCTTGTGGCACTGGGAGGCATAGGTCAGAATCAGAATAGCATATAATAATTATTTACATACCAGTAGTTATAATTAACCAAGAAATAGCTGAATTACACACACCCTAGTCAATTAACATCAAAAAACTGTAACAGACATTGAATGCTTTGGCCTAACATTAGCACACTTAATTAACCACAATTAACCAGCTAATCAACATAACCACTAGACGGGTAACAATACATAACGCAGACAACCATAAACAACTCACTCACTGGTTTATGAAGACACACTCTCACACTAATAACAAATAAATAAAAAGCACAGCAACATTTATATATACTTAGACTTAAACTCACTGATGTTAACTACTGACACACCTCTCACTGCCAACTGACACTGTAGCAGCAAGATCCTCCCCACTGCTCCGATTGACTCTGTAGGTGCTCCTTTCCGACAGCAGGAGGCACTGTTCTCCATGTTGTCCTTGTGCTGTCCTTCAACACGAGGTGCTTGAATCGATTCAGAAGATTGCTGAATCGATATTGAATGGGAGGGAGGGTTGCAATGCATTGCCGAATCAATATTTTTACCCACCCCTAATTCAAAATGGGACTGTTCTTCCAGGATCCCCTGTCAACCAACGGGAAGATCCTCAGATTTGACGTGAGCATTCAGGAGCACAAGGATAAAGCCATGATTCCAGGCAGTAAGTTGGAGTTGAGTGTTCCAGTTAACAGGTCTGACGACAGCACCACCCGGAGGCCAGTAACCGCCCTAAAGGAGATTCTTCTAAAAGACAAGACAGCTGTCAGAGTGCTCGTCTTTGCCATTAACTCTGTGGGAAAGTCTCCCAGAGCATCACTAATCATCCCTGAAAAAGAACGCGGTAGGTTTTCACCACTGTGAGTTACATTTAAAGAATTTTTTTTTTTAGGTTTTTGACATGTCACAATTGTACATAAAGTCAAGTAAATATTACCCCAGGTGGCTAAAAGATGGCTCAAAAAGCTGCGATTTGCCTCAAAATGTACTTCAAAGATTATCAGCTGCACAGCCAGGTGTACTTCAAAGATTATCAGCTGCACAGCAAGCTAGATTAGTTGACAAAGAACTGCAAGTCAACCAAAAGCATAACAGACTGGGGTTAGAGTTAGCCATACCTGATGTAGCTGTGTTCATTGCAAAAAGTTTAAAAAAAATCTGTAAATTCTTAAATCAAGGCGTGTCATGAAAAATGTACATTTGTTGTTGTAGTGCTCCCCCGAGTGGAGAGTATGAGGGCGTGGCCCGATGATGGCAAACTGTGGGTGGAGTGGAAGGCTCCCAATGATCACCATGTGACAGAGTATGTGGTGGAGTGGGTCACTGGTGATGTGATAGACTGGCAGAGGGAGAACAGAAATACTACAAAAACGTTCATTAAAGGTCAGTCACTGTTATGTTAAAGAATGATCTTTCACCCAAAATCTGTGAACCACCCGTTGACTTTTATGCCGTTGTCATCATTCTGATGCTACGATTCCTGGTTTCTGAAACTTTGGTTCTTGTCTTCTAATAAAGGTGATCTGCAGAAGTTTGTCCGCTACACTGTGTCTGTATACCCGCTGCATAATGATTGGCCAGGATCGTCAGCCAGTGTGCAAGCTTATCTAGAAGAAGGCGGTGAGTTCATGCTCCCATATAGAGTCAGTGACATTATTACATGTCTGTTTCAGCCACATGCATGTTTTTCCTAATGTCAGTTTCTGTCAAGTTAAAGCCTCCAAGTCTAATGTGGTGATTGGCTCGTGGTTTCAGCTCCTCTTCAGGGCCCCAGTGTTCGTCTAAAGGGTAAACCAGGTCGCAGTGAGGCTGAGCTGGTCTGGTCGATTCCCCAGAGCAGTCTACAAGGCTTTATCAGAACATACATCATTTCCTACACGTCTGGAAGTGAAGTCCACTGTATGTTCCAAACTCAAGGTCTTATTAACATGCACCACACAGCACAGACTTGATATCCTGCCTCATCTCTGCTGTATTTCTTATCCAGCTGTAGTGGTTCCTTCCAACACTACCACCTACACACTGACCTCATTGATTGGCAACACCAAGTACGACGTCTGGGTCACTGCGACCACCACTGTGGGCTCCACAGAAGGCAACAGTCACTCGTTCACAACTCTGAAATATGGTGAGGGTTTTCTTTTTTTTAAAAAAGGAAAAAAAAAACTATTAATCAGACCAAAAATCCCAGCTTTACTAAAATTTCCTGATTTCTTTTTTTTAATAATTATTTTTCTCCAGCGCCAGGAGAGATTGAATGGATCGTGGTTGGTGTGAGTTTTGCCTTCCTGTTTGTGGTCATCATGACGGTGTTGCTCTGTACCTACAAGAAAGACATGTAAGTTACATTGCAGCACTTTACTATGTGGCAAGAGGCATTACAGTTATTATTACAGTCTTGCACAGGTCATTAGAGGGACAACACAGACAGGAAGGGTTGGAGAAAAAGCTAGAGAAGCCAGATTGAGATGGTTTGGACATGTGCAGAGGAGGGACAGTGGATACATTGGTAGAAGAATGTTAGAGATGGAGCTACCAGGTAGGAGACAAAGAGGACATATAGTTGGAGTCAGAGTAGAAGAACACCCTGTGTTCCTCTTTCTTTTGGAAATAAGAGTTTACCACAGCCATTTCCATTCTCCTTGCAAAAGAGTTTGGCGTTAGGGAGAGAAACTTAGAAGGACTTTTATGAACTTACTAATATCTCTAATGTCTTTCTAGGATCAAGAGAAACTTCTGGCCAGAGATTCCAAACCCTGGAGAGAGCACCATTGGAAACTGGTCTCCAGACTATTCTTTGAGAGTAAGAAACTGGACATTCGCTGGCTTTAAATATGTACTTGTACAAAAATCAGAGCTGCCTGAACTGTGAGCAACCACTGCATAAGGAACCAGCCTGAGATGCTTGGGTTTTTTTCAACGGCTGCTCACAGATTCACCACCATTTACTCCGTGGTACTAAAACAGATATATAAATGTATGTGTTATAAGATACCCTCGTTGTGAAGGTAGTATTTTTAGAATGATATTATTTGGGTGAGCCCCACATTTGTTGGCCATAAAATGTAGCTTCTTCCAACTATATTAGGATTATTAAGGTTTTGTCGCCCTCTACAGGCGGAAGCACCAAAGGAGAACTGTCTTTCTGGCATCAGTGTACTGGACGTGGATGCATGTGATGAGAAGTGTGTGTTTGAGGAAGACAAGCCCGGTCTACCGCTGAAGAAGGACAAGTATCTGTCAGAGGAGCACAGCAGCGGCATCGGCGGGTCGTCCTGCATGTCCTCGCCTCGTCAGAGCGTGTCCGACAGTGATGAGGGCGGCGACATTGCAGACACCACAGCCAGCACTGTGCAGTATTCCTCAGTGGTGGCCTCCAGTGGTTACAAAGGTCAGACACCAAACTTCCAGCCTCAGCCGTCACAGACGGTGTTTTTGCGCTCGGAGTCCACTCAGCCCCTGCTGGACTCTGAGGAGAACCCAGACCTGTCGCAGGAGGGCAGCCGACAGTCGCAGTGCTTCCTCCGACACGCTGCCGGAAACCGCAACAGTTTCAATCAGCTACTGGAGACGGAGCAGCCGGAAGACCTGGAGAATCTGGACTTCTGTCCACTGGAGGAGGACACGCAGCAGCTGTCCTCTGAGGACCAGGTCACCGAACACTGTTCAGCATCAGGTCCGCCCTCCAGCTACACACCTCAGCTGGGAGGCTACAGACCCCAGTGAGAACAGAGATAAAACGCTACAAAATATTCACTCGTGGGTCATTAGCTTTCAAAACTTAAAAAAAATCTTGGACGCACGTACGTGGACGCTCTGCGCTGCACTGAACATCCAACAGGATACACTTGAAAATGTCTTCAAGGTGTGAGCTGCAGTAGCTCCCTCCTGTGGAGGTTCAACATTACAGTATAGTTTAAGCTGACATATGTATTAAGTACATGTAAATAGACTGTACAAAAATGTACAAAAAAAAAAAACAGACATGCCCTGCTGGGGAGATGTCTGCATGTTAATGTTAATAACACTTGGAATGTTGTTTTTAACCAGGAATCAAGCCAAACAGATGTATGTAACATACATCTGGGGAATATTTGAACTAGTAGTGAGACATCATTACAAAAAATGACCTGTTTATTTAGAAGCTTGGTTATTAATCAATTTTAATCCAGGTAGAGTTGACAAACAAAAATGTACATTTTTCATCTTTGTTTTTTAGTACATTTTTCCTCACTACTACATTCACAGACTAGTCCAGTGACAGCCATTTTATTGAACATTTGAAGACTTCTTTGGCTTTGAACCCAGTCATCTGGTACATTAGCTCTTGTGTTTTAATCTGGACCAGCTGATACTGTAGACTTGTTGTACCTAATGTACATGAGAAAAACAAATGTGCTCCTATCCATACAAATTTTTAACAAATTACATTTTTAACAAACAACAGTTTAAACACGAGACCTAATTTAAGCGTATTGATCTTGTACTTTACGAGTAACCCCGAAAACATGTACATACAGTAGCTGATCAATTTATCACTTGTCATTGTCTTTCTGGCCCGATGTCTTACTTTCAAATCAAGCTAATTTTTGAGTGCCTGATATATAACACAAGAAATACAGACTTTGTGCATTAGCTGCGTTTTTGCTCCCTCTACTGGAGCATGCAGTGAGTACTGCAAAAATCATCATTCTTCTTAAATAGTTTGAACCTTTGTGTTTAAATGTAAAATGCCACGGTTCTGCAAATATTTGAATGTGCCTGTTGACTTTTGCTGGATCACACAGAAACTCTTCTTCAGACATCCTGAGACTAGGTATAGAATATTCCCGTCTTGGGCAAAAAGTGACAGCCATATAAGAGACTTGTGTGAGGTTTGGTTTTCAAGAGACATGTTGTGATTCTGCAGGTCTACAGACTGTTTTTAAAAACTCTGAAGCTGAGGACCCTGATGGACTGACCATGTGATGTATAGACTAATGCCAGTGTTTTTCGTGTCAAAGATTTCAAATAATATCATGTCCTTTTTGTGTCTTTTGTTCGTTTGTCTGTAATCATTTCATGTCTGCAGCTTAACTTTGTCGCTGACATTTTTTTTTTTTTTTAATAATTTTGATATTTTTCCAAGAGATGGAAGGAAACTGACAGAACAAGGTTACCTCCTTTTTTGGAAACTTCTGGGTGTATTCTCCCATAGACCTGTTTTTCCGGCATCTTATTGGCCGTCAGGTCTTTATACTGTTACATCACATGCTTCTTTTGACTGCCCCAGGAAGCATTTCAATGTGGAGGGAGATAAATAACAAGTATTGACTAAGAAAGGCACTTGTGTGCATATGGATGAGGCATTAAAATGCTCATTTCACCTGTGAACGTCCTCAGCTTCGCTTACTATGTACATTAAAAATGTAGCAGTGAACGCACCTTTATTACAATCACAACACATGTCTAGTATTTATCAGCTCCTGCCAATAACTGTCAATGTTTAAAAGATGAAATAAATGTTGAACTGACTCTGCTAATGTTGGCTGCTCCTTACCTTCACACTTACTGAGATCAGGTCAGTCCACAGGCTTGTTTTGATTTTTTTTTTGTTTTAACATCTAAAGATTGACGATCCCTCAGCCATGTTTATTTTGTTGCCTCCGTTTTTGTCTAAGACTTAGTAGGAGACTTTACTTCCTAGAAAGAATACTAACTGGGGAGTAAGGTGAACTTAATGACATGTTGTTGGGTTAGTTAAATAAAAGCTAAAGGCAGGGCCAAAGTCCAATCAGGTGCTGTGGACAAGTACCTATGTGACTCACCTATGCTAACAAGGTGGTAACATTAGAACATAAGCACGTCAGACAAGTCTGAATTAATATGTGACTCACCTATGCTAACAATGTGGTAACCTCATAACATAGATCATAAGCACGTCAGACAAGTCTGAATTACACTTGATTGTAGCACAATGTAGGGTGACAACCAGTGAATGTAAACAAAGCCATCGTCTGCATATAGTGCAGCGTAACAACGCGTTCATTCACTGTACTTGCCAACTAGTTCCCGTGCAGAATCCGTTTTAACGCTGTTCATCAAAACGAGGGAACAGCAAATTTATACATGTATGGGAGATGGTGATGAGACCACAAAAGGTCAATTTTTGTTTTAGTCAATTGATTCAAATTAAACGTAGTCAACCCTAACTAAAAATTCAAACAGTTCTATTGTTCAAATTGGGATTTGTGCTGATTTAGCATTGTGTCCTTGGGTAACTAAACTCCTTTCTGTACGATGGCCGGCCGGCCTTCCATAAATCAATTTTCTCCGTCTGTTGCATGTACTGTATGTCAGTGCTGACCAGTATCAGCAGTAATGGTGACCAAACTGTTACAGTAATCCTCTGTCAATTCTTTCATTCATCTTTTAATGCTAGATCTCTGATCTTTTAAAGCTAGCATCACCACTACAAATCTGACTGAACCTTTGCTGATTTTTGTTTTTTTTTTCTTTTACCAGGTCTGTGTTTTACTGGTAACTATGCACACTAGACCAGAAGCATTTCTTAATATAGCGTGAAAAACTAGGAAATATATACCAAGTAGTGACAGTGATTTGTATGAATTTCTTATTGTAATTTGCTGCGTACTCTACCATTCAATAAATACTACTTTTAAAAAAGAAATATGGAAAATGTGTCACTAAAGAAAGCAAGACGTAAATAAAATGTCATTTTGTGTTTTCTGAGACTCCCTAAATGAACAAATGCTGTCAGTGAGCATGTATCTGCAGAGGTGATGAAGAGTACTCCTGCTCCTCCTCTTCCTCATCCTCCTCCTCCTCCTCCCCCCCCTGCCTCTTTCACAGAGGTATTCTAAGGACAGAGAGGGGGGGTGGATGGGTTCAATGGGTTCATGTAGTACGAACGCCTCCTCCTCCTCCTCCTCCTCCTCCTCTCCACCTCCTCCTCAGGTCTGCTGCCTCCCCGCTCCCTGCTCTCTCTGAGTCCGGGGATGATGATCAGTCTCTGGGTGAAGAAGGAACCTGCTGCTGCAGAATCTTCTGCTTCCGAGGCTGGAAGGTTTCAGTGAAATGATCGAAGTCTGATTTTTTTATTTTTTTAATTATTTCACCGCGGACAGGGAACAGCTGAGAATCACTGGCTGCCATTTTCAGGTCAACCGAGGCATCTGGGTGAAAGTTGTGTTGTGTGGGATGGGGGAAGAGCTTCGTCCTGAGCTGTGATCATGATGGCTGATGGATGCTGCAGAGGGATGGAGAGGAGCCGGGGGAAGGTGGCAGCGGAGCCGCTGCACAGAGCTGCGTACGCGTCGCCGCCACAGCAGCAGCAGCAGTATGTGCAAAGCGCAGCAGCCGCGGCGGCAGCGGCGGCAGCGCAGCAGCAGCAGCAGCAGCAGCAGAGCGCAGACATCCAGGAGCTGGCCTCCAAACGCGTTGACATCCAGAAAAAACGCTTCTACCTGGACGTGAAGCAGAGCGTCCGCGGCCGCTTCCTGAAGATCGCGGAGGTGTGGATCGGCCGCGGCCGGCCCAGGAAAAGCAAACTGACGCTGTCCATGGCCATGGCGCCCGCGCTGCGCTATTGCCTGGGAGACTTTATAGATTACTACGCCCGCATCGGGCTGCGCGGTGGTTTGGCACCACAGCCGGCGCATACGGAGGAGCAGAGCGGCGGAGGAGGCGGCAACAGCCAGGGCCGCTCGCACCGGAGAGCGCAAGAGCAGCAGCAGAGTTCTACCGCGCTGTCGCCTCCCGGTTCCCCCGCGTCTGACGACCATGCGCACCGCGTCCTCAAGAGTGAGTTCATCGAGCGCGACAACAGAAAGTACTTCCTGGACTTGAAGGAGAACCAGCGCGGCCGCTTCCTGCGCATCCGGCAGACCGTCAGCAAAGGCCACGGAACCATGGGCTACTATGGCCAGGGCATCGAACAGACCATAGTCCTGCCCGCGCAGGGGCTCATCGAGTTCCGAGACGCGCTGTCGCAGCTCATCGAGGACTACGGGGACGAGGACAGCGACGACCGCGGCCGAACCGGCTCTCGGAACCACGGAGGCGAAGACGACAGTCCAGAACTGCCCGAGGCCGCGTCCTTTCGTGTGGACAACAAGAGGTTCTACTTCGACGTGGGTTCGAACCGCTATGGTGTCTTCCTAAAGATCAGCGAGGTGCGCCAGCCGTACCGGAACACCATCACGGTGCCGCTTAAAGCCTGGGCCCGGTTCGGAGAGAACTTCATCAGGTACGAGGAGGAGATGCGGCGGATTTTCACGTGTCACAAGGAGAAGAGGACAGACGCGCGGCGGGACAGCGACGAGCAGGAGGACTGAAGAAGACTTGAGGTCCCACATCTAGTCTGTGTCCCTGTGACCACCAAGGGCTGGTAACGACTGACCGGAACCTGCCAAGAATCCATCCATCCTTTCATCCATCTTAGTGCATCTTCCTGCACTGTATCCAATTCAGCAGGGCCGTCCAAAAATATTAAAGGGCACTGAGCAGAATTTTTAAGAACTCCCCAAACTCCCCCCCAGGTTTTGTAGACCTGTCAAATCCTGGGTCATGATCCACAATTGGTAGACCAATACCATGGTTGCAAGTTGTAGCTAAGTGGCACTGGATCGGCTAATTGGGCTGGCTATATTATGCAGGATTTGGTTTTTATTTAGCTGACTAGTAATATGGTGAATTCATGGTCTTTTTTTTGTCCACCAAGAAACCCAGCTGACCAGCTGCCCTGTGGTTGTTGTGGATTGGACCGTTCATTAATGCAGCCGTATATTCCGACGTAATTCATTAAACGTTGCGTAGTACCCACGTGGAAGACGTGATCAAAATATTTATGATCATAATTCAAATTTAAATTCCTCCTTTTAAATTTGAATTCCTTCCCACGTGGGTCAGAATTTTAACGGCTTTTATCATTTTGAATGTGTTTGTGCCTGACCCATAATGATGGAGGCAGCCTTCCGGAACAGTTTTGCTCCTGTCGAACGCAGCAGTAGCAGTGGCAGTGGTGTCCTCCATTGTTGGGTGCATTCATTTTGACAAAATGCCGAGAAAAAGGGACTTATATTTAGACTCTTTAGTGTTTATCGTCATTTAATTAATTAGTGCCTGTGCTGGAAAAACAATTGATTGGTGCTTGCACTTCTGCTTGGGAAGATAAACCATTCACAGCATAGCGTTCAGAGTCCATAGATCGTATATAAAAAGTGGACATAGCCATTTATTTGCAAGAAAGACAATGAGAGCAGTGGCATTCTGGGAGTCGTTTCTCAGAGCACTGGGCTCACAGCTGCTACATTTGTGAAGCCACTTCCTAGGTCTTCACCTCTACAACCAGATGGTTGCGTCCCTTCTTATATATGGTTTTGGAAAGTTGCTCACTGTAAAAAAAAAAAAAAAAGTGAAAGTTGTGGACTTAGCTTTAGTTAGCAGACATGTGCTACATCACATTGTATAAAGTTTCTGGTCACATTTAGGAAAGGCTGTGGGAGACTTTCTGGGTTTCAGACACTTTTACAGCAGATGGAGAATGTCTGGAAACATTCTCGAAACCCCGCAAAGCCCTAACAGACAATCGCTGGAAAAAAATGTCTGAATCAGTGGTGATGTAAAATTAGCTCACGGTTTAAAGATGGTGGGATGTTAGGGATGTGGTTCGAACTGGGAGACCACTTTAATACTTTTCCCTCAAAGATGTACGAAAAAAGAAAAAACCGTCAGTCAGCAGTGACAGTAAAAGATGAACTAATGACACTTGCGTTTTTATGAAAAGTGCAAATTAAGATATATAGCAAAATATTGTGTTTTAATTATGATATTTATGTTTAATCACAGCGAGAGCGGATATAGGGTTACATGTGTATAATAGCATCTTTGCCCACTGCTTCCCCTACTGGTCATCAAGCTCGGATGCAGGAAGAAGAGAGCGTAGCCTGCAGTTTGCACAGAATTGTAAAGGTAGATAAGCTATTAATAGAGGTGTTTGCTGTTTCATTAGCAGAGGCTTGAGGGCGGAGGTGCAATAGGCAGGCACACGGTGTCAAGGAATAAATATTCATAAATAGAGATAGGGATGTATGTGACACGGACGTCTTGGTACAACTTGAAACTAGCAAAAATATACAATCTTTAAAATATTCATTTAAAAGGTGAAAATGTGGCAAACGCGACGGTTCTTAAAAAAACAAACACATTTTATATTGATCGGACCAGAACACAAAACGCAAAATGTGTAGTGGTTAAAATCTGTTTGTGTTATGGTCACAACAAATACAAAGACACTCATTCATCAGAAACACCTTCATTCCAATTAATCCAAATGGAGGTCCCCGCAAAGATAAATACAAGTACACAAACACACTTCTGTTTACTCTCAAAATAAAAATACAGAAAGTTATGGCTACTCACGAAGCCATTTTTACAATATATTAACGTTTCAAAGATATACAGTATAATAAAAAATGCCAAGTATACACGTTTTTGTGTTTTAACCCAAACACAAGGACCATCTCAGTACAAGAACAAATGCTCTGAAGATGTAGGCGTTGAAAAAATATATAAATACATTTTGAAGACATAATAAAGATATATGGATTTATTTTAAAAATTACAATTGTTTTGTGTAGGGCAGGTTGAGCACCCTCTAGTGCGTATCAACCGCAGCGACATGCGGACGTGACAACTTATTAAAATAATGTAAGGTGGAATTCTTCAAAGAGAAGTACCGTATGTTGAGATTAAGCGCTGCATTGTTAGCCTTCACTTTCCTTCGCCCCCCTTCATTGCAGCTTAAGTGTTAAATGTGCCATAAATAATAATCATTTAAAAAAGGAAGACTGAAGAGCCCGTTGAAAATAGCCGAAAATAAAGATGCCTCCACCGTGGACCAAATATTAAAAGAAAAATGGAAAATGGGCAACGTTTTCTGGTTGAAAAACCTAAGTTAGTTTTGAAGCTTTAAAATCCGTCATTTGACAGGCTCCATGTCAAATATTGATATCAAAGTTTACGTCATATAATCCACTGCTGTGCCTTTGTCAACTGATTTATTTTTAAATTGGATTTAACAGGCTGTATTCAGCTTCTTTGTTTCCACTTCCTTACTCTGGTCTAGAGCCAAATCTATCGGTCATACCTGTCGTCCAACTAGAAGTCCTTAGCTTCAAATAATGTAATTTAAAGCAAACTGAGTTTTTGAAATTATACAAGAACAAGTTCCAAACCTGCGTCCTTGTCCGTCCAAGGAATAGAATCAAGGCCCTTCCTTTCACGTTTGGTAAAAAAACAAAAATAAAAAAACGGGCAAAATCCATCGGTGAAATTATTCCCCGTGGTGAAATTCCCTCGAGGGTTGACGTACAGTGGACGACCATTTTGAAGAATTGCCATTTTAATTTCCATCGTAAGACTACATTTTTCACAAGGGTCATTGAATGTGCCTCCTCTACGTCTCGTCTGTGTCGTCATCCCTAACGTTAGCTTAGCCTTTAAAACGTCTGATACTTGAATCATATGAAAAACCATAATTTTCGTAAAGTTCTGTTAACCTCCGTAAAAAATATTGGAAACAAAGGTGTAGCGTTTCAGCGTTAGGAAACCGTGTTTATGGTGTCAGCACTTGACGTCGGAAACAAATAGCATTGCAATACAGTGAGTAGAGACTCAACATCTCATTGTTCAGAATAAACTAAATGGAGCTGACCAATGAAGGTGAAAAAAAGTCCAGAAGGGAGGCCATAGATTTGTTTACTGTTCTGGCTGCAATAGAACCGGAAATATGTCATTTTATTTTCATAACAAATTAAAAGAACACTTAAAAGAGAAGTATAGTACAAAGCACAAATTCCTCGTATATCACACGTTCTGCGTTTTACATGTATAGTACAAAGCACAAATTCCTTTTAACGTAGAGCGTTAGTATAGTCGTATATCACACGTTCTGCGTTTTACACGTTTAGCATTGGTGACTCGTGGTCATCGTTTATTATCTCAAATATTAAAACTATATTTTAATCCCAAATACATTTCCAAAACGGCACTTTAGTGATTTACTGCACTGTTTTGTTCCGCTGCTTTGTCATCAGTCAACATACGACAACCAGTGTCGACACGCCATCGCAGCGTGAATTGACAATCATAGATTTGAGCTGCACTTCGCACGTTCTTACTCTAGATAGCGTGGTGAATACGATTTCTTGAAACTCGAAATTATCAATGACTTAAAATAAATACAAGTACATCTTCAGTTATATACACAGAGGTATATACAGCAAATATACAAGGGGAGTCAAAAAATTCCAAGACAAACTTTTTTCTTTTTTTCTGCTGATCCTCCATTTAAGTCTTAACACTGTTGGAGTTGTGTTTCCATCAGAGAATTGTGGAGGAAGTTGGCTCTGATTTTTCAAAATAACTTGGTAGTTAAATAAAATTTTTAAGAAAACCCAGTCCAATCAAAGGTAACACAGCTCAACACTTGACAAAGATATAATTATGAATCTTGTCAAAGCTGTTGGAGACACAGAGACCAGTCTGAACAGGTTCTAGTGTTCACCTTCAGACAACCTTAAAGATCTGTGTTAGAAGTGGTTTGGCTTTCCCTTGTATACTGTAACACATATAATTAAATATATTTAATATTTAATGGCTGGGCCAACCCTAGTCTCTCATTAGCATCGTACAACATTGATGTTTACCGAGAGTGTAATAAAGATGGAGGCTAATGTTATTGGACGTATGTGCGCCACAGCTGTTCAAAAAATTTTTTAATTGTACTCTTTTTGTGTGTGTGCATTTGTGTGCATTGTCACATCAGGTGCTATCACTTTAACCAAGTGTTGTCAAACATGTGGCCCCAGGGCCAAAACAGTCCCACTAGGGGGTTTAATCCGGCCCGTTTGATGAGTTTTAAAAGTGAAAAAAATGGACAAACACTTCACCTTTGTGATGTTTTGTCAAATTGTAATTCATCAATATGAATATATTCTTATCTAACAAAGGGGGCTCAGTGGACCTATTGTTGTTTATAGGTAATGATGTTATGGTTGTACTGGTCCCGCCCCCCAAACATTTAATCAGGCTGAATATGGCACCTGAACCAAAATTAGTTTGACACCCCTGCGTTAACCTCAATGTTAAAATACAGCAGTTTGAGTTGTTTGGACAAATGCACTCTCTTCATTTAGTCCATACTGTATATTTGTGCCAAAAATACGCAAATCATGTTTTTTCTCTCCACAATTAATTCAACGATAAACCCAATGGAATACATATTATGTGGATGGCTGACATAAGTGAAACCAAAATCATATTAAAAAATGACACTTTTAAAATGATTCAGTTTAAATTTGACACCTCTGCCCCTCTATGGACTTAAACATCACCTTAACTGTAAGTACTAGAGATTTGTAGCTTTGCAGGATGAGAGCAGCAGCTGTGGTCACATTGATTTTAGATACTGATCTGGAATGATCACTCACTGACTCGATCAGGCTAATCCCTTGGTCTAAAACATGGAACTTGAAAGTAATAAACAGGACTTCATCAGTGTGTCTCTTATAAAAACCTGCACTGCTCCTTTTAAGATGACAGCTGAACACTGTCTAGTGTCCCAAAACACCAATTACAGCTCAATTACAGAACTATGAAAGCACAACGAGAAGCAGTACAATCTGCCCCACCTTGACCACAGCTGCTCGTCTGTGTCCTTTTTGTGAACTTCGATTATTTCACAGGTTTATAGTTGTCGCTCGAAGGAACATGTAGACTTAGTGCTGATGCAAGCCCCTATTTTTCAATCCCATTCGAACTGGATCGTAGATAGGGAGCTGCAGGATGAGTGCTACAGGATGTTGGACTCTGACAAAACAAAGTGAACTGCTAATGAAGATCCTATGTTTCCAACCCTGACGCCTTAAAGCACCTTTACAGTGAGACTGTAAAGATGTGTGCTGACTGCTTATTTTATTTCACACGCTTTATTTAGCAAAAAAAAAAAACAAAACAAAACAAAAAAACATAATAAAAGGGACGTTAATGTTCTGGTTCTTGCTAAGTCGTTGCATCTGGTGACATGTGCAATGAGTATTTTGCATCATCCAAAAGAAGAGAGACGGGGCTCACCCTGACCAAGTGTCCGTGTATATCTGTGCTTGTGAGGGTAGAGTGATGTGAATGTCTGCATACTGAAGAAGACGTTCAGGTTCGTCGTTCACCTTTTCCACTTTTTGAATCCTGGAGTGGGAAATGTGACAATTTAAGTGTTCAGTAATCATTTTAAAACCGAACTGAAGTGAATAATGACAATGTGAAAAAGGTGTATATTTAGATAAATGTAATGTAATACATTGGTGTCTCCTATAGTCCTGTAGAGTTAAGATTTAAAACAAAAAAAACAAAACAAAAAAAAAAACACGAAGGTTTTGTACTCTAGCACTTTCTTCAATGTGTACTGTATTAGTTCATCTTCTACATGTAAAGTACTGTATGAATATTCATTACTTGCCTTGTAACGTTTGAAACGATGCTATGTTTAGAAATGGTAACCAAGATAAACTGACTCTAGAGTGTATGCATGCAAGGCGTTGGGTCCCAGTACAATAGGAAACTATGAAAAAAATGGTGCTATGTTACATTATATAAAGGTGCTTCTACGGACTCCAGCTGAATGCATGCAAAATGGAACTTGCAAAATGGAAAAGAGAGAAGATGAGGAGATTTGTGTCGGACAGCTGTTCTTGAGTAGCGCTGCTTCCCAAAGATGCTGGAGATTTGGAAATTCCAACTTTTTCGTTGTAGAAATGATTCTGGGATTCTGATGTATACAGCTGGTCAGGCTTGGTGTAACTTATTGGGTTGAATACGGAGGGATGTGGCATTTTTTATTTCTGCACAGAAAGGTTGAGCCGTTGTTCATTTACTTCTTTGATTATTTTTTTTATAACCTGAATTATTGGAACACACACCCAGCCAGGATGTATGTTTGGGAATTACCTGGGTTGATTTGGGTCCGTGGGTGCAGACTGGCCACGGGTTTAAACCAGGGCTGTCACTTTTTACAAAATCTTTCCAAACTGTGGTCAATGTATAAATTTAGAAATTAATAATAAAACTCATGTACATGACAGATAACATATAACCCACCAGGGGGCACTCTAAGTTCACTTTAATATTAGTGCAGCAGCAGTAATCTGTTTATTACGTTGCTGTTAGCAAGCAAGCTAAAAGGCCTCCGAGGGCATCTCAAGAGCGGCATATATCATTTTACGTTGTTCTCCAGCGCCTGCAGAAATGGTCCTGCGGTTCTAATTTTCCACAGTGATGTTGCAAACTATCTATACCTCTTTGCCTGCACATGCTGCTCACTGCAGCAGCCAAGCTATTATGTGGTTCTGCTGTTGGAAGGGAAGCTTAACAGTCATTCTTGGACGAAAAAGATCTGACCAAAGCAGCTGAGATGATGTTGGTTTCCACCACGTTGTTTTCCCTACCTGAATTTTTGAACAGTTGCTATCCTTTTGTTGCATTACTGCCATCTTCTGGCCATGTGCTCTTAGTTCATCCTGTTAGGTCTCTCTCTGTCAGAGATCCACCGATCCACTTTCTTCCATCAACTGGTCCTCCACCACTTCGTTGTTGCTCTTAATGCCTTTGTGCCTGCTTACTCACTTCAGCATTTAGCAAACAACCAGTCGGAGGTCCAGAACTAGGCTAAATAAATAACTAGATTGAAGTGCTGGGAAGGGGCGTGTGTGTATGTGTTTAGGAATGGACTCAATGTCACTTACATTTTGTTTTTAGTAAAAGGTTAGAGCCTTTGTTTGAACTGGGCTAATACTGTACAGAACTAGTTGGCGTTTAGATTGCTCCCTTTTTGGTTCTTACAGTACGGTTTGCATCCTCTGGCCCACTTAGACAGACGCGGGCAGGGTGGAGGTGGTTACGGTTGCTGCAGACTGTCAAGTTGACCATTTCTAACATGATGACAACGCGTGGACTGCACAGCAGGTGGTGTTCTTGTACTTGATCACAAAGGGCCACGTCTAACTGTAAATATCATCAGTTCTTGCCTCAGACCTCAGAAACAAAATTCTGCTGCTAAACCTAAAGGAGAGGAGCGCAACGGTATCTCTATTTGTTGAAGCAATCGGCGATGAGGTGTTGGTTTCTATGTGTGAGAAAATGTAAGTGTTTATTTACAGTTACACTGCCTTTGTGTCAAAGGTCTAAACTTTCTGTAGACAATCTATCGGCATCGTTTTGTACTCTTACTTCTTAAAATGTTTATGTGTCGGAATAATTTCTCATGTAGCAAACACGGAGGATCAATGTCGTCTTTGAGGAGTCAAAGTGGTAAACGTTGGGGAAATTGTGATGATTGTCGCTGGAAAAGAATTTGGAAAATATCGTGTGTTTATTGGCTGTACTGGTCACCGTTCTTTTTATGTTTTTCATTAAATGTTTTACAGAATAATTGGTTTGCTCTGTTTTGTTATGCTTAGTCCCAATAATAACAACGTGCTACATATACACCTATGGATGTTTGCAAAAAAAAGGAAAAGTGGATTTAAGTCCATTTTTATTTATAAGAAGTGAAGACCAATTCTTTGGTCATTACACCTACTAACAACTGGGGCACCAAATAAGGGGGTATTAAAGGTCCAGAGGGGCCCCCAATAAAATGATAATACTGACATGAAATAATATGACAATAAGTTATTGACTATGTGTAGTAATGTGGTACTATATATATATATATATATATATGCATATCAAATAAAAGTTATTTCATGGGTTTCTTTCAGTTCCCTAGTAGTGCCCCTGACTAACAACACAGGATGATACAAGAATATGTGAAAAAGACAAATTAAAACAAATGAATCCTGCTCATTTTTACACACACTAAACCTTTTGGAGCACACCTGTGCAGCAAGAAGTTAATATTACAGCTCTGAACTTCACTTCACAAGTTCGGGCCATAGATGGTGTGGGTTTACCTAAAATTACCTGGCAAAATAAAGGAATGTACAGTCAATATTTACTGTATTAAATGATATTTACTAGAATGTTCAAAGCAGGATGTGTCTGGCAATATTTGTTCACGCCATGTCAAAGGGGGCGGTAGAGAGGTAAGAGGGCAGTGATGCGGGGTGCGCATGATACCTGGAGAAGAAGAGCAAATAGTCAAAACACACTCACCACGTAAAGAAAGGAAATGAGCAAACGGATGATGAGTTCATATCGTAGCACGAATACATACACACACAAACACCGACACACACACACACAGAAAGATACAAGTGACTCTGATCAGATCGTCTTCTCTTCAGTGACACCGTCGGTGTTCCGGGAACATTAACCTCATCCACACCTCAGTCCACTGTTAGGAAAAAAACACTTGTTTTTCCTTTTTTTTTGTTTCCACGTCAGAGTCAGTTCACAAATATCTACTGAAATCACCGTGTGGGAATGAGATGAGCTGAGGACGGCGGTGACGATCCTGACTCTGTGATCAAGTGAGTTCACGGCTCGAGCTGGGTTAGTTAGTTAATAAATCAGTCGGTTAGTCCTGTACTTAACTAGTCAAAGTGGCTTGGATAGTCCAACTTGTAATAGGCATTGATGTGAGTAACAATTTGTTAACTTTGTAACTAGGTCATCTTCACTGTTTTTGTTAACTGTCGTTGGTAAGTCTAATCTAACCCAGTGAGTTAGTTTGGTGCTTAAATTATGTATTCGGTGACTGGCAATTCCGACTTAGTTAGTTAGGTATTTATATAGTTACTTAGTTAGTTAGTTTGTTAGTTAGCTAGTTGGTTGTTTATAGCTGTTTGACTTGTTAAATGTTTAACTTACAACTTACAGTCATAAACTGTGACTGTATTGTTACCCGAGTTAGTATAAAAGGTAGTTAGCCATGAAATACACTTAATAAATACATGTTGTGAACAAATTACTATTTGAAAGCACAACTGTTACTAACCTGTAAGTAGTTGTTTATTTGGTCGGTTGTGTATAAGCACTAGCACTTGCTGTATACGAATGAACAAACCCTCGCTTTGTACTACCTATATGTGTTATATAGTGCTGTAGGTGCAGATTGAATACCATGGTCTGTGCTTGTACAAAATATTAATGTTTTTCTGGGCTTCATGTGCCGTCTTTTGTATTAAATAGGAAATAATTCTATTTCTTTTCAACAATTCAACGTCAAACAGAGCGACGCATAACACGTTGTTTGTTTACTAGGTGCTGTGATAAAATTGTTTTGAATTGGTCAAGTGTGCCGTTAAATGTAATCTTGTTTCTACGTGAACTTTGTTTCTGCTAAAATAACAATGAATGTGTTCAAAGTAAAAAAAAAAGTACAACTTAGTCAGCACTTAAACACAGCAGTTAGTAATGTAACAGTAGTTAGCAGCATTACAAGTAGTTGGAAGTGTAACAAGTAGTTAGCAATGAAAGAAAACTTGTTAGCAGGGGAACAAATTATTTAGCAGTGTAACAAATAGTTGGCAATAAAATAAGTAGTTAGCAATGTAACAAATAGTTAGCAATGTAACAAGTAGTTAGCATTGTATGAAAGCATTAGCAGTGTAATTTTGTATTTTTAGCTGTGTTACTCAGTGAAGAAGGAAAGGAAGTGGGAAAAGGAGGTGGAAAGGAAACACGTTGACCTAAGTGTGTGGATGGACTGAAAACTGCAGTCTCAGCTATGACTAAATGGCTAAAAGTGTGTGTGTGTGTGTGTGTGTGCATGTGTATGCGTGTGTGTGTGAGCGGGCCACCAGACAGTTTGCAGATGCAGTGGTTTTCTGCTTTGGACGCAGACCTTTGAAATACTTTCACAAGAATTGGCTCCTGTAAAGAAATATTGTTTTCTTCATTGATATTTTTGCCTGCTGTCTGTGTGGGCTGTCAGTGGAGCTGCAGGTGAGTTGGATTAGAGGATTTATGGGGGTTCCATGAGGAAAGAAAACTTCCAGGACCTGTACGTTTTTGAGAACCGAAAGTAGATTCAGCATTTTGTGGTTTTTTTTCTATCTGACATACATTTTTCTGCAGTCTAAACAATGTTTAAAGTGAGAAGCAAATTCATTAGCTGTTAGTCTCCCATCCTTCAATAAAACCTCAACTTCCTATTAAATCAGATGTCCTCACGGCCAACAGTTTGTGCAGTCCCCAGACAGCTGATAATCCAGCAGACACAGATTATCCAGATTGATTTCCACTGTACAGGGGTGGATGGAGTGTTGTTGGTTATCTGGATAGTACACAATCACATTTCCACGTCAGGGAGGTGTTCAGCTGCAGTCACAGCTACACGACAACAGTAAACAGTTTTTATGACCCGTCCCGTGACAGAATCTGCCTTCATTTTACAACACTGTCAGGTGATGAGCGCTGCTGCAGAGCTGTAGCTGCAAATTGGAGGCATCATGGAGGACGACAACAGGCCTCTGCTGAGCTCAGAACAAACTGAGAGCCAGTCACACAGAGGCTCCACAGACTCTCTGGATGTCAAGGCTAAAAGGTAAATAACACTCGAACACTGCACTGATCAATACGTGGGACTTTCACTCGCACTGTGTCCGTGCTGCACATGACACATGCAGGGCTGTTCAATACACACGACTCAAAGAGTTGTATGTTTTCTGGCATCACAGCTGTGCCAAGTATCCAGAAACCAGGAGGTTTCTCTCTAAAGGATTTGAAATAATTTCTACACAATGTGTTTAGATCACGGGGGGAGTGGGGGTCACGGGCCAAAATGAGGTTTAGTATTGGTAATATTTGGGTGAAATAATATAATTAAAATGTGTATGCGCATGTGTAACATTTAACCTAATTCTTCAAAGAAAAAAAAATTCACATTTGATGTCTGCTAATATCTACTGGCAATAACCGAAATTACAATCAATCCATTGCTCTGCATGAAACAGAAGGAATTGCCCACAGGCAGTAGATTGCCCAGGTCTGGTGTAGATGGTGTAGTGAAGTAAAGAAAATATCGGAATGAGTCGGAATGTTTACCAGAAATATGTAAAAGAAACTTTTTAGGATAATCAGTCGCTCCCATATGTTGTACCAGTGTTTGGCAGACCTGATTATAAAGCCCACCGGGCTGTATCTGGCCCACAGGCAGTAGATTGCCCAGATCTGGTGTAGATTGTAACAACAGTGAAGTAAAGAAAATATGTCGGAATGTTTACGAGAAATATGTAAAAGAAACTTTTTAGGAATCGTTTTCATCGTGACACGTGTCACATCTTGACTGACATCACCCGAGATTGTTGCTCTGGCTGTGAAACTAAGATCATTAATTTTTCCTGGAACTCAGTGGGCCTAGTGTGAAGACATAATCCTGTGTGTGTGCGTGTCTTATTAGTGGACATTAGCGGTCTCTGATTGTATTTCACAGGGCCCTCCTAGCTTTCTAGTAAGTGACATCCACGTGCTCAGCTGTATGAGTGTATGAACACGTTTAGGTCACACCATAGACCAGGGTGCGATGGAAGGACTGACAAAATAAAGACCAATGCTGGACATTGAAAATCAACCAAGGCTGTTAGTCCTGCAGCCCAGAATCTGCACGATCAATGGCAGAAGGAAAGAGCTCACAGTAGCAACTGAAAAGATGTGTGTGTTCAGTTTATGTTCATGTCACACACCACACACACACACACACCGTTCAGTTTATGTTCATGTCACACACACACACACACATTCTCAGAGCTGTGTTGATGTTGGCAGCAGTGACGACAGATATTGAGCTCTTTTAGCAAATGCCTGTTTATTATAGGTAATTCGCCTCAAACATTTTGCCCAACGGATCACAGAGCTAAAGAACAGCACTGCTTCATTATTTAGTGAAATAAAGTGCTGTCACACTATTAGAACTTTTCTATGTTTTAAGAATTTCAATTAATCACGATTAATAAACAAATCAATAAATCTACATTCCTAAAAAGGAAGTACAAAACAAAATCTCAATACTTGTGGAACAGAAAGACAAAACAAGAGCATGTAGATGTGCGTTTCTGACTAATCCACAAGGTTGAATTATTACTGTGAAAAAGTCAATAAAAAATGTACAAAATTATACCAGAAAATTGACCCTCATAAAGCTGTGGAGAGTTTTTTCTTGTTGTTATTGTCCTCATCAGTATTAATCAGTGTACAGTCACCTGCTGGGAGTTGTTGAAACAAATGTTTTTCCCCCGCAGTTTGTGTAAATAACATGTTCATCGACTGTGTTTTAGAGCAGCGATGAGTGGATGGATGGAGAAATTTTCGGATAAAACTTTACGTCATTCTGCCCATGTGTTGAAAGGCATTTCTGTTTAATCTGATTGTAGAAGCCACAGTCCAGATGTAGAGTAATGGCTAAAACCCAGTGACTCTGTGGAGCTACATTCTGAGTTACATAAAGGAGCCAACTGCTGTGAACACTAAAGTTGTCTTCCAACCCTTGAAGCCTTTAATCTTTCATCTTTAATCTTTAAGATTAAAGCGGCCCGTTCGTTTTTGTAGTCCGGCTGCCAAACAATAATTGGATTTTATTGTGATTATATTTCTGCCTTTTCCCTGCAATGCCCACATTTTCCCCGTAGATGGCGTAGAGAAGGCTAAAAGCATTTTAGCCTTTTTGCCTGACTTTTACATGAGCATCCTTTGCACATTGGGTAAAATTAGTCCCTGGAAAAGATGTTTGTTGAGAGAAACAATTCTGATTTTGATGGTGTCAGATTTTTGCTTGCTGAAAGACTGTTGACCTTATACATAAAACAAAATCCATCCAATGGTGGGTTGGGTTGATGAGGACTTTGGGCCGTGGACGTAACTCTTTAAGCCAAAGTCTGGCTGTGGTGCAAATGGCAGCTTAGTTCTTGACATGGACACACTGTGATTTTTATTATTTCAAATGATATGATGATATGATGCACCTTTGTCTTCTTACTCTATGACCTGACCTCAAAGTCACCTGTCCTTCTGTCTGTCTCCCAGACCTTTCCACGTGGAGCCCAGGAACATCATAGGCGATGACCCGCAGGAGAGAGTTTCTGCTGAGGCGGCCATCCTCAACAGCAGGGTCCATTACTACGGTCGACTGACCGGCTCCTCTGACCGACTGCTGGTACGTCAGCCACATGAATTTATTAAACACACACTAAAGTCCGTACAGATAATTGTCAATTTGACATCAAAGTCACACAGTAGTTCCAGTTTGTTGCTGACCACATTCAGGTGTTTAATGCAGCGGTCCCCAACCTTTTTTGACTTGTGACATTCACAAATGTCTGGCGACCCCAGAGACATTTTTGTTGTTATTGTTGAATGTTAAAAAAGAAAGAATACAGCTGTTTGAGATTGCGTCTGGTGGTTTTAATCGTAATTTTAAAAAGGATTTATAGAATAATAGAAATAATTAGTTGAAAAAAAATGTAATTTTTTTTTTATCAATTACTAGACATTTGATTTGACCCCGTTTGGTGTCGTGAGCCCAAGGTTGAAAAACACTGGTTTAATGTGATCCCCAAACTTTTAGAAGTGGTCAACTGGACTGGCTCTTCAGTGGTCACACACTGGTGGTTCTTGATCAGGCATGGGCAAACTAAGGCCGGATGCGGCCCGTTTATTTTTGTAATCCGGCCCGCCAAACAAAAATTGGATTTTATTGTGATTATATTTCTGCCTTTTCCCTGTAATGCCCACATTTTCCCTGTAGATGGCGTAGAGACAGCTAAAAGCATTTTAGCGTTGTTAGCCTTTATGCATGATTTTAATGTCATTTATCTTAGTTCACACAAACGCTCCATCTATCTGCTCCTGACCCGGCCCCCTGTCAAACTCTGACCAAACTTTGACCAATTGTGGCCCACGAGTCAAAAACTTTGCCCACACCTGTTCTAGGCCATAAGGGGTGATTTTCTTTTTTTTATTAGTTTGACTGGCCTGCGATATCATCTATGGCATGATATCGCATGAAATGACACAGCTAAACTGCGAAGACTTCCTTAAAGAACACACGTTATGTGCGACCAAGAAAAAAAAAACTGTAAAAAATGCAGAAGTGAAACAGTAGATCAGGAAGTATGCAGACAAAGATGGTAACGGCGTCGTTGTCCGTAACCTCTACAAGCTAAACGCTAGGATTTCTCCAGCAGTCAGTTAGAACTGAGGAAGACTCTTGGACTGAGAGGTGAAAGGTCGTCAGGAAAACCAGGTACCTTCGTCTGAACTTCCTAGGATGATATGACCTGGACGACTGAGAACCTACACACACACACACACACACACACACACATGCATACGTTATGATGTTTTGTGATGTCAGTGTCTAAAATCCTTTGATCAGTTTCTGTCGGAGCAACAAGCTGATCAGCACAAGGTGGCAGTAGACCAACAGCTGCTGCCCACTGTCAGCTGAACATCCAGATTATTATCTGCGATCGTCCTTATCTACCGTGGCGTGAACAGAACCTGAGGCATACATTGGTTTCTGCAGAGTTTCTTAGATTTCATGGACTTGTCCAATCACAGGTTCTATTGACTTTTTGGGTTTGTCGTTTCCACACTGTCCACAGCAGCAGCAGCAGATCTGTAACTCTCAGGTGTCTCAGACTCAAAAAATTAATTAATCTCCTCCTATTTGTCTGCAGAGTCCACCGAACCATGTGATCCCCAGGCCAGAGGAGATCTATGTCTACAGCCCCCTGGGAATGGCCTTCAAGGTCAAAGGAAGTGACGACACATCCAAGAACCCCAGCATTGTCACCATGTGTGTATTGACGACGTCGCTCCTTCACCTTCGCCCTCCTCTTCATCTTTGTGTCATCACTGTTTTTACTGTCTCCACACAGATTTGCCATATGGAACACGATGATGGGCACGTCAATCCTCAGCATACCCTGGGGGATAAAGCAGGTGATTGTTGTTTACCACCTTGTTCACTTCACCTTGTTGGAACACAGACTAATTTCTATGTTCTGTGTCTTTAGGCCGGGTTTACTCTGGGCATCCTCATCATCGTCTTCCTCGGTCTCCTGATGCTCTACTGTTGCTACGTCGTCCTCAAGTCACCAAAGGCCATACGTGAGTACACTGCACTGTGGTGACCGAAGTGGAAGCACAATCTTCATCTGTTGTTCGAGTTCGTCTTCGATCAAAACAGTCTGTTTTGGATCAGTGTTCACTTTTAAAGCAAAGTTTTTTCTTTTAAAGAAACTACACTTTTCTAACAGAAAAAAAAAATGAATCGACCTCCTTTGGCTTTCATGAGATTCCCAGGTCCTGGTGTACTCAATGACCTCCACATCCTTTTATTCCTCCTTCTATATTCCTCCGGTGGGACCATGGTCCTTGTGTTTTTTTTTGCCTTTTCCCAATCTCCATCGAACCACATGCAACATCTTTCTTTTTGCCTTTTCCCCCTCTCCATCGAACCACATGCAACATCTTTTAAAACGTTTCTAGTGTTGTGTCATCAGACCAGATGATCATCATCCAGTCTGTGTTCTCGTTCTCCAAGTTCTTCTCAGACGTCTCCAGAACCTTCATCCATACCTAAGTCCTTTCTAAGTCTTGTGTCGTCATCGGTGACCGTCTGTAATCTCTTTCCTTCACCGTCCACGATCAGAGATCCACTAGTGCGAGGACGTGGACGTGGACGTCTCCGTCCGTCCTGCGTGTTTTTCCAAAGGTCATTGATTTGTTTTGTTTTTTTTTTCCTGCAGAAAGAAACCTATGGATTTTCCCTGCGACCTCATGACCTTTCATTAGACTCTGTTGTGTCGTCTACTTGGAACAATGACGACTGTGAAAGTAACAGCTCACTGAGGAAGTGACTGTTGTCTGTGAACTCTGCCCCCTGCTGAGCAGGCAGATATTTTTAGGAGTCAAAACACCGACAGAGAACGAATGACAATATATTATTTGAGCTTTTTTTTACTTTTTCTTATCCCTTTAAATCTTTATTACGGGACAACCAAAACAAGCTTATCCCTTTACTAAATTTGTTTTTATTTATTTAAAAAAAAAAATTTTAAGAACCAAAAGCTCAAAACAAAAAAACTTTTTTTTTGTCTGCACAGCCTACGTGGACACGTCTGACTGGGAATTCCCGGATGTCTGTCGGTACTACTTCGGGAAGTTCGGTCAGTGGTCCAGTCTGGTTTTCTCCATGGTGTCCCTCATAGGAGCCATGGTTGTTTACTGGGTCCTGATGTCCAACTTCCTGTACAACACAGGGCAGTTTATCTACAGTAAGGTCACATACACTCTCCAGTTGTTGATTGTTAAAAGTCTCGACTTTTTCATGTTTGTTCGTCACATGACTTGACACCGTGCAGCCGACGAGGCTTTAAAGGCCAAAGTCTGCTGCTGTCGTCTTCATCTGTAGAGCATTTCCTGACCTGAGAGAAATGCTCAAGTTTAATGTTTGTTTGTATAACGGACAGCGCCCCCTGTGCTTGAAAGAAGGCTGACGCTTTAAGTAGATTAAAACTTTAAATGTAATTGAATTCAATGTCATAATATAATTCATATTGTTTTTATTAATGATGACATAGTGAAAATCCATAGACAAACTAAATATTACAACCTTCTACAGATGATGTCAACAAATACTGTTTCAGGTCTGAGTTGTGAAAATAGTCTTAGTCACATTCAGATTGAAGGACGGTTGGTGTTGATTGATGTGTGGTCTATGCTGAGTGGATGAGAAATGAGTCTAAAATGTACAGAAACAGCCCGTTTCCTGACGTTGTGGTCCTGTGTATTTGTCGACAGACTACGCCCACAATGTCAATACCTCGGACTTGGAGTATGGAACCAATGGTTCAGAAAAAGGTGAGTGACCGGCGCCACCTGTCTCAGTTTGGCTTTCTGTTCCGTTCTGTTTTTATAATGAAAGATATGACAAACACATGGACAGATGATAATGACAATAATGATAATCATGAAAATAATGAAAATATATTGTGAAAAGATCAAAATTATTATGAATATAAAAATAATAATAATGATGATCATTATAATGGTAATAATCTTGATGATGATAATGATTATAATGAAAAAGATAATTATTGTAAAGAAGATTAATATGAAAATGATGATGATGATGATGATGTTGATGTTGGATTTTCTTTCCCCCCAGTCATTTGTCCATATCCTAATATTGAACCTGGAGGAAACGGCAGTATCACCATGAGCCCTTTGTTTATCAGCAGTGTTGGAAATGAAACCCTTGACTCCACGTCCTTTGGACACTGGTGGAGTAAAACCAACACCATCCCACTGTACCTCATCGTCCTCCTGCTGCCGCTGCTCTGCTTCCGCTCGGCCTCCTTCTTTGCACGCTTCACCTTCCTGGGTAAGGTGGTTGTTGTGTCAAACGTCATGTGCATCTTAGAGTACTACAGTAAAACTAAGGTTCACTATCGATTTAAAAACATTGAGTCAGTGTTAAAAAGTAACAAATATTCATCATCAGCACAATTTTAAACAAGATTTGTGTTTGTATGAGCTTGAAGTTGACGAATTTAATGGCGTCAGCCTTTCTTGTCTGTATGCGTATTCTACACTGCACCCCTACACCATGGGGTGAGATAGATTTGGTCTTGTATCTTCATGTCAAAGTCAATGGATTCTGACTTTCAGAGAATGAAGTTCTAATTAAGATAAGTCGGAGTTCAACCAACGTGCTGATGTTTGTGTGTGTGTTGGTGTTCTCGCAGGAACCATATCAGTCATATACCTCATCGTTCTGGTCACCATCAAATCCGTTCGCCTCGGTTTCCACCTGGAGTTCCACTGGTTTGACACCAGCACGTTCTTTGTTCCAGGTATAGATGTTTTGTTCTCTTCAGCACTGAGCTGAAAGTTGTCGGTGTGATTCCACTTTCTTTGTGACTGAGTTTTGACCATATCATTTCAGAGTTAAGGCTGCTCTTCCCTCAGCTCACTGGCGTCCTCACTCTGGCCTTTTTCATCCACAACTGCATCATCACGTTAATGAAGAGTAACAAGAACCAGGAGAACAATGTAGGTCCAACTCCCAAACACGGTTCACTAGCTGCACACTTGAATCTAATTTTTTAGGTAAACATTTAAGGTGGAGTGATTCTGATTGGATGGCATTGTATCCTCTTGTCTCCAGGTGAGGGACCTCTCCGTAGCCTATCTTCTGGTCGGGCTGACATACCTGTACGTCGGAGTTCTCATCTTTGCCTCCTTCCCGTCACCTCCTCTTTTGAAAGATTGCATTGAACCGGTAAGAGCAACACTTTGGTCACATGACCTCTCTGACTGTCACTATTGTAGGACTGTCATAGGTTAGGGCTAGTTTTGGGGCAGCGATTTTTAACACTAGGGCCGCAGCTCAAACTTGGACCACCGGTGCCATCTAGAGGACCACAAAAAACTTTCAGTTTTACATTAGTGGGCCACAAGGGCTGTGAGATTGCGTAGGTTATCAACTGAAGACTCCAGAGTTATGTTATCATTGAGAAGCTCAGTTACAATGCAGCTTTTGATCACATGGTGGCAGTAATGCATCAGCCAGTTCTCTAACAAGCTCCAATAAAGAGAAAAGAAGGCAATGATAAAATAATCACTGATTTTCTCTGTGGACTTTTGTCCCTCTTGGGCAAAACTGTGGACACTTTAGACTGGTCTTTAACTCTGTGCTACTTCCTGTCCTGTAGAACTTTCTAGACAACTACCCCAGCAATGACGTGATGGTGTTCGTGGCTCGCACCTTCCTGCTCTTCCAGATGATCACCGTCTACCCTCTGCTGGGCTACTTGGTGCGAGTCCAAATCATGGGTCAGGTCTTTGGTAACAATTACCCCAGGTGAGATGTCTTCTACAGATGGGAATAAAAATATTTATGAAAAAAAATCAACTTTGATTCTCATATGTTTACTAATGGATTTCCATTGGCTGCTTTAGTTTCTTCCATATTCTGGCTCTGAACATCGTGATTGTGGGAGCTGGGGTCCTGATGGCCAAATTCTACCCTAATATTGGATCGATCATACGGTAAAAAAAAAGCTGTTCTCACTGCACTTTTATCACTTTGGGGATTGGTTCATTTTTGTTTGATCTTTGTTAAAAAAAAAGAAAAAAAAAGAAAATCTGCTATTATTGGTCCCTCAGGACCCATGTTTCTGTGAGTTTAAAAAAACACTAAGACGCAGGCTACAGTTTGTAGAAATTGCAGCAGTTGACCAGCAGGTTTTGTGTCCACACCATTAAAATGCTGATTTTCGGTATGGACTTTAGTGAATAGATGAATACAATGAAACACAATTCAGTTTTTTGTTTTTCAATGACTACAATATTGGGACAAAACAGTAAGATTTCTTTTCCATTTCGTTTATTTTATCATTTATTAGTTGTCACCATAGGGCGCCCACGGTGTAGTTAATGCGGACTCTCAGTGCCTAACGGAGGCACTGTCTTAAAGTTAAAGTGGTGCCAACTATAGATTACTGCTGCAATATATGTTAATGTAAACATAAGAATCATTGAAGAGGGGTAACATAACTTTAAATCACCTCTGTCTCTCCCTACAGGTTCTCTGGTGCTACATGCGGCCTGGCTCTGGTGTTCATCTTTCCAGCTCTGGTGCACATGATCTCCAAGAAGCGACAGGGGACACTCAGCTGGCCGTCGGCTGTCTTCCACAGCTTCCTCATCCTGCTGGGATTGGCCAACCTGGTGGCTCAGTTTTTCGTGTAGAGAAGGAACCAATCAGAGTTCACATGAACTGACGTGAAGTGAGATAAAATGAACTTATGGGAGGTTTCTTTTTTCTTTTTAAGACCAGACAGAGAGCTCACTGTTGTATTAGCGGTGACCCCCAGTGGCCCGTAGCCAATCTGTCTGTGGTTGTGATGTCAGAGTAAATGTTTGTGTTTCAGGGAATTAACAGGACACTATTGTCTCCTAGTGATAACATTATCTTTTATTTATCAGTCTACTGGTATGTCTATGGTATCATCTTATCCCTGTGTGTGTGAGTGTGCGCGTGTGTGTGTTTTTAAACTGTTATATTAAAGGTTAGCTTTAAATTGAGGGATTTTACTTGTTCTTATGTGGATCATATAAAGGTTGGATTTATCAGTGCTCTTCTTTGCTGCTATTTTAGTGATATTTCTATTTCTTTTTGTGTAAACATTCTGCTTATCTTATCTTCTTTTGTTAATGCTAGAATAATAATCCACTCTGGTCTGTTATTCTTGTATCTTAATGAATCCGTTTGGTTAGTGTGCACAGTCATGGATGCCATGAACATGAATAAATACAGTATGGTCCTGCCTTAGTGGCCAACGCTGAGTTATGACATTATGGTACACACACACTCACAGACTGTACTGGAACTGATGATTTGTGTTTTAACTTTCAGAGGTTTCTGTAAAATAAAGGCTTTGAAAAACTATCATCATTCTGTGACTTTGGATTAAATAAATTAAAAAAATAGCTTCAGGAGTAAAATTAAGATATATCCTGGATTCAGTTCTGCTCAATTGCATTAGGTGGCACCATACCAATTTGAAAGAAAGTCTTACATGTCTGGTCCAAATTTAGACAGAATTTACATTAAACAGGCTAAATGAGTCAGAGCACTTCTTTTTTTTTTCACAGAAGTCACACTTAATTTTGTTATTAAATTATAATTTATTTAAATGTTTTTCTTTTATTTTAAAGCATCTTTACTGAACTAAAGATTTCCTGAAAAGTAATAAAAAAATAAAGATACCCTAAAACGAATAAAAATGCACTAGTTTGCCTAAAAATATGGGACTATGTATGTTTTTTATGCTAAAAGAAATCAGATTTTTTGGAGCATTCATTTTTGATCAAAAGCAACATACTATATACTATACTGTTAAAAAATAAAAATGCACTGAATTGAAAACTAATCATGTACATAAAATGTAGACATACAAGAAATTATTTTTTACAAGGGAAAATAAGTTTTTTCAAAACAAAAGATTAAAATATTTTTATATTCCTCTAAATTGTTATTTTTATTTATTTTTTCTTTTTCTTTTTATTTATTTATCGAATTTATTTATATATAAATACTTAATATACTTCATTCTAAATAGCTTAATTAATTTCCCAACGACCGGAGCTAAAAGGTTAGCTTCAAACTACGGGACAGAAGAGTCGTTTGTTTTAAATGGAGATATACAAACGAAAAAACTGGCTGTCCTGTAAGAAACCGCCATTACTGCTCTCCTTGTCTTTGATTCTCCTCGTGTGATAACGTCTGGACTAACTCGGGATATTGTGACCTGAAACATTTACAAGAATCGATTTGGCATTGGATGAGCAACACAGGCTAAACATTAGCATCCACAATGCTAAGGTGAGGGGAAAACCGAGAGCTACAACCATGGACTTCATCTACAAGTAAAGGTAAGGCTAAAAATGGTTTAAAGTTTTTGTTTTTTAAAAAATTAGATGGGAGTAAGTAGAAAAGTATTCGACAACTACATTTTTGGCCTAAAATATATTTTTTGTTATCAAATTGATAGACAACCTTTGATTAAAGCAACATTATTTAAAGTTTGAAAAATAACTGATTTTTTTTACTGAAGGTCGAAATTAAATTTGTGCTGCACTCATCTCTATATTTTAATTTGTTTACAGTAAATATGAATTGCTTAGACACAAGGAGGTGCTCTGTCCATTTCTATACAAGAAACGTTCTTTGTAGGACAAATATGTTTCTGTGTATATGTTTGTGTTGGTGTAAGATGCTCTTTTCAGTTCTTACAATTGTAAATCTGCTGAAATTAAATTTGTGCTCCACTCATCTCTATTTTTTAATTTGTTTACAGTAAATATGAATTGCTTAGACACAAGGAGGTGCTCTGTCCATTTCTATACAAGAAACGTTCTTTGTAGGACAAATATGTTTCTGTGTATATGTTTGTGTTGGTGTAAGATGCTCTTTTCAGTTCTTACAATTGTAAATCTGACTCCTGAGGAGTCAGTGCCTCACCAGCCACGAGTCTCTGATATGGACCAGGGTTTTCTACTTTTTGCCTTTTTGTTCATGTGTTACCAAATCAACCAATCCTGTGTGTCATCATCTAGTTTGAAGATGGTTGAACAGAAGCTAAAGTAGCTTCTACTGTACAGTTCAGGAACAACATTAACAATTATCAAACTTAATAATCAGTGAACGGCTGTTGATGACATGGAGCAGGAGGAAACGTAGTTTAATAAAAGAGTGTGTTCACAGGATGAAGAAAAGAACAGAACGATCTCGGCACATGTTCAGATGCTTATCTGTTTTATCAGAGGATGACACTCCAGAGTTTCACCACAGAAACCATCCCTCACTGCAGGTAGAAGCGTGTTCTGTGGAATTCCTGTGACTAACTTTATCATGATGTCATCTGTGTACATGTTTGGAGGGCGGCCATATTGCCTATTTGCCCCTTGGCACCAGGTTTTTAATTTATGGGCTACAGTAATTTACTGATTCTAACCAGTGTGTTGTATTTTAACCATAACAAAGGTTTTTTAGTTTGACGATAAACAGCTTTAATCCACTGAGGCAGAGTCTGGTGTTTGGGTTTAATTAAAATGTGGTGATTACATTTGAGCAGAGTGATGTCGTCCATTTGTCTTGTAATTAATATTAGAGGTGACATCATCCGGGAAAGGTCAAAGGGCAGGGAAGGCACAAAAAACCATAATTGACTCCAGAAAAAAACCCACACACGGGTCAAATAAAGTACAATTATCACGTGGTCACTCTTCCATGATCAGCTAGAGCAATTTTTAGTTTGGCTGTTAAATTGAATAGAATTTTTAAAGGATTTTAATATTTCAATATTGCAGATTTGTGCAAAAAATACGGTATTTTTTTTCTGAATTTTAACCACAGAAATGTACATATCTTAGTATAATAAGGCAAATGAGTGCACTTTTAATCATTTTAGGGAAAGGTTTATTTTTTAAGACCGTTTCAGAATCTTAATAGTATAGTATTCTATTGTGATCAAAGGTTGACGTACCAAAAAAGTATTAAAATAGTATATTTTCTAAAATTTAACCTTGGAAAAGGAGATAACTAGGCATTTCAATGGAACTTTGTGTATTTTTATTAATTGTTGAGAAAGTTTTATTTTGTGAATTTTTTTTTTTATGAATGTATTAGTATAATATGTTTAGTTTTGATCATAGCAACTACTTTATCCATAACCCTAATTCCAACTTCTCTATCCCAATCCAGAACCCAAATCTTAATGCCACCGGTCTTTGTGCAGAAAGAAGGTGAAAACAGGAAATGTTTTAGTCTTCCGCACATATTTGATGTGTTTAAACCCCTTTTCTGTCCATCTTCATTATTAATGTCCAACAAAAAAGACATTTCATGTGCTGGGCCAAGACAAAACGTTCTAAGACAGAATGGTGTTTTATGTTGAACTAAAACACGTGATAGACCCGTTTTATTTGATCATGTTTTTTACTCCTTTAAAACTGATTAAAAAAATACATATCAGAGAAATTATGTCATTTTATCTGGTCTTCAATTTCAATTTTCTTTTATTGAAAATTATAAGAACATTTGTAGTTAAAAAAAAAAGTTCTTAGACAAAGCAAAGAAGCAGGTTGTGACCTGGTTTAAAAAAAAGTCCAGAGTCTCTATAAATAAAGTTTTTAGGCCCAATCTGTCTTAGAACTTTGACTTTCTCCTTTGAATACTAGGAGTCTTAACACGAAGCTCAGACATACGACAAATCTCAAAAGCACAGTGGCAAAACCAGAAGGACCTTTAAAGACACTGTAAGGTCCTTTTGTCCTTTAGAAAAATTACACGTTTTCATACAATTGTTTATATACTGTATGTGTATATTATTTCTCCTGCGTCTCCTCAGTCCTGATGCTCTGTCTAATCACACATACAGGCCAGAGGCCAACATCAGATCATCATCTAAACTGGCTGCTAATTAAGCCACACATTTGCAGATCCATCAAATGGATTTTATGAATATAAAGTCACTTAGTCTTAATTAGAGAAACTGGTGCAGGAAAATGAGACTAAACCGTAATCTTTAGTTAGTTATCGTAGCAGGAAATTTGGGTCATATCTGTGTCAGTAAATCTCAAACTCATGACGGTCTGGTGCTCAATTATTATCATTATTGTTACATTTTGTGTTATTTTTGGTGTTTGTACGGTGATTACTGATGATCTGTTGCCATTTGGTCCTTTCTAATCTGAAAGACTGATGATTAGACCTGTAATTGATAATTCTGTGTTCACACAACAGACACAGCTGGTTCCACAGTGTAGTAGTTAGCATGTCTGTTTGCAAGCTAAGCTCGTCCTGGATTCGATTTTCTAGAGGACCCACTTATTCTTAATGACAGTCCCTCCATTAGCCACAAATAATATTTTATTTATAGATGACAGAAGTTACATCGCGTTCAATGAAAAAAAGTAAATCATTGATTATTTTCTACTGCAGACAAATTGAATACTAAGTTCCTCTGTTTTGAAAAACTTAGACTATATAACGTTCAATGAAAAAAAGTAAATCAAACAGTGGATTGATTATTTTCTACTGTAGACAAATTGAATACTTAAGTTCCTCTGTTTTGAAAAACTTAGACTATATATTAAGGTATACTTCACTGTCAAACTATTGTTGTACCTAAAGTGTAACCTGACCCAGCCTTTGAGTAACTTTTTCTTGTGCTCCTTCAACACCCTTCCTGCTTTGTCCACAACAAAACTTCTACTTCTCTATGCAAACCCTGTTATTTTCTATTGTTTACCTTTGTCTTCAACTGTTTGTAGTTTGTTCCTCCGTCCAGCAGATGGACACGTCATTTACCTATAACTGTATTGATAACTATACATTATCCTTCTTACTGGAGTCACAGCAAATTAAGGAAATATCAAAACCATTAGGAAACACTAAAAAAAAAAACCCACTAACTTTTCCATTCTCTGTGGGTGATGAAGAAACTTGCTAAATAATTGTTTTTTATTTTGTCTAAGTGCACGTGAGATTTCCAGCTGAAGACTCTGCTGAGGTTCAAAGAGCGCTGAGAGATTGTCCAGATGTTCCTGATTGACGGGGGGTTTTGGCAGCTTGGAAACATTAGTGATAATAAGTCTTAATGAAACCAACGTGAGCGTTTGACACAGAGAGTTTTAACTACATGGAACTACAGTCATATCACTACAGACTAGGAGACGTGTGTCAGCTGAGTCACAGTGAGTGTAAACATGGGAATATAGCCAGAACAAACTCAAGTGTGTGAGATAAAAACATGTAACGTGACTTTTGGATTGATGAAGAGTAACATCAGTGTGTTCCCATTTACCTGTTTGCCACCGCAGGACAACGCTTGTCCCCGACCACACTGTAATACAGGGGTATTAAGCTCATTTCCACTAGGGGGCCACATCAGCAATACAGTTCCCCTTGAAGGGCCGGTTGTAATTAGAAGACTGTATAGATCAGGCGTCCCCAACCTCCAGTCCGCGGACCAGTATCGGTCCATAGCTCATTTGGTACCGGGCCGCAGTGGGACACAGTGAAAAAATGTACTTAATTTTTACTAATTTACTTCATTCAAAGAAAATCCAGTCATGTCCATTTACTTTCTTTATTTAAAGATAATCTGGAATTTTTTAAAAAAATGTCAGGTCATTCAAACTGATACAAAGAGAATAGAGTCTAAAAGATGTTTTATTTTGGAAATTTAATGACCCTTCAATGCTCAGCACCTTGGTACTGGTCTGTAGTAACGGGTGGTACCGCTGCTATAGATGTAACTACTCCATAACAGACTAATACATGTTTTGGAATTAATTATTATTTATTCAAGCTACTAATATTGTTCATTGCTGTGTTATAAAAAACAACTTTTAATTTCTCAGGCTAAAAACCCTGCTGCATGGACTTTACTAAATGCTTTTTAAGCCCCAGTGGACCACACAAAACGGATTGGCGTGCCACATTTGGCCCCCGGGCCTTGATTTGACACATGCCTAGTACCACTGCAATGCTTCAGTGTCACTCATGAAACGTCTGTTCGTTTCGCTCTGGTTATGTCAGTGCAAATATGTTCACTTGAAATAAAATTAATTTAAAACTGCTATATATTTTTATATAGGAGTGCAGTATTTAAAATGTTTTAAATTAAAAAAAAAAAACAACAAAAAAACGCATTTTCCAAAGAAAATTAATTAATTAAATTACTAAGAACTGGCTCAATTTTAAAGCACCGCGTTATAAACAGTGGCTGACAATGATATATGAAACACAAGAAATAGAAAAGTTAACACTCTTCTCTGTTTAAGGGCTCTTTTAGAGTATTATTGCTTTTGATTTGGTGCTATTATTTATTTATGTAACTGTAATATAAATCATAAAACTACATAAAAATGTACAAAACAATCCACTTTCTCGTGAATCATTCTTTCCAAAAGTGTTTAAATGTTAGAAATTATCCAAAAGAGACATTTATACCTTTAACTTCCAATAAACAACAGCAGTATAGTTTGTCAAAAATTGGGCAAAAAGACACGTTATGCTATGTTGTTCCTGAATAAAACATGAAATATGACTTCATATAAAGCAGTACAAATAAAACCAACTTCATGCTGTAAAATTAGTTCTAAAAAATTAAAAATCCCAAAATAAAAAAATCAAACAACACAAAATATTTTGTAGAAAAAAACAAAACAGAAAAAACACTTTTAAAATACAAGTTTATACCTTAAAATCGGAAGGCAAATCTTTATTGGAATATGCCAGAGATAAAATTAAATTACAGTTCTCTCTGACCCCAGGTGCAAACAGGCAGAAAATATAATGAAAACAACCAATTAAAATATATAAAATTAAAATATAGAGAAAAGACAAATAGATAAATAAGAGCGAAGGGCATTGTATAACCAAAAATAAAATAATGCAATAAAACCATTATTGGTCCATTATAAGTCATCAAAATCATTTGATCTGAAATTCCTCAAATTGTCATATTGTGCCATACAAAGAATTAACATATTTTATGATGACATGTATACATATATAATGTGACTTTCTTGAAAAAATGCAAAAAGCGTAATCTTAGAATGCATGTGTATCCTCCAAGATTTGCCACCATGTGTGAATTTGTTATAAAAGGTCAATAAAATACAAAAAAAAAAAAAAAGTAGCAGAAATGCCGCAAAATGCTGCAAAGAGAATCATTTGTGCTAAAACCTCCAAAACCAGTCATATCTGATGATTTAAAAATATCACCAAAATGATGCGTGATGGACACTGGTAACATCTACTGCAGTAATTCTAGCCGACTCTGTGTCATTTGATTTGTAGAAAAAATACTGCACACTGTTGGATGTTTTCTGTTGTGTACTTCTTGTGTGAGATTCACGTGCAGCGTGTCGTTTCCCATCAGATTCAACACCAGGTCCGACAGAAAAGCCGTTTTTACACCATTGTGTGAACACCAATTGCAGAATGCTGGTTCAGAATCAGCATCCCCCCGTCCCAGCCAAAAGGTGGCGTCTTCTTTTTTTCCCGCACATTGCACATGGGCGCCATAGACAGCCAGACACATAAAATTGTTTGTTTTCAATTAAGTATTGTTGAATAAAAAAGCGGGACAAAATCTTCATTTTGCGTGACGCGGGACAAAGGCTAAAATTGCTGTGTAATTCCTACAGCGTAAAGCAGGACATGTGGTCATTCTTCTTGGGACTTGAGGACAAAGACTTGATCCCACCTGTGCCAAGAGGTGCTCTCCAGTAGATGAAATGGAGCCGAGTGCTCAGTGGTCAAGGTCATGATGACATCACTATGATGTCAGACAATAGTGCCACAGCGCAGTAATGTCGTTATTCTCTCCTGCTAATAAAATCAGAGACACCAACGCAGCGCATGCTCAGATGAACTGACCACTGATCATCTGATGATGACATGGTGACGCAGCCACAAACTGGTTTCATTCTGAAACCAAAACGATACTGTTGCTTGAATAGACGTTTTTAAGGAACACATTTTCAGTGAAAATCAGGGTTTATTTAGTATTATCATTATTAATATAAGATCAACTTAAATCTAAAAAATAGGAAAAATGAAAACCCATTTTCAGTGCTGAGTCTAACCTTTAATTAGATGGTATTCAAAAATCACACAGTAGACAAAGACATTCATTTAGAAAAAAAAAATGACGAGAAACGTTTAGATTCTGTTTAAGTTAAGACAGACAATGAAAAAATTACCTAGTAAAAGTTAATACAATTTGGGTTAATTAAATAAGAAAGTTAGTTAATTAATTATTAATATTAGTATGTATATGTGGCTATACATGTAAACTCTAATTGTAGTCCTCATCACCATCAACAATCTCACCATTAACATCATCATCATTGTCGTCATCATCATCTTCATCCTCCTCCTCCTGCCTGTTATCATCATCACCATCAGCCCCCCTCAGTTACAGATTGTTGTTCTCTGTTTCAGACACAGAAACTGAAACATTACAACATGCCAACTCATTCATTTTCTCCATCCCGTCGTCTGATGATGTCATCTCTGTTTTTGTCTCTGATTGGTCAATGAACTGAACTCTAATTATGACTGACAAACACTGGTCTGATTTGTTATCTGTTGTCCTGAGTCACTCTGTGGACGTTCACGTCCACAGAGTGACTCAGGATGACTAGGTTAGACAATACAGAGATATGTTAACATGGAACACACCTGAGGACGACTCTGATGAGAACCACCACTGCTTATTATAAGCTTAAAAAACTTAATGGTAACATTTAAAAGTGTATGTAATATATAATGCTAATTAATAAACACAAAACTAACCTTGATAATTTAATGAACAACTCCAAACTGTGGGGGAAAAAAAACAAAAGGAACAAAATAGTTCTTATCTTTCCAAAACAAGGATTAAAGGGAACTAAAAAAATCTATTTATTGCTTTAGTCTGGTGCTTGTTTATTTTTTTTTCTCTCAGCCGTGGTCTTTGTTTTCCGTTTGCAGAAACGCTGAGCGCAGGATCAATAATCAGGTCCCTAACTCAGGGGCCTGACAGGAAGTGGTCCAGCACAGATACCATTACTGGTATTAATCCTGTCTCTGTATTGAAAGGGTCAGCGAGGTGTCAGCGTCCGCCTGACCTTTCATCTGCTCTTCATCTTGTTTAAGCCCCCGACTCTTTCTCTCGCTGGGCTGTGAGACTTGTTAGCCTCCAGGGGGAGGGGGTTGTGATCTTAATAGTTTTTATTGGTGGTCTGGGGGCCTTCAGTCATTCTCTGAGAGGGGCTGGCTTTTATGAATGAAGGTAGAAGACACAGATGCACCCTGGGTCGAACTGCACGGGCCCCTTAGGGTGGATAGTTGCTCTTTATGCAGATTATTTTGAATTTTTTATGTAGTACATAACCTTTAATTACATGAATGGAAAATACTGGCCACACAGTGGCAAATGTTGGTATAACGCTTGCCTCTACAATCCCTGGTTGGTCTTTCCTCTAGAGCAAGATGATCACTCGTTTGTAAGTTTCCATTCCCAGTTGATCTTTCTGTATGGAGTTAGGACGTTCTCCGCATTTGTGTGTTGGTTCTCCCCAGGTACTGCAGCTTCCTCGCACAGCCCAAAAACCTGCTTGTTTGTCTCTCTATGTGGCCCTGCGATGGAGTGGCCAACACGTGTCGTACCCCAGCCTCGCCCGCAGATAGCTGGGATTGGCTGCAGTGTCCCCAGCGACCTTGAAAAAGGAATAAGTGGTAGATGATGGATGGATGGAAAATACGTCACAAAAACATCTTTACCGCTAGTATCTTACATCATCAAATAATCATGAAATTGTATTCAGCAAAGACTTGGATTTTTATTTATTTAAATATCATTACATGTACAGACCTATATTACGGAAAAGTGTTTGCTGATATGTTCCAAATATTTAATTTTCGATTGCGATATCAACCATTTGGCAAAATCCACGAACTGCGTTATCAGGTTTTTTTTATCTAAGGAAAAGCTGATATTGATACTTACAGATAATTCTGCTAACATCGGGCAGATAATACCGATATTATCAGACATCCCTAATTAAATGTTTAGCTTTGATAGTCTTTGATGTCATTGGCCAATCCTGACCCTGTCTTCTACATGTTTAAGGCAGTTGAAATATATTGTAAGCTAAAGTTGGTGCTACCTACCGGTTCTTTTCTCTTGAGCAAATATTTTAAGCAAAACAACACCAACCACTTGCACAAAAAGGCAACCAAGCTTTGTTCTTTTAATAATAATAATATTGGCATTAGAACAAACACATTTTTAAATTTCAAGTTCTAGCTACTTTTAAGCCTATCTTTAGCAACTTCTTTCCAACTCTTCATTAACTAAGTATTTTAGCTAACCCTTTGCTAACCTGAACAGGCTAGCTCACTGTGAATTTCAACTGTTTTTGTTTTCGATGCTAGCTACATACTTCCTGTATGTAGCCTGTAGCCGTTTTATCTAAAACATTCTCCTAAAACATGTTAGCCACGGTTGGCTTTGATTTTAAACAATACAACTTCAAAACCTAAATGACAGTAGAAACACTCTGTGTGGGGTCATATTTGAAATATATGATTTCATATTAGTCACTCGGGGCTGTTTGTTGCTAGCTGCTAGCTTATTTTTGATGTGTGAGCTGCGAATGAGGAAAAGGGAGTACGGAAATCAATTATTTAAATTTTGTATTTCCACATTTTCATCGAAGAATTAAATTGAATATTTTTGTTGCTGTTGTTACTGGAGGGGCTAAAAAAACATTCTTCAGAGGGAGGTCCACAAGATAAGAATATTAAAAACCTCTGTTTTAGACAATTCTGTGTTGTATGTAAAAACTTGAACTTTCTTATTTGGACCAGCGCCTCTGTACATCCAAGTTCAACATGGAGACAGAGGAAAGTGTCCAAACATGTGTACGTGTGCACGTGCGTGTTTGACCGGTGTCACCGTCTCGTTCATTATCAACGTTTTCATTTTACACTAGTTAGTTAGATTATTGAATGCGGATACTTGAGACGCAGCAGGACACAATGGCTGCGTCCTCGTGGGCTGGATCACATGTCTCCTTCCCCTTGACAGAAAACACACCCTTTGGTATCAGCATAATCAATGGGGAGTGGTTCTGTAAGGGGGGGGGGCGGGCCGGTGGGCGAGGTGCCGCCGCAGTTTGTCGGCCTGTGATTCGCTGACGTTCACTCTAATTGGATCAAGTAGGAACTTGCTTAGCTGGATGCTTTGTACTGGGATTGGGAGCAAAGAAGGAGACAGGAAGAGAGTCGGAGAAGAGGGAGGAGGAGGAGGAGGAGGAGGAGGCCACACAGGCTGGTCTGCCCAACACTTGTAGAGGAAAGATTGCAAGAGGAGGGGTGAGAGGAGGATGGAAAAGGGGAGTATCCCGTCTCTTCTGCCCTTCTGAGCTGCTGCTGCTGCAGCCCCCCTCCCTCCACTCCTGCTCTCTCTCTCTCTCTCTCTTCTGCCCTCTGCTGTCTCCCCCACTTTTCACTTTTTGCCAAGGAGCCTGTATCTGCTGTTGCCAAAATTGTTGCTCAGTGTGTGAACTCATACTTTTATTATTAGAGGAAGGGCACCTGCCTCTCCCAGATGATTCAGCCTTTCAGCTGCAGAGCTCAAACACCAGACGGCATGTCCCTGCTGCCACTGCAGTGCCCGGCCGTCCTGTCCTCTCCACCACAGCTGCTGCTGCTGCTGCTGCTGCAGTCGGCCCAGCTCCACCACGGCGTCTCCTCAGCTGAAGTCCAGTCCAGGTGAGTGACTGAGTGAGCTTCTCAGGGCTCCTCCGCCACGACTTCACTGACAAGTGAGGAAAAGAATAATCCCTGCTTTTCCTTGGGTTTGGTTTTCTTTTTAGTTTTTTTGTGTGTGTCTGCAGCAGAGTTTGAGTTTTTCCTGTGAGAAGAGCATGAGTGAGGAACTCCACCTTGGCTCTGCGTACCTTCTTCTTCCTGCCTGCTAACAAGGTTTGAGCATCTTCGCTTCCCCTGTGAAAACTCCGACTCCGTCAGACTCTGCAGCCTCATCGTGATGGAAACCGTGCTGGAGGAGACCGGTGGCAGGCAGCCACTGTGCGATGCCCAGAGTGAATAGTCGTAGGAGCAGCGAGACCCCTCGTCCAGCGGCTGGACGGCATGACTGAGGGAATGGAGGACCTCTCCGCAGGGCCGGCTCCCCCTCCAGGATCGGCCTCCCCCACCGGCTCCGCTGTTGATACTGGACAAGTCCCTGAGGAGAAACCTGAGGAGACAGAGGCAGCTGGTGAGAGCGGGGAAGAGAAGGAGGAGGAGAAGGAAGAGGAGAAGGAGGAGGAAGAGGGTGCTGAGGGAGCTGCAGAGGGAGGTGCTGAAGCTGGTGATGGGGAGCATCTGGGTGCTTTGGGAATTGTGGCCTTGCCAGGGACCTGCTGCGTGTGCATAGAGATGGAGCAGATTAATAATTGCCTGCACTCAGAGAAAATCTGCATCCTGCCGATCCTGGCCTGTCTGCTCAGCCTGGCCCTCTGCACCGCTGGCCTTAAGTGGGTGTTCGTGGACAAGATCTTTGAGTACGAACCCCCCACACACTTGGAGCCCAAACCTATCGGACAAGACCCTATTATCATATCAGTTGACCCCACTTTAGGACTGACTGTGTCCGTCCCTCACTCTCCATCTACCGTGTCTCTAACCACCTCCATCCCTGGTACCCCAGCTCCTCCTGAGGTGCTGGTTGAGGAGATCTCCACACGTGGGCCGTACGTGCCCCGGCCTCCGCTGGTGACTCAGTCAGACACCACCGTTACCCTGAAATACAACGCTAAACGCACCACTGCCACACCAAAGCAGACTACGCGCCCGCAGCCCACGCATGAATCCAACGACATTATCACCCCAACGATCTGTAAGTACCCGATACTTCCTCGCTGAGTGATCTTTCTTCTCTTCAGACAGGTTGATACAAGCAGGAAAACCTGATTAACCTTGGGCTGTGAGAGTCTGCAGAGACGGCCACAGTCACACAGTGATAGGAATGAACAAACTAACAAACTTAAAAGCAGGAAATGGGTTAGAAAAGCAGCCAGGTTGTCATTGTAAACACGGCGTTCTGTCATTAGTGTCAGAAAAGAGTGTGTTTTTCGAGAGTCCAGGACACGTTAGGACACGCAGGGTGAAGCATGAGGCCCATGACTAAGCCTCAGAAATGTTGCTCCACACAGAGAGAGGTGTGTTCAGGCCTCCTTCACACCCACACTCAGCAGATGCGTGGTGTTCTAACCCCTTCCTCTTTAAGTATTAATGACCCCCTTGAACTACAGTACAACTGGTGATTTACGACAGCCACGGACGCCACTCCAAGGTTTTATTTTAGCACTTATTAGTTCGGCGGAGTGAAGTGCACAATGTGCCGCGTCCCAAGCACATTTCCAGTCATGAAAAAAAAAGTGAAAAATCAATAAATGATGCACGACACAAACGGTGGTACAGTGAGACTTCCTGTTTGTTGCCGGTGCTCCATTTCAAGGTCAGAGACTGCTGGAGGCTAATTGATGCCCCCTCCATCCCGCCGCCGTCGCCACTGGGAAAAACAACCCACTAATACTGTCTGCCTGACCGCGGCTCACCGCCACGACATTTCTGTTGTAGTCACATCGGCGAGTGTGATTTATGACACTGTATCCGGTTTAGCTAATTGAAGGTGACACAAGTGGGATGTAGAGGTCAGGCCCCAACCAGTGTCTCTGGAGAGGATTAGCTTAAGCTGATCGGACGGTAGACCGTAGGTCTCTTCTATTCACACAATTATATATCATTAGAATTATCACTGCTGCAGGTGCCTTTATACAATCAATCCAAGAGTGTTGTCTTTTCTTTTTTTTATACCAAACGCCAAATGTCCCGTGGTCCACGTTCAGGTCAAACTGTCAGGCCCAAACAAACAGAAGTCCCTGAATCAGCCATCAGAGGAGGTTTAATCACTCTAATGTGGAAGCCAGTGCACTCTAATGTGCCAACACTGTCTTCTAATCTAAAAAGTCTCAGAGCATTCGTGACTGGCCAAAAAAATGAATGTCTTCCAGCAGCTGTCTCCTGTCTGCAGACTGAATAAATACAATTTATGGCTCTGGTCACATGGCTCTGAAATGAATCTAGTAATAACAATGATTCATATTATGCATACATATATATATATCATTGTATTTTAAATGCAGATCAAAACTCAAACCATACATATATATATCAGCGTATTTTAAATGCAGATCAAAACTCAAAAGATTACAATTAAGAAGTGGGGTACACATTTTGACAGGTTCACCTTTATTAGAAAAAAGGTGTATATAATAAGTATTGACTCTGAAGTATAAGTCAGGACAGTCTTTCGCATTTCTTCGGATTAAGTTTTTTTCTTCGCGGAGTAAAGCTCTAACGTGATTGGTTGCAGTGGAACAAATGCCAAGAATATTTTTAGCCCCAAAAATTCTACTACAGTATATGTAAACAGATCTGGATTTGCATCTACGGTGACAATCAATTGGAATATATGTACTGGTATAAATACATTCTATTTTCATCTGCACTTTTGTAGAAGGAAATTAAACAGGAGAGGGCGACAAACTAAACCTCAGGCTCCAGTACTCCTAAGAAGCTGCCAGACCAGTTCACATGTTCCGACAAGATGGACACCCCTTATCCGGCCCAATAATCTTCAAGGATCTGTCTGAGGTCGTTGGCCTGCATGTAGCGATGTAGTAGCCTTTTCTGTTAGCATGGTGATCCCGGAGTCCATCCGCTATCGTGTGGCAACGAATTAGCCTCTCGGGGGCAACAGCCAATAATTTGGGGTTTCCGGTGTAGACAGTTGATATCCTGGCCGGGACTAAAGAGTCTTCCGTTCACCATTTACTGACAAGCAACATGAGATGAACAATGAAGTAACGATTAGGAGACCACATTTTTTTTTTCCAGCTCTAATTGCTTTCTGCCTCTTTTGCACACTAACCTGATTGGTTCAAGTGAAAACATAAGAAAGTAGGAGTTGTCCAGTCTGAAAATTAAAAAGTGATTAATCATTGTAGCGTTTTTAACGCCATCTCTAGTCAGACATTTTTACATCAATCGTGGTAAAATTAAAGATCAATCACTGCTATAAAGCTGTGAGAGAAGCATTTCTGATCACATGTGATCAAAAAAGCTAACTACTGATGTTAAAGTGGGATTAGCCTAGCTGGCACAGAACTCACTTTTCTGTCTTGCGAATGTAAAATGATTAGTCTGTCAGTATTACTGATTCATACGCAGAATATCGTAGTAGTGACTGATGAAACAGCAGTATGAGTAACATCCAGAACATTCCATGTGTGACTGATGAAACTATTTCCTCAGGTCTTAGCCTTTAGGATTACAACTACTGAGTTGTTTCATTCATAGTTTTTACAATGATTTGTCCTGGTTTGTAAAAGAAGAAAGTGCAAGTTGCTGGTACAACCGTAACTGCTGTGCCTTTCAAAGGCCCTTGAACGCACATGCTAACGCTAATTACATTAAAGCATTCATCTTATTTCATTTTCTCCACCGTAGACATGTTCTCAGCTCAGACATGTTTATGTCTATCAATATAACATTCAAGATGAGCCGCAGCAACTGCCAGAAATATGTAACTGTAGCACTGAAGTGAACAGTTTAGAGATGTTGGATAATTTCATTTTTAGATTTAGTCATATATGCAAACTATTCTGACTAGGCTAATTCTAGTTTAGCAAGACGAGAGGTCAATGTTCCTTCTAGTGAATAATGAAAAAATAGTTGGAGATTAATAATGACTTACATTCAGAATGTGATAACACGTTTAAAAAAAATCTTGTCAACGTATTTGGCAGTAGCTTTCATGTATATTTGCCTAATGCATCCACAATGGCTTTGACTTTCATTGGTCCTTGGTCGGACATAATAGCACTCACCACAGTACATTCATCTTTTTCTTTTTTTTTTTTTTAAATCTTCCCCTAGTTGCTAGGTATGTCATTACGTATCTTCGAACTGATTTTCTTCCACTTTGTCATTTCGGTTTCAACGTGTCTCTGCACTTTGGGTCGGCTAATGAGAAGGGCCTTAGCGTTATGAGGATCTTTAAACAATGAATGAAGTATTGATGAGCTGCACGCAGCAGCACATCATCTTACAGCGTTTAGCAGCATCCGCCGCGGTCTTAACGTATATTTATCTCCTGATGGAGGCGTGCGTATTTAAGTAGACTCAGCTCTCAGTCAGGACAACAGCTGGGACCGATGCGGCGTTTCTGACACTCCGTCTTTGCACCATGAAATATGTACGTGTTCAAACTTAATAATGTATGACCAGATGTCTGGTAGAATGTGTACGCTAAAACTTGATGTAAATGGTGTTGAAAGGTCATAAAACTTGAAAGTCTATCGCCTGAGGAGAGTTTAGATAACTTTTGTACAACAACAAATGTTGCCTAATGGGATAATGGCCAGCAGCAAAATGACACAACCCAATAAATCCTTCTAAAAAAAAATAAAATTGTGAAGGCTTGATGAAACAAAAAGCTGAGCTAAAGTACAAATTAATTTCCTGTTCAATAAATCTTCTTGTCTGAACATTAGCTCAAAGACTGCAGAGTGTCTGCGGGATATGTTTGACACGGTAGTTTTAATGTCTGATCTGAGTGTCGCTTACAGTAGCTTCATTTCGCATGGCGTGATACAGTGCAAACATCGTATAAAAACTCATTGTTGTCTCCTGCATCTCAAATGCGTGGCAAAACTCTATACTCGGGTCCATTAAAATACTTCACGATTCACTAAATGCGTGTACTTTTCCTGTAATGTTTTGTCGTTGGTTTGGCAGTAGCTGAGAAATAGAAAATACTTCTATTATGAGATTGGGTTTGAAGCTGATGTAGCCATTTGAAATGGTCCATGTTTGTTTCTACAGGTTGTGGTAACAAACATGAGAAACAACCTTCATGGTTCATCAACTTCCTCTACCTCCATTTCCTGTTTCCCTCCTACCATTTCTGTCGTGTAAATCAACTCACACAGGTTGTTGCTACAATAAACAGATAGCCAAGATGGGAGGTTAGATAAATTGGCAATAACGTGATGTGGTTGGCTAGCACCTTCCACTCTGGTGCTCGAGGTGAGGCGTATTTTGTGTTAAAGATTTCTTAATTTGGCTTTAAACGTGAGGCGACAGGCCTCTAAAACATTTGGGCGATACTCCACGCCGGAGACAATTTATCATCAGAGACTGCAGACACAAACGTTGTGTTTTCTATGGTCCAGTTGGTCCGACTGTCATCATTCATGTGTGCACCCCTATGCTGTCTTTTTCAAACTGAAGTGCTCTGTGAACAGTATTTTGGTGTGTCCAAATCACTGGGACCACACAGCTACATGTGTCCAGACTGCAACATAGAATGGACACAGAGACAGAGTCACACTTTAAGGTCCAATGACTTCTGCTATGGTCTGCATGATAAGAATGTGTGTTTCATCCACCTCTGTCCTTAACAGTACAAATAGACCCCTATGCTGATGCCCACATGTAGCCCACTTCCTGGGATAGTATGCGTATATGGAATGTACCTTCTGTGTACACAGTTTGTTTAGATCATTTGTCATGTTGGTCACCTCCTGCCTCAGTTCACCTTTTTTTTTTTTTTTAAATCTCTTTGCTTTCTAAACACATAATCTTATATTGTGTATTCCTCTCTGTTGGTTTGCGTACAGACATTCGATGTGTAACCTTGACGAGTGCTGCCAAGTTCTATCTTGCTGAAGTGGTGCTAAGTCACGTTCGGGGCATTCGATGTGTAACCGTGACGAGTGCTGCCAAGTTCTGTCTTGCTGAAGTGGTGCTAAGTCACGTTCTCATGAACATGGCTGCCGATTAGTAGTGCATATATATTGATGCTGGTGTGGAACTGTATGAAATATTTAAACATCTGTGAGGAGTGACTTCTAGTCTGCATCTGTGTTCATGAGAAAACCACTCATGGTTTCAGTCGCTCCCTCCCCTGTCTTTAATGGAACTTTAATGAAAAGTCAATTTTGTACATAAATAGGTCAGAACCCAGCGGTGGGGCTATGCAGTCAGTGATGCTCTCAGTCAGGCCCCACCCATGCTCCTCCAAATATGGCCGCTGCTGCCTTATAGTTCGCAGTTATTCCTCTAAAATGGAAGTTTGCAAAAATCACATTTCATTTATGAGCACTAAAAGCTGACATGTTTGAGCTTTACCGAGAGCAGACAACAAGCGGAGAGTGTGTTTTTTTTTTTTTTTTAATCTAAAAATAAAACCCAGGATGTGGTTATTTGCCCCGGTCACCTTCTCCTTCACAGACGTGACTGCAGAGGCAGATTCCCTCCTGGTGCAGTGAGGATTCTGCTTTGTCCTTGACAGCAGTTGATAGGAACATCATCCACTGCCGCATAGTCACAGCTTTGCACTTTTTAGCCCGGGCTCTGCTCAAAGAGGAGTCAAATAAAATGAGGCTGCTGGATGAGCTCCAGCTGCGTCCTTGCTCTCTGCTCGCCGTTGTGCCGCCGTGTACGGGACACCGTCAATCCAAACGCTGTCGTTCGGGAGGTCACGATCGATAGAAACGTGCAGGAGCCGAAGTACGGCAGCTGTTCTGATCTGTATCTGTCATTCATGAGCATAGGCTGCCGTTTGATGCAGAACGGGGAAACGCTGAGTAATGCTGAGACAGGCTGGCTGAGCAGTATTCACTGCACCACAGCGAGTCAGTGTCAGTGATGACGTCCTGAGTAGACCCTGAGCTGCATTTGTGAAAAGGAATGAGAATATGTATGTATGTATTTATACATACATACAAACGTGTATATATATGTATGTATGTATATATATATATGTACATATATACATATACTGTATATGCATTGATACATACATACATATGAATATATGTATTTATACATACATACATATGTGTTCATATATATGTATGTACGTATTCATACATACATATATATGGATATGTATACATACTAGTTGCCTGGTTACCCCCACATGGGCACTTACCGGACACTTAAACGTGGCCACTGTTCACTTTGGTGATGGGTTAAAAGCAGAGGTCACATTTGGTTGTGTATATATATATTGTGTGTGTATATATATATAAATATATATATATATATCTGTGTGTATGTATACATACATGTACTGTATGTGTATGTATACATGCATATATCTGAATGTATGTATACATACATACATATATATGTATGTATTTATACATACATATATATGTATGCATATATACATACATACATGTATACATGCATACATAACCAACATTTTGAAGTTATATGTATTAATGCGACAGTTCAGGAGACAATCAAAGAAACTGATTAATATATACGTTTAATACACATACCTCCTCTCTTTGTCTCTCATCTCCTTCCCTCTGTTTTCCTTCTTCGCCTTTGTGTTACTGCTCTGGTACTAGAACAAACATGTCATGTAATTAGTACATATCATTTTCCTGCCGAAAGGCAAACCAATAAAACCTAGCAGCACACGTCAGGGTTACTCTTCAAACTCTGGTATCACTACAACAGGAGCCAACACGACACAAAAAATATTAAACATTTCCGTGGAACACACACACACACACACACACACTTGTACTAGTTCAGTCATTGGAGATGCATTTACAGTAGGACATAAGGACACTCTGTGTGTTGGGTTCGTGACAATGTCCCCGTATCGTCCACAGCTTTTACCAGCACCACGAGCAAGACCTCGAGTCATGTGACCCGCTGCAGCGACAGCCAGAAGAACTACTGCGTCAACGGAGGAGAGTGTTTCACCCTTGAAATCACACCAGGCAGCACAAAGTTCCTCTGCCGGTATGTTTTTGACAAATACTATGTCTATATATATATATATACTACATATATGTTGGACATAATCAGTAGCTGTATGTGAAGACAATCAATGCCTATAAATAAAGACCACCAACAAAGATGGATGACACAGACCCATTTTCTACCCCTACACAAAGGCGTGTGTGATGGATGAACTGACCCTTTTCCAGGGTCAGACACACCGTCAGTAGCTTTTTGTTGCAGGTCTGAGTGTGAGTGAAGGACTGAGGTCTCAGGGCTCTTCAACCAGCTACAGCACTTCATGGATTTTTATTGAAAGGCCAGTGTCCTCTGGAAATGGTTCAGCTACTCATTTATGATGGGCATTGATTAGAATTCACCAATTCCAATTCTGTTAGAAATGTTCCATTATTGAATGGACTTCTTTTTCGATTTTCATCGGGTTACGAAATAAGATGTAGTACAAATGAATTGACAAAAGGTTAACATGGAGTACACCTGCAACTTTAATAAATTAACCTCCTCTTTGTTGAGTTATAAAAACCTGAGGTAGCCTCTGAACTAGCCTCTGAGTTTCATTCCTACTCCTGATATAAAGTTATGGTCTTTGTAGAAAATAATTCAATCTTAAAAATCTCCAAAACAGAAAAACAGAGGAGAAGGGCTCCTTTAGCCACCTCTGACCTCTGACCTCTGACAGTAACAATTGAGAGCTTTTCACGTCTCCCCAGGAACTAGCGTTAGTGTGGTAAACATGCCATTTTTTACACTTGCGCTTCTTACAGCGTAGCGTCAGAATATTTTGTGACCCCTACTCATCTATGTACACTCAGGCCTAAACTGTCTTTCTGGAGTGCTATGGCAAAGACGACCGAGTGTGCAGTTGGACACAGTTTGATCACTGCGGTGATCACAACTGTTTTTGGCTTCACAAAACAAGGTGTGACACAGCTAAATATAACCATGTCTCCCCAGGTACTAGGCACAGGTGCTAATGAAAATCAGATTCCCTAATGTACCACTGGAATAAACTGATGTACCACCAGTGGTACACGCACCACAGTTTGAGAACCACTGCGTTAGTGTGGTAAACATGCCATTTTTTACACTTGCGCTTCTTACAGCGTAGCGTCAGAATATTTTGTGACCCCTACTCATCTATGTACACTCAGGCCTAAACTGTCTTTCTGGAGTGCTGTGGCAAAGACGAGTGTGCAGTTGGACACAGTTCGATCACTGCGGTGATCACAACTGCTTTTGGCTTCACAAGACAAGGTGTGACACAGCTAAATATAACCTTTAGCTACCTGCTAGAGATATTGGTAAATGCGAAACCGTCCAGGGCATAACCCCGCCCACACCCAGTGACTGCTGGGATTGGCTCCAATAGTCAGTCGAAGATAAAAGAATGTTAGCTGTTGTTTAAAGAGCGATAAAAAGCTGTGAAGAAAATGGGGTAATTGTGGCTTCAGATAAACCTAAATATGTCAGAGGGGGCAACTGACACTGTTTATTGAAGCTCAATCTCTTATCACACTGAATCCATACATTTCTGTAGCGACAGTCAAATTGAAGTGATGTTGTATGTGTTTTTGGCTAACTGGGACCAGATGCTGTTGTTTCCATGACAATCACCTTTTCTTTTTTTTTTTTTTTATCCCCACCTGTTGTCCTGCACCAGCTGAGTCTTGGATCGTGTCCCTGTTGTTGTCATGTCTGTGTGTTTGTCCCCGTGTGTCCACGTGTCTTACATGTCAGTGCTGTTTATCTCTTGTCCCTCTCTACCCATCAACCAGGTGCTTGGCTGGATTCACTGGGCACCGATGTGAACAAGCTGTGCTTAAGACAGTCTCAGACCCAAAACGTATGTGAACACGACTGAACTCAACCACACATGTCATTGCTGGTGTTTCACCCTTTTCTCAGAAAATCCATGTTTTCCCCAGACACGGTGATGAAACCTGAGCTGTTGCTCCCGGGGCTCTAGGTCCAGTCTGTAGGCTTTAAGCACTTTCTCCTCGGAGGAGTCGGGCACTGAAATTTGCATGTACTCCACATCTCATCTCCCTCCATCCGTGCTGTTGAGAGAGACACACATTAACCCTCATCCTCATTTTATCAGAAACTAATCAGTAGAATATCCTGGGGTTTTTCCGGCGTCCAAACGAGTGTGATTTTAGAGAGTAACTGTAGATAAGCGTGAACTCTGATTGAGTCGTCAATGCTTTGTTATAGAGAAGAAATGCTGTAAAGAAAAATCTTTTTTTTTTAATGGTTTGACAGACACAGAGGTTGGCTTTTACAAATCTAAATGTACTTACTGTACTGCGTTTGTACTGCATGGGTGTAGTTATCATCAGAGTAAGATCATGTGAATCTGCAATTGTGACATTGTCTCGTACTAACACTTCTTGAAATATCAATTAAAAAAAATCTATATATATAACAGCATATATATATAAATATATAAACGTTATAACAGATTGATTAGATGCGTTTAAATACATTCAAAGCCACAAAAAAATACATTTTTAACCACGTGACGACAACAGGCGGTCAACTTGTTAATGGTATGATTTGAGCAATAATTTCAAAGCTTTTTATTGAATCGCGATTAATCGCAGTTGTCCAAAGTTAGCTCATGATTGCACGTTTACTTTATTTAATCCTAACTGTACAAGGAGAACTGTTCAAAAAAAAAATTTTTTTTTTCAAGTTTACCCTCCTACATAGACTGGAGTTGACATATATGTTTGCTTTTCGCAAATGTTTGTTTATGTCAAAAATCCAAAACAAGAACAAATATTGTCCAGAATATTCTCCAGAGAAATATCAGTGAATGAGGGGGACATAATGTCCCATAATGCTTGGAGGGTTGCTAGGAAGGTTGTGTCTTTCGAATAAAGTTTACATGCTGCCACCTAGTGTCTGGAGGCTTGTTATCATTCAAGCATTACAGCAGTGGTACACTTATGTCCAGTGTGCCATATTCCACTGGAAGACCCTCACGCTCCCTCTGGCACCTTACCATGCACCTGCCAGGGGGGCCCGCCCCACTATTTGAGAAGTACTGGTATAATCTCACGATGTCATAGTGCAGTGGTAGTTCGTCTAGCAGGAGTTTGAAGTTAAAGTTTACTGTTTAAAGTTCAGAAGTGTGTAGTAGAGGACCGTGAAATTGTTTTTTTTTTAATTTGCTGCAGCACAGTGAACTGTGTGACACATTTCCAGAGGTAAACCTCCGTGAACAAACTGCAGTCCCACTCTTGTCTGACAGGCCCGAAAAATCTCCTGACCTACTTTCTGTTCAAAAATACCTCGCAGAGGAGATGTGGATGTGGAGCTCCCTGCTGCAGCTGCAGAGCTAGGACTCCCACTAGCTCTCTGCTCCAGATACATGCAAATTTCAGCCTGCTGATGAGACCACATTTAAGACTGTGAAAACTGGATCAGTTTCCCGATGCCCTCGCCTTTAACCGAGGGTCATCCGGTAAACCCCAACCGTGAAGGTCTGAGCTGATCGACATGACGACAGCCAGCCCTTCCTGCCAACACCAGTGATGACTGCTGTGGGATTTTACACGACTCATGTGTGAATTAACTCCCTTTCTCTTTGCTCTTCTCTGTCTCTTATTTCCTGCTCAGGTGTCCCAATGAATTTACCGGTGATCGCTGCCAAAACTATGTAATGGCCAGCTTTTACAGTATGTCTACTTTCTTCTCAGTCTGCTGGAGCCCAGCATGTTCTCCTAGGATCTCTGTCCCTGTTGCTTTAGGATGGTTCTTATTTTAAAGATTGATGGTTTATGCATTTATCCCTTTGTCCTTCTTTCAAACCTATTGCATGCTGGTGTGGGGGTTTTTTTCTTCTTCTTGTGTTTATACATTTACAAAACGTGCATGTTCCTAGGTACTAGTGCATTTCCACTTGATTTTCCATTTCAAACCATTATTTTTGATCCAGTTTGCACATCTGCATTTTTTTCAAATTCTCAGTGACCCAGTTGTTTTATTTCTGACTATGTGCTTAAAGTGTAACTGCACGTCCAAGACTACATTCTCACTGCAGGCAGTAGTGGCCCAAATCGGAACAGCACAATTCACAGTGACCTAAATGTTTTAGTTACCCTTCATTGGAGCGGGACATACATTACAAATCTGCCCCAGAGGAGACGCCAGGTGGCAAGAACAAGGGTAAACAGTGGACAAAGAAAAACGTATGACAAACAGTGATGATGGAGCTAGGCTAGGCGTGGGCAAACTTTGTGACTCGATACTCCTAAAATTGAAAAATTGGGCAGATAGATTGAGTGTTCGTGTGAACTAAGTCTAAAATGTTTAAATGCTTTTATCATTTTCTACACCATCTATAGAGGAAATTACAAGGTTATTTGACCTGTGATTTATTGAAGTTTTTTTTTTTGGTTACTCTCTCAGATCAGTGTAGTGTTCTACATTCAGTCTTCTACAAGGCTGAAAGTGTCACAAAAAAAAACAAAAAAAAATCAGCCCTTAATAACATGCCAGCTGCCTCCCTCCAGAAAACCACCCTTCACTGACCACACAGTGTAACACCTAGTCACCCCAGCTCCACCTTAACTGCTGATGACCCGTGGTTTGGTCAGTCTGACCTGAAACCTTAGGCTAATCACTACTGAGCGCCATCGTAATTGCAGCGTTTGGCCATAGGGAGGCAGGTCTGAGCGTCCTACTCTTTGGGTTTATGGTTGTGCTTTTCTGTTTCTCTATCCTTGTATCTGTGTGCGTGTGTGTTTGGTCCAGACCCAGTTTTAAGCGTGGACTCTCCTCTTTTTCAGAAGCTGAGGAGCTGTATCAGAAACGTATTTTAACAATATCAGGAATCTGCATTGCGCTCCTAGTGGTTGGAATCATGTGTGTGGTTGCCTACTGCAAAACAAAGTAATTCAAGTCAAATTTTTATGTCTCATCATTCATCAATTAAAGATACACCCCCGGTGTTATTATTGTGTCTAATGGCAGTCCCCCCCAAAATAAATAAATAAATAAAACCTTCGGTAGTAACACTTATGTTCAATGAAAACAGTTAAATTAATAACTATTATTATATTCAAGGCAGCATAATACCAGTGATGCGCATGTTCTGTTAGCGTAAAATGCTAAAAGGACCTTGGTTTGAGCGAGTGAAGGGTTTACAAGGTAACACACTTTGACTTCCTGTCGGAAATGGCTTAAAGCGAAAGGAAGCAGAGAGTGTACCATTATTTAAAAAAAACAAAAACAAACTTTAAGTCAATGTAGTCAACTCTATCAGATTAACCTTTTCCACAGGAGATATATACGGTTGTCACTGCAAACGGCCATCTCTCAAGTTAAAGGTCACGTTCATGTGACTGATCGATTTTGATTACATTTCGATATTATTAAAAAAAACAAACAAAAACAAAACAAAAGACCAGGAAATCTTTACTCCAGACCAAATTCAACATCAGTCCAAAAAAAGTCCTAAGTTAAGGACACAAAAAAAATATATAAGTCATACAAGTATAATGTGTAGCTGGGACATAGAGATCCTTTTCAAAAATGTAACCATAGATCAACCAGTTTGTAAATTACATTAGCATCATGTCAGTTAATTATCCACCTGTAGTAACATTCAACCTTATTCATTTTCTTTTTCTAAATATAATAATATAAAAAAATATAATAAAAATAAGACTTCTGCTACTATAAGTTTGTAATCACAGATATAATCGAAAGCGTCATCTGCATAATGAAAATCTAGTTAAACTAAAATAAAAGGCTGTGGTGCTATTTGACACAATAACAATACCTTGAAGTGTATTTTTTTATATTTCCCTCAATATTTCCATTTCAAAATAAAATATGAAGCTACTATAACCCAGCCAGCATGGCCATGTGGGTCTGAGTCTAGGTGGGCTATAAAGTGGGAGAAGGTTTGAACAGGAAACATATGAGGGCTCCACATAGTTACCCCCTGCTCTTTTCCCAACAGGGGCAATTCATATGGGGCCCTCATCAAACCTGCAAACAAACCTATGTGGGTCCCACTTTTCAGTCCACTTAGCATCCACACGAACGAACAACATAAAAATGCTGGTTGGGCAAAGAAAAAAAAAAAAAAAAAAAAAACTACAGCCAAGCCGTAATGACTTCAGATGACTTTTTGGGGTAAATCATTCAGGCTCTCCTTTAGTGTACCCCTCAGTTTGGTGTGGGCTGCTTCACTGTCTTCTTTGTTTCCTCACAAACAGAAGGCAGAGAAAGGAGCTCCACGACCGCCTGAGGCAGAGCCTGAGGAACAAGAGGAGCATCAAGGCCAATGGTGGGATTGGCCCCAACCAGGCGGCCTCGGCCAGAGGACGCCGGATCTCCAACATGCCTCTTCAAGATTTGCAGGTCATTAATATGGGCTGGTCAATATTGGTACTAGATAGGGTTTGTATGACTTCCGATCTTTTAAAAAAAAAGAGTTTCCCAAACTTTTTTGGGCCACAGCTCATACAGCATATATCATCAGGGCAAACCCAATGGCACAACACCGAACAAAAATCTCACAAAAAATATATATAATGAAATATAATAATATTCTGGTTTAAATTTACTAAGAAATGTTTAGTTGAAGACAACGCTGATATACTGGCAGGAATTAAAGAAAGACACAAAGATCTTCTTCAACAGCTCTGAAAATCTTTTCTTAGTTTTAATAACCGTCTGCTGCCACCTAGTGGAAGAGGATTTCATTGCTCTTTGACAAACACCAAAATTATTTGCAATAAATACTAGTTTTGGGACATTGGATAATTTTTCGCGGCACCACTGTACTAGTGTGCCACGGCACAGTGGTTGGGATTCACTGCATTACACGGACAACTCTCACACGCTCCTCCCTTTTCACGTCTCCTCACCGTTCTTTACTCTGTCCCCCCAAGCGCAATAGGAGCCTATCAGTTTATGCTAAACAAGCATAAACACAATGACAGCCAATCAATGTCCATTTCAGGTGTGACTGACCATTGTTTTCCACCCCCAACAACTCAAGCACAATACATAAAAACGGATTTTTATAAAAAATGCTACTCGCATACAGCAACAGCAAAGTTAGAGATTAAAAATTTGATTAACGCGATTAAAAAACAAAACGCTCTAAATGTGTCTAAATTAATTAATTCCAAGTCACGCATTGATTTGACACCCCATAAAAAATTAAATATATATATATACATATATATACATACATATATATATATATATATATATATAATTTCACTATATTGCGAAATATAGCAAAAAACTAAACTAAATGACATTATAAAATAATTATACATACAATAAACCCAAACTAATAGACATTATAAAATAATTATACATCCAAAAGTTTTGTCTTTAAAAATGTGGATACTTGTTGTGAAATTGAGATAAGTGCAGTTGCGAGCGATCGCTTGTAGCTTTGTTTACCTAGACAAGCTCGTACACAGCATGCTATTGGCTAGTACCAGCCGTACTCTGGTGTACTGCTCTTCTGTTCCTCAAGCTGATTGGCTCATGGATCGTAGCATCTCTCAGTATCTCCCCTTGTCTGTTGACAACTCTCTCGTTCGATTCGCTCTGCGTCGCCATTCTACAACTCCACTGTGCATATGTGGGAAAGGGTAATACAGTCTAGGGAGGGTTGATAACTGTGGGGGAGGTTCGTAAAGAGTAAATATATACGTAAATATTATAATTGTCTCGCATCTACTTCGCGGATTTTCCCTTTTTGTGGTGGAACGTATCTATCACGATAGGAGAGGGAAAGATTCCAATCCCTGCTTTTCTTCCTGAAGCCAAGTGGAAAGATGGCTTAAGGTGCAGTACCAGTGCTGAACTCTAGGGGCTGGCAAAACAAAATTGACAATTGAGTAAATAGAAAGTTTTGCTCAGTCCATTTTAAGTAAGACCTTGATATTATGAACAGCTGTATTTCGGTTTGTCATTTCTGACAATCCGACACAATACGCTTTTTAATCAATAATTTTGTTAATGTTTTTAAAATAGCAGTGTGATTACCACTGACTGAATCAGCACCTCATACAACCACATTCTGGAAATTATCTCACGGAAGTTTAGCCGTTAGTCAATTAAAAGCTGAGAATAATTAACTCCAGTGAGCTTCCCTGGTACTAGAGGTGTCGCTGGCGTCACCATCTGGAACAGAGCCAGACATTTCGATCAATGTGAAGGTCTAATGTGGGGCTGTGTATCAAACATCAGACACTGACTGATCCCCCAGTGATCCTTACCAACCCAATCAGATTAACCTGCAATTCCCCTGATCAGATTAATATGCAGTAAAACTGTAGAAGGGCTCATAAATCCATCTGAGTCCTCAGTCTCTGAGCTAAAACAAACTACCTCCTTCTATTGATGTGATCAAGGTCTGGAGGCCTGTCTGCTTTCGTGCCCCGTATAAACGCCCCCCCCTCCCCTCCTCCCTGTCTCCGCAGCTGGAGTAATGACTGGAGCAACACGGTTCTGTCTGACACTGAGTCTGTCTCGGTGATGTCATTGGCGGAGAAGAGCCAAAGTGCCTCACAGGGTGGCCGGGGTCGTCTGAATGCGACTGCTGGCACCAGAGACTTAAGTGCTAGCTCAAAGATGCGCCGAGACACACTCACCTCCGACAGCGACTTGCCTTAATGTACAAGGTAACGCAAATTTTTACCTTTACGTCGTAAGACAGAGCTCTCACCGTTATTAAACTCAACCAACAGTTATCAAATAAAATACCAAATGCCAACACTGACCTTGGCATCCTGTATGTACTCTAAAACTCCAAACGTCGACTTTGATCTAGAAAAAGAATTCAACAGAACTATTGAGAAAATATGCATTTAATTTAAAGAAATCTTCATTTATCATTATGAAATAATTGCAGTAACATTTTTTAAAATGATTATTTTCCTTTCTGCCAGTTCGGCTAGGCCAGGCGTGGGCAAACTTTTTAAATCGCGGCTCACAATTGTCCTAGAATTGAACAGGAGGGCGGGTCAGGAGCAGATAGATGTCATGCATAAAGGATAAATGGCTAAAATTATCATTTTCTACGCCATCTATTGGGGAAACGTGGGTATTGCAGAGAAAAGACAGAAGAATAATGATAATATAAATAAATTATAAAATTTGGAAACGTTTCCCGGGATGGATTAAAAAGCTGAATGGGCCACATCCGGCCCCCGGGCCTTAGGTTGGACAACGTTATACATTTCTATTTCTTACTGTTGGACAGTATTTCCAGCAAGAAGAGCATCTAAAGGTCACAGGAGTTTCAGGAAACCTTCATTTGGATTAAAGGAGGACCTTGTTGAAATGTAAAGGTCAAAGGTCACTGAGACCATTCTTCTAAATGCATTATCTAAATTAATTTCCCTTAAGAGAATCCTTTCAAATTTGGCACAAATGCTGCCGTGGATTCACAGATTAATGGTTTCGATTTTTGCAGCCAAAGGTTAAACGTCAAGGTCACGATGACCTCACTAAACACCTCCTTGACTACAGAGAAAAAAATAAATAAATAACCACAGGGTGGAGGTTTTGGTTTGTTGGTGCTTCTGTAATAGCACGTTTCCTTCATCCATGTAACTGCAGCCCTGTGACGTTTCCTCCTCTTTACCCAAATGACTGTCAAGGTTGTGTCTCTGTTGAAGGTTTTCATCTGCGGTGACTCAGCTGTCTCCGGTGACCTCTCCTCCGACTCCAATGTCCCCGCCATCAGAGATGTCCGCCCCGCTGTCCAGTTTGGCCATGTCTGTGCCCTCAGTGGGCTTAAGCCCCTCCGGTGAGGAGGAGCGCCCCCTGCTGTTGTCCAAAACACGTCAGACTCACAAGTCGTCGAGCCGGGATGAACAAAAGAGGAACTCCGCCCACTACAACCACGGCCATGTAGCCAACAGCTTGCCCCCGAGCCCACTCTTCACCATGGAGGATGTAGACTATGAGGTCACGAGTGACCACGACGCCACAGACAACAACATCAGTGAGTGCAACACGGAAACACCACTGGTCCCCAACGGTCACACGCTGCATCACGGGGAGTCCGTCGACAGCGTTGTGGATGTGATGGAGGTACCGCAGGAGGAACACATACCCTTTTTTGCCACAGAGGGCGCTGAAGCCCTGCTGCACAGAGCTACGGACAGCAGCAGGACTAACCCAGCATTATCAAACAGTCAGTGTGACGTCTACGGTGTCCACCAACAATCCTGATTCAGCTGCTGTGCAACAACCGCTGAGAATCTCCCCCTGCGTTGAGGAAAAGAAGAAAGGAAAAAAAAATCACAGTTAAACCTTAATTTTCTATAAATTATTTGCTGTGAAAGACTTTCAAAGATAAATGGAAACTTTTATTTTGGAAGTAGCATTCGAAGAGTTTTATAAGAAAAAAATGTAAATAGGTTACAAGTCCTGTAGGTAAAGTGCCATACTCCAGTATGTATCGACGGTTCACGGTAGATTTCAGCGCAGACAAATATCAACGGTGCCTTTCTGTTAAGTTTGCTTATGAAGGGATCTGCAGCGTCACATACTGGCCATGTAACCTCCTCCCCGATCCTCCAGTAAACGGTGAAAATAAGAAATGCTGGCTGCCTTCAAAACTGCTGCGGTGTGTGACGCGTCGAGGTGCATGATGCTGTTCGTCCTCATGGTGGAGTAAGGAGCAGTTTACCTTCATTATCGGATTTCTCTCCGAGACCTAATCGACATTTGGGACTGATGTTTGGAACATGTTTTCACATATCTCTGGACTACTGCACACATAGAGAATATTGCAGCTGTTAAGAAGAAGCTGGATCTATGTTTGGGAGGTTGGGACACACAGAGCTAATGGTCAACTGTCAATCAGCAAATGCTTAACAGTATAACCCTGCCATCACTTTGCCTTGTGAAACGGCAAACGGTCACAGAGACTAAAGCCATATCCAAACCAAAACAGGCGTGATGTGTTCGATGTGTTGCCAGGGTTGGTCTTTTATTGCACTAGCTTCAATGAAGTACAACCTTATGAACCAAGTAAATGCTAAATGCTAAACACAGGGGACAATCAAATGTACAACATCCCACATGACCAAATTGCTAGCAAAGTAGTTTTGAAAAAAACAAAACAAAACAAAAAAAAAAAGCTTTTACTTACAGTTGGTACCAGAAGCTGCCATCTTGGTTGGGAACTTTTTGCCACTTCCTTGGGTCAATACCTGGGAAAAGTACTAACATAAGACAAGCTCTTAATTATAAACTCTGTGTACAAATGTCCTCAACACGTTATGTTTATATGTACATCCGTAATGTTTTGCTGTGACAGTCAGGGCTGCTAAAATGTTGCTTACATCTTGTCTAGTACTCTAACAAAAATTGATTGTCTCACTGTAGAATGTCTGAGAAACCAGTTATGGACATACAATATGTGGAACGTCACCATTACCTTTTCCTGGTTACGTTGACAAATATGGTATGTTGCCACCTGTTGGTCCTGACATTCATTGCATCTCATGTGTGCAACAGAAGCTACAAACATTACATGGAAATGAGTCTGTATTTTTCTGCAGTCCCGATGATTGCTCAAAAAATGTGCACAGCTCTTTTGGGGCGAACGTCGACCGACAGTGAGATCAACTCCTCGATTGGTCGTCTTCATTGTTCGTTGGCTCAGTGTGTCTCAATCTTTTCTAACTCTCCGACTTAAGGATCTTCACGAAACTTTGTTTAATATTCTATTTATTGGGATTCGATGTGAATATGTCCACGTCTACAGTGTTACTGTCCAAGCAGTTCTGCACTGGTGTATGGCTCGAGCTCGATACTGCACTTCCATATTTCCTCACGATGCTTGAAGGTTTCATTGATATCACTGTGTGCTACAGTAGCAGGTTTTTCCCCGGTCCTTCACCGAATACAGGCTGTTTCATGCAAGGTGGAGACGAATAACAAGAAGACCAGCAACAGATCACAGTCCATCACTGGTGTCACACTTGACTGCATCTCTGAATCAAGACTGACCACAGGCTTCACTTTGTCCACTTGTTGCTCAGCAATGCATTTTGGGAATTAAAGAAAAGGCTGAATGTATACACACACACACACGATGGCAACCTGCTTCAATTGTTGGATCATGCTGTATATCTGAAGTGTTTTTTTATTCACTCATTTTGTCTTTTAAGTCTATATCACAAATATAATTTATCAAAATCTGCCAAAGAATAAAATTATTTAAAACACTAATATAAAAAAAATAATAACACCATGGTTGTGGAATCAACCTTAGACTTTTATAATGTACATACATTAGCAGTGGTTATGTATTTATGTGCTTTGACCCCATTAATAGTTTTATCTTGTGTAGTTTACATTTACACTAAGATTATTTCATATTTATTTGGTCACTCTTGCTGTTTACCAGCAGTAATTACTGTAACAGTATATGGTGTATGTGTTTATATCCACGGACAGGCTTCAACAAGATTTTAAAAAATTAAAATAAAATCAAAATATGCATAGCAACCTGTTCCACTTGGTCATTGGTACGAAGCTGAAGAAGTTTCATATTTGGTCACTTTTATGTGTAACACGATCCACGGCGCATTGCTAAGAAATCCAGTGTCTTCAGATGATGTAAATACACAATGAAAACCATCAGTGCTGGTGTTCCTGTCCTCTGTGTGTCGTTGTGTCATTGCTTTTCTGAGTGGTGAGTACAAGTACAAGTACAAAAAAACGAATACTTTTCAAGGCTGTTTATCAAAACTAGCAAGAAGTTCACATTTTCTCATGACATCAAAAACGAACACTTTTCAAGGCTGTTCAAGGCTCAAAACTAGCAAGAAGTTCACATTTTCATCTTAATATTGCTGTTTCTGATGCACTGAAAATCATCAGATTAATCTGGATTACGATCTTTGTCCAGAACTGATTGATTTTTCTTTTAACAAATGCATGCCAGTAAGTATCGCAACCTACGCAGTAGCTAATCATAGCACATTTGTAATAATACTGCATTCCAGTTGCATTGAAAGCAAGTACAGTGATCCCTTGCTCTAACGCGGTTGCCCCACTATTTGAGAGGCACTGTGGTACAGAGATAACAAAGGAACATAATTCCAAGGATGTAAAACCTTTAGGACTTCACTTGGGACTTTTGATGTGGTCCTTACAAAGTCAACATATCCTGTCGTTCACCTTTGCACCAACATGCTCTGTTTTACAATGATATGAGAAACAACACAACCTTTGTTACAGCTGTTAACGTCGCCTCGATCACAGCTAAGAGTTACAGTGGTACCTGTATGTCTATGGCCGGGGCCAAGGTCTGCGTGACTGTGGCTGCCATGGAGAAGTCACCCGTGGTTACCGTCCTGTGAACAATGTCATTAGAATTCACCATGGCAACCAGCTTCAGGGGTAGACCCATCTGTTTGACGACGACACCAGCTGAGACACAGTCGTGTGGTGGAGAATAAAGGTTATATTAAAAAAAAAAAACAACAATAAAATAAAATGAACAATAAACCCCTAGGTGCTCATTGATTTTCACCTGCGATGTTTCCCGCCCCTCCTGTAGGAACCACCACCTCCATCTCAGGTAGCGCTGCGTCAGCCTCACACCTCTCAACTCCGCTCAGCTGCAGGTAGGCGTAGATGAAGTGTGACAGCTGGATCATGACTCTGGACCAGTTCACTGAGTTCAGGCTCATGAGGTTGTGAGACCTGACCAACTCCTGGTCGGCAAAGAGCCGTCTCACAGGCTGGTCTATGTCATCGGAGCTGCCGTCGGCTGCGCACAAGCACCGTGACATCGTCATTTGATCACTGTCATCATCATAATCACAAAACATCACAATCGCTATTATCCTCATCCACATCTTCATCATTATCATTATTCTCATCATCTTCATCATTACTGTAGTATTTGTACTATATTGAACCAATATTTGGGAAATTGTTGTGTTAGCAGCAGATATGCTGTTAACAGACTGCCCCCAACAGGCGCCAAGCATGTGGTTCCTCTGGGTATCGAACCCAGGATTCTCTGCTCTCAGAGGCAGGGATGCTAACCGCTACACTATGGAACCGACGTTTGGGTTTTACCTGCAAACACGTGGATGTTCTCCTCCAGGCAGGTGATCATTTGTTTCTCCTGGACTGGAGTGACGCGTCCTCGTGGGTAAACCACAACCACATCCAGCCCACGAAGACCTTTAGCGCTCTGAATGGCGGAGCCACCGGTGTCACCTGAGGTGGCTGGAGAGGAAAAGGACAACAATTTGACACCACGGTGAAAGGGCAATAAAATAAAAAAGAGGCAAGATAAGGAATAAATAGCATGTATAAAATTGTGTTTCATGTTTGTCGTGGGCAGTGGTATTAGCTATGGTTCAGAAGAGTAGGACTTAAGTGTTTTTTTTTTCTTACCCACAATAACTGTAGCTCTGCGATTCTCTTTCTGCAGGAAATAGTTCAGGAACCGCACAGTGCAGGTCATAGCCAGGTCCTTGAAGGCCATGGTTTGTCCATGGAAGAGCTCCAGGACGGAGAGGCCGTCCTTCAGCCGAGCCATTGTGACGACATCAGGTGAAGAGAAACCAGACAGGGCTTCAGCCACTAGGACTGAAACAAGAAAGACCTGCAGTTGTTTGGGGGTAGTTTTGGAGGTCTGCTTCTTTATTTTCAAACCTAATGGTTCTGTGTGCTGTGCTCACCCTCCAGGTCCTGTTTGGGAATCTGGTGGCTGGGGATGAACATGGAGGAGACCTCCATCACCAGCCTGGTGTATGACAGTCCTCTCCACCTCTTCAGTGTCTCCACGGTCAACAGTGGAAGACTCTCTGGCATGAACATCCCTCCGTCTGGAGCGTAACCAGAGAACAGCACATCCCTGAACTCCCATCCCTGGACTCCACCTCGAGTACTGCAGTACTTCATGACACAGAACTACAGTAGAAACACAGCAGATGAGTTTGTCTTATTTTCTTATGTTGAGAAAAAAGTTAAGTTTAAAGCCAAGTCAATAACTCTGAGAAGGAAACGTGAGGAAGACTTTATTATGCCTCATCATTTTATTGATTTCTGTTCAAATTTCTTCCAATAAAAAAAAAAAAATATATATATAAAGAAAACCCGAGGTCAATAAGCATAGCCTAAAACTAAATAAACAAATGTTGAAAACAATGTTTTGTGGAAGAAAAAATGCTTGACAAAGTTGCTGAAAAATTATTGAAAAATCTTCACATTGCTATATCCTGAAAAAGTTATAAGTTGTTCCAAAAATTAATAGTTTGTTTTTATTATTCAAGTTACTTTTTAACACATTTTAACGCAGAGCCACATCGAAACACTCGCTGTATCCAATTACACCATTCATCCAATAAACAGTTGAAAGAGTATTTGTTTCACTAAGAACCTCGACCTTAAAATAACACGAATTCTGAATGTAAGATTCATAAATAAAACGTAGGTACTGTACTTTCTTTCCCAGGAAGCAGTGATACCTGGTAAGGTACAAACGTCAGTCAGTGACCTTAACATGAACCCTGTACTTGAACCTCGGACCAACACCTTAAGTATCGGCAGATTGTGATGCGAAGTAACCACACCAATATTTGTTCATTTTTTTTCTCTCAGAGTTAACACATAAAAAATAAAATAAATTAGTCTAATCAGTGTTATTTCTTTTTCCGACAAAGCCAGACTGTTTCCAATTAAATATTTTAATAATAATAATACATTTCTCACAGCTATCAGTCACAGATATAAGTGCATGATAATTTAGATTACTTACAGAATTGAACTACTGTTCTCCGAGTGACCTCCCTCTAAAGCCTGTCTGAGTTTAGTTAAGGTTCCGTTATCGTACATTACCATTTGAACCAACAGAAATAACAGAGCAGGAATAGCCTCTGCTGTAGCGTTGCCAACCACGCCCACTGTCATACGTCAGGAACCCGGAAGTGATTTTTCTTTTCACAATAAACATAATTTAAGATGAAAGAAATAAAAGAAAGTGGTTATTGAATTGAATAGTAATTAATATAAAAATAATATACATAATGAAATAATAAACAGTTTACGTTTACAACTCGTCATTTGTAAATAGATTTTGCCTGTCCTTATTTGAATTTTAGAGCCCGTTAGTGAACTCTCCCCACTGTGCGACTGTTAAGAATTGTTGTAGCTCGGTAATTTTGTCAACTAAAGTATAAACATTAGCAATATGCATGTTATTCATATAAAAAAAAAATTAACACTGTTATAAACACCCTATACATGTTTTTTTTAATCGAGGCCATGGAAAAGTGTGAAAAGGCAAGGTTAATGTGAAAAAACGTTTTATCGCCAAATATTTCACATGCCATCATGCAGTGCTGAAATTTGAAGGTATTGCCTTTAATAGAAATCATTTCTCTATTTTTATTTTCCAAATCCAGATGTTCCTCCAATTAATAAAAATGGCTTTCTGCATTATTCAAATAACTTTTTCATTCCAAGTTAAATGATTGTAAACTTCATAGTTCATAATTAATCATAAAAATTAAACCAAAGATGTCAAAGACATAACAAAACCATGTAAATTTAAACCTAATATTATTATAGATATTAAATGACAGGTTCGTAATGATGAAAACCACTTGACAGTTAAAGACCGCCCTTCATTTTAATGCAGGTCTGTAAAAACATGTATGTGTAACTCTTAACACTGGAGACATTTACAAAATATGTGCTTACAAAACTGGAAACATGCAAATCACTGACATTTTTAAGAGTAAAACTGAACACAACGGACACCCGCTTCCTTTCGCACTCGCACTCACAGATCAGGATAGAAATAAATACATTTAATGTAAAGCAACGTTTGAGAACGTAGTCAATTAGTAACAGTCCCTCAAACCCGACATTTTTCTCCCACTTGTAATTTAATTTTAACCAAACAATTTGTCATTGTTTCTACATAGTATTGGTGAGGATTCCTTCCATTTCTCAGTACCTGAGGAACAACTCGGCTTCATGGCTTATATTTGTCTCCTAACACAGAGAGTGAAGTGGAATCAGCTGAAACAAACAACTTCCGGCCTTTTGATACATTCTTCTCTAGAATTCATCCTGGTACATTTTTACCGTTCCACCATAATCTCCACTAACATGTCACTTTTTCAGTCTGTAAAAAGGCAGTAAAAAAAATCCCACAAGCGTTAATGAAAAGGGAACACTGGTTTATGGAGGGAATTGCAGCTAATTTGCATCAACATTAACACAAGGATGTTGCTGTGGACCAGGTGCTACATGTTATCTTTTTTTCATAAGACAGTACAGGCATCACTGGCCACACTGATTCTTTAATAAGTACCCAAATAACCTAATTTGTTTTTTAATTATATTCCTTTCTGGTCAACTTACTGATAAAACTTGTATGATGAAATAAATATGGTTTAAAACACCAAACATAAAATGGAAAAATACAAACAAAAATTGTATTTATGCATTTATCACCAATTTGGGTCAAATGAAACTGTTATGTTGGTAGTTTTAAGTTCACATCTGAAAGGAACATCCTTTAAATGCACATGGATTCAAGCAATCTCAACATACAGGAAGCAGAGCACTGTTCTGCACAGTTCAAGTGTGCGTTTGGACAAGGAACGCTGACAAAGACTTTAAGGTCAATCTAACTTTTGGAGGAATTGCCCTAAATAAATCTGCCCAAAATTTTCCTGACATTTGTGGCTCATGGATAGTAAAAATAAATACCTGCTTAGTATGGATAAAGAAAAGTAAATCATCCAATTTCTAATGAACTAAAAACTGAGTTGAGGCTTTCATTGACATCATGTTTGACACTGAAATCTGAATCTAATTTGACACATAAAAGACTCCAATAATGAAGCTAACCATGTCACATTAAATAAAAGTCTTAACAAAAAAGTTATTACAAAATTAAATATTTCTTTAAAAAAAAGGAATTTTGATGAATTGACAAGGAATCCTTTCTTCTTCATAGACGAGAAACTATACTCATTAATCCAGACCAGTGGTTACCAAACCATTTTTGCCATTCCAACCATTCCTACAAACTGATATTCACACCGAACAGAGAAATTAAAAAAAAAAATCAGTGCAGGTTCTCCTCTGTTTAAGAAGAATACTGAAACTAACTTGCATCGCTGCAATCCCCCCTGCTCGCTGTAAATGATCTGTGCCCCCAGGTAAAGCCTGTCTCCCTAGTTTGGAAACCACAAATCAAGACAGTAATCATCAGGTTCAAAGACAATGAAGAATGGTTCAAGAACCAGAGTAAGAATTAAAATTTCAGAAGAAAAAGCTCTAAATGATTTTGTTTTTCTTTCTTCTTCTTTTTTTTCATTTCTGGACAGGCACATGTCAGGTATTGTCCAGACAAAAAAAAAAAAACACATTAAAATCATGTTTAAATCTGGAGATGCAAGAAAATCCATGTTGCAAAAAAATGTGATCAGTGTGAAAAACAACTTGTAATCATTACTGATTTTTCCATCTTTAGAAAAGTAAAAAGGCATCACGAGAACCAACCAGTGAAGAAAGCAGGGATGTTTCCACTGCAGGAACCATAACCTCCTAAATAGAAATGAATGAAATTATTTTCTACCAGTCCTGTTCTTCATTTGCCAACAATAAATCCT
>NC_024320.1:3535955-3554675 GCF_000523025.1 Cynoglossus semilaevis
GTTCTTCATTTGCCAACAATAAATCCTGAGTTCAAGAGTTGAAATGTATTTAAAGCAGTGATTCCCCAATTACTGTGCTGTGGTACAATAGTCTGCACTGAGAGATAATCAGGTGTTGGAAACCAATTCCATGTTCTTGATCTGAAAACTGTTACAACAATTAAATACTCATCCACTAGATGGCAGCAGATGCTTATAAAAAAAACCTAAAATACAAAGACTCAGTTGAAAGGAGAGAGGTGTTGAAGATCTGTCTTTCTTCCATTCCCGCAAGTATGTCAGTGTTCAACTAAACACAACTCAAAAAGTTTGAAAACACTGGTTTGAAGACTTCAAGTCAAATGTTTGTCTGTCAGTAACTATCAGATAATGTAGGGATAGAATATAGGTCTCCGTAAGACGGGGGGTTTAGGTTCTGGTGGCGTTTGATGGGTTTTTTCCTTAGATGATTTATTGTGAAATCTACATTGGAGAGAAAATGGTAAAGCCTTCATTTTTAATATTAAAGAATTTCAATTTTTTTTGTATCAAATCTGCTTCAAAGGCCTTGCCATTCTGCCCTGGAAACGTACCTACATGTGGCAAAAATCTCAAGCGCCCCACTGGCAGACTGGTACTGCAACCAGATTTTACCCCCTTAACCGATGTCACCAGAAAACACGTGTTATTCTGGTACTGTTAGAGAAGTGGAGACGTTATTTCCATCCTATTTCCAGTCACTGATTGTGATTCTATTCATTTCAAGTCAAATACATAAAGATTCTCAAATGATTGTTTGTTAATAATCCCCATCACTTCATTCTGACTGCTCCGAACTGAAACACCGATGTTTCACGGGGTTAAGCTGTCAACGATAAGGCAAACAAGTTGTTCTTCATTTGCCAACAATAAATCCTACTTGAGAAGATTAAAAACAGACATGCTCTGTTGCTCCTTACACTCCTCCTGATAACATGCATGAATGTGGCAAGTTTCTGTTCCATTCTTGGCTTCATTTCCAGTCTGTCGTCAGACCAGGACAGGCTTCTGGGGTTAGTGTTGGAACGACCACTGCTAAACTGACGTCAAGACTTTCCCCCACAACCCACCAAGAAACAAGTTGTCTCTCCTCCCCTCCATTCATCTTCCAAGTAAGCAACAGTTAAAGCATGTAGTATATTCTGGGTTTTTCGCTGCACCCCCTGCTGGCCCCATGTCTCTTACTGTTTTTAAAAAGGAGCAAGGAGCCGTTTTTACAAATATAGGTGTCCAGTCTCCTCCCAGGAATCATCAAGTCTGACATGATTGACCTTCTCGCTCCAGCCTACCACTCCACAGACAAAGGGGACAGGTTAGGAGTTGTCCTGCAGTTCTTTGGCCTTGGTCAGGATCGTGTGGACATCGGTGATGGGATAGTCCTGAAAGAAAGACACGACGATAATGGTGAGTCTGTAGCTGTTGTTGGACTCGTCTTCAACAAGGACAAGTTGTTTTACATGCTAGATATGACATTTGCTGGCTTAAATTTTGGGGGGACAATAATTGAAATTTTAAATTTTTTAAAATATTATCGTATTGCATTTTTTCACAAACTTACCTGTAAATGATGTCAATTTTCAGTCTATGTTTGACATGACAAGGTTTGATTTTTTTTTTTTTTTAATGATTATGTTGGTGGTCATTTGGGGGTAAAGGATGCATTTTGTGACTAAAAAAAGGGGATCTTAACATATTTTTCCTTAAATGTCAGTATAGCACAACATTTATTGGTCAGAATCTTTCATGTCAGTGCACATTTTGGTGCAAAAACTTCTCTAAAAAGGCATTTCTGTGTGTTCTTAGAAAACAGTTTGCATCATTTTTTGTCTTTTTAGTCCATTTTTGACCTGCCACGACCTGATGTTTTTATGCATATTTATCACAAACAGCAGTTGTTCTTTGCACCTTGGGTCCGCTGCTTAACGGCACTTTTAAAACAAGACATAATGTTGTACGTAGTTGAAAACCTTTACCTGCAGTAACCTCATGTTGACTGTAAAATCTCCAGCCAGTAAATTTTCTTTGATGAGTCTGCAAACAGATGCAAAACAAACAGTGACTCAAAACACACACAGAGTAAAAAGCCTGGGCACAGTGTGACAACAGTGCGAGTCGCTCACATGAGCATGGCGCAGCAGACCACGATGAGGAAGTGAAATCGGTCCACATCGGAAAACAGCGTGTCCCAGATACGGATAACGTCCGGCAGGAGGAACTCCTGAGACAACAACAGGGTCAACCAGCGGAATGTGAAGTACTGAGGTTTGATATTCTGCTCTTCCTGTGTGAAGAAAAATCAAAGTCAGTATTTTATTTTTTTTCAAAACGTCGGTGCAGCCGTTACCCTCAACAATATATTACATTACATGACAATACATTTAGCAGACGCTTCAATCCAAAGTGACTTACAATTTGAGTCAGTCAATCAACAATCAAGCTACATTTGCTTCGAGCAAATATTTGCTTCGAGATACGACTAAAGATTTGAGATACAAGCGCGTTTGTACACAGGAATCCTTATATACTATCATTTTTGTGTGTGTGTGTATGTCTCTATATCAATTAAAAACGTGTTTTTTTCATTGTTATTAGCACTAATAAGGGTTTTTTAAAGGGCAGGAACGGATCAATTTTTTTCTGTTATTTCTTATGGGGAAAAATTGATTCAAGATATGAGCACAGTCCTGAAATGGATTATGCACGTATCTCAGGGTATTACTGTATGTCATAAGGATAGTAGGTCATAGAGTAAGAAGAGGTTCATGTTCATGATATTAACAATACGACTAACATGTTCAACAGCCCTAATATACACACACACACATTCACATATGTGTACATGCCCATCTATCTATTCTCACCAGTTTCAGGTAAAGCTCCATGTCTTTGCCTTTGAGCATGGAGTACACACTTTCCATTTTGTAGGTGATGCCGCACTGGGAGTCATCCAAGCTCTTGATGAAATTGTCTCTGTTCTCTGACATCAGGTTGGTGAAGCAAAAGAACGTGTCTGCCTCAGCGTGCTCTGGACAAAGGAGCAGAGGAGGTTGGTTTTTATTTTACTTCAGGTCAAAACTTCTTCCGTGTTCAGCATGTTTTTTCTTTTAGCATCACCCACCGTTCCACTGATTGTTGGGATCCGTGGCAAAGGTGTAGTAAATTGGCCCCACTATCTCGTTCATGCCTTGCACATAGGCGATGCCTGGGTTGAGTTTGGCGTAGATGAAGAGGATGCGCTCCACCACCTCCCAGTGAGCTTCACTTCCACTGGGCAGTACTGCGTACTCATTAGATGGATACAGGTTCAGGGATTTTCCCGGTGAGCTGACCTGAGAACCGGTTGGTTTGATAAGAAAAAAATGTTCTGAAACACTTCACAACTCTAACAGACTTGTGGAGTACACACTCACAGACTGGTTTCGAGCAGGTTTTTTGACAACTAAAGCCACGGGCATCACATACTTAACAACTTTGTCTGATGAGAAATCGCAGCCTACAGATTTGTACTCTCACTGCCACAGCTCCATCAATGCTTTTTGTATTCTTCTTGCTGTCCGAATCGCTGCTTCGATATTTTCGCTACTCCTGTCTCATCTTAGCTTGTTGTTGGCAACATATTTTTTGCAATTGAATCAATTATCAGTTCACTCTGAGAACCTTAGATTCACCTTAGATGATACAAATAATACAAATGATTACTACTAAGGTCGGGTCATGCAGCAACAGATTTTAATGCCAACCATCCCCGCTGATTGATTTCCCCATAGTTAAACAACTAACGTGATTATTTCATATTTATTTGGGAACCCAGTTGCGGGTTCAGATTGGACGTTTCAGTGGTCCGTGTAAAGCTTCACTCACGTTGGTGACTCCACTGCGGTTGCGGTTTACAGTCTGAGATTTCAGAGTGGTTTGTTCGACTCGCCGACGGAGAGTCTCGTAGTCGTTCTGAGGATCCAGGATGAGCTGGCAGGGGTAGTCAGTGGGACGCTGGAAGAAAGCCATGTCTGGGTAGAGCCGCCTGCAAAACAGTTTTTTATCTTTTGAATATAGACTAAAGGATAACAGATTAATCAGTTAGTAACTGATGCAATAGGAATGACTACAGTAGTTGTTTCGTGGTACATCATCTATGACTCACTAGGTCATACGTATAGTTATAAATAAGATTAATACAAATACCTGACATCCTTGTCAATTTGGAGAAGAATCTCATTATCTTTAAAGTAGGTGTTCCATCTGCTTTCAGGGTTTGGATTCAGAGGCTAGGAAAACAAATCTGGATCAGACAAAAGTTGCACTTAATAAAGAATTAATTGAAACAAAAGACATTTTCTCTCACATGGTCCTCCATGGTGACATCTTCTCTGGAAAATCCCAGGTTGGCTTTGGCAATACCCGGCTGTATGATCATCTCCTTCAAGAACTGAGAGTACACATCCCTGGAGAGACATCAGTCACAAAAATAAGTTCTTGGATCATAGGTTATGCCTGGACGCTAACGACTGACAGAAGAGTTGCCTGGTGACCCCCAAATTAAAAACACAAAATGTGTATGACGACTGACAGAAGAGTTGCCTGGTGACAAATTAAAAACGCAAAATGTGTATAAACGTAGCTGTACTGACCTCTGCTTTTTGAGGAATGACTCCCATAGTGTCTGGTCTAGAGGTAGGTAATTAAGAAGGATCTGGAAAAAAGGTGAATATAATTTCAAAGTCAACATACTTATGAATCACATTCAGAGCAGTTGCATCTCATTTCACCCTATGCTCTAATGGTTTTTGTTTCAGAATTACTGGAAATCAATTGTGATATTCATTGAGAGATATTTCAATAATGAAAAAAAGAAAGATATTGAAGATATTCCTTAATTTCCCAAAGGAAACTCCCGAGGGATTAATTAAGTTCTTCTTCTTATCTAACAGTTAACCATCCTATTATGTTGCGGGTCAATTTGACCCATTTCAGTTTTTGTGTTGACCGAATTACTGGTTATCCTTTCTTTTTTTAATGAAAGTTTGTGACTTTTCCTCATCTAGTGTCATGAACTAGTTTGTAAAATCTGGACACTTTGATTGCAGATTTTACAAAGTTGAAGTCGTGGGTTGTTTTGACCAGTACTTTGTAAATCCACTCAAAATAGATCAAAAGAAACCAGGTTAAACCAATAATAATTTTATTTTAGATAATGTAAAAATTTAGAAAAAGAAAAAATTAGACAAAAATCACAACTGCTACAGTATGTCTATGACTGCAATTATCCAAAAGATTTTGCTTCTGTACAATTAGTCAAAAATGCAACTCAAGTAACCGAGTCCTGGGCACAAATAACTTAAAGGGAGTCAAGAAATATCTAAAGATAACATAGAAAAAAGAACAGTTAACAAAGAATTACATTAAAACCTTGGAGATTGTAGAAATAAAATCAAAATAAAACAGAAGCAGTGAATGATGTGTTTGAGGAATAAAATTGGACTTCTGGTAAAAGTTATTTTTCCTTGTTTTAATGTTTACACTAAAAACATTGGATAATATTACCTTCCAACAAAGTGCTCTTATGCCACCCTCAAATGGAATTCCTGCATTAAAAATCATCACAATAATAAAAACAAATGGGTTCTGACAGATATATTGAATAAATATATCTCGAGTATATACAAATAATAAAATATATCCTACCATTGAAACACAGCTCCCTTAGTGTTTTCAAGTTTATGTTGTCTTCACTCAAGGCCACTTTGAACTCCTGTATTCTACAACAATAACACAGAAAGATTATTAATCAGAAAACCCGATGGTAGGGACAACACTGCAGCTTCTGATGTGGCAACAGTTGAATCAACGTCCCTTGGAATTGCCGCAGTTCCATGAGTTCAACTGGCATTTCAGGATTATCTACTTTTTTTTAACAAACAGGCTTTAATTGTTTTTACAACAGAAAACGACACCAGTTTTTCTTCTCTTTACAACTGTTCACTTAGGAAAATTAAAATTGTCTCCCACTTCTATATAGCCAGGACAAAGTACCATGGTTTGGCAAAAGGCATTGGCTCTTGGAAATGGTACCGTTCCTACTAATAGTTCTAGTTCCATAGGATGTTAAAGCTCACAGCGGTTAAATTCATTTAATCTAATTAAAACTAAAATATGCTTACAACTGTCATCTGCATTCACCCGCCCACCCCCGGGTGAAAAACAAAACAAAGAAAAACACATTTAAAAGAAAAACACATTCTAAATTTCTTCTTTAAAATAATGCCATACCAGTTAAAGACTAACGCGTCGGTTTCCGAATTAACGTCAGCATGACAGTTAAAATGTAAATGATTGACAGCTATTGGAGTTCATACTGTGGCTCTGTCAGCAGATGCTGTTAGCTCGATGCTAACTAATTGTTAGCCACAGCTGCCAGAGAGTGTGATGTGTCAGCTGACAGACTAACAAACGGTGGTCTGTGTCCACATTGAATAAACAAAAACGGACACTTAAATCAATGTTGTGAACTTTAATAAAATACCACCTTTATTTGAAAATGTAATAGCGCCATGGTTTACCTTGTGGGCTGTGTTTGTTAAGCCTAAGCTGAGCTAATGTTTGGTTAGCAACCGCAAGGCTAACACTGATGGTAATGTACTGTATATGAAATGCTAGAGAAGGGTCCAGCTGAATGTGTCTGCACACTAAGGTCGGTTTAACTATCATAGCATCTACTTAATGATGATGATGATGATGATGATGATGGTGATGATGCCTCACCTGTTTTTGTATGCCGTCGACATGTCTCCAACACACACTGTCTCCTGCTAGAATGAATTATATTATTGGTAACCAGAGGGAAGTCCTGCTGCTCTGACTTCCGTCCTCAACACTGTACCGTGGACACTGGGTGTGCACACATAAAAATACACGCACTCTCACTCTCGCTCTCTTTTCTCACCCTCTCTCTCCTTCTGACAAACACCGTTTTTGGGTCCTGTGAGGACTTGTAATACAGATATATGACCAAACCGTAACCTTACCCAAACTCTTATCTGCATCCAGTTCTAGTCAAAACTATAAAAACCTAACCTTATAAATACCCTCTCACTCAGTTGGGACAAGCACATTGTCCCCACAAGAAGTGCGGACAATAAGGGTTTACCAACAATAATAATTTCACATTGTAACAGGCATCTGAAAGGGCATCAAAGTTGTATTGTACCAAGTCAATGTGCAGGATACCTGAGTGATGTTCCTGATAAAGTGACAAACAGAAAGTGAAGGTTTATATAAAATGACTGCATTTAGGCTTCCCCTAGCTGCTGTGGCTGAATTGTGGGTCACATTTGCTTTGCAGCAACGTATTAACCCTTAACATTTATCCAAGCTCTGTTTTTCTAACAATGGTTCGGTCTTAGTCTCCCAGACAATCTCCAGTTGATCATGTGAAGAACAGTTGGACTGATAAGGTGTATAAATGCCTGTTATTTGGCATGCTGCTGTTAAAGCCAGAGGAAGTATAAACAAGAAAAGGTTAACTATAACAAAAAAATATTCTGATATGTGATTTTCTCAAACTTTTGGTTTGGCATGTAGTCTATACATGCATATATAAATTACACTGGTAGTGGGAGGAGCTAGGAGTACAAGTAGGAAGAAGAGCAGGGGAAAAGGGGAGGAGCTTGTTTGTTGACATCGGAGGAAAACGGTGACCAGATGACTGTAGACCGCTGATTAAAGTACTCGTTTATCGCCGTCACCAGGACACGCAGCCTCGGCCAGAGCTTAGGTAGATCACCGGCTTCTTAACCGATCACCCATACTCAGCTGACCTCTAAACTCTGACCGCGGCTCTGTCTCTGCACACACCGCTGTGAGCTAACGTTAGCATCATTGAGCTAAGGCAGGGAAAGTCATCGTTAGCACATGCTAAGACGCTAATTTACTGCTGAAACCCGAGAGTAAAAACTTAAAACATAATAACAAGTGTTACTGTCTGGGATTTTGAGTTAATGTAAGTGAGTTGTTTAACTCTTTCGGTCTACTTGGTGGCACCTGTGAACTATTAATGTTAAAATCAAGTAGTTCTTCTGTGTTGTTATCCCGCTGATTAGCATGGAAGCTATCTTGGAAACAGTGCTGTTTCTCCCCCAGGATGCTTTGCTAAATATATAGATATGTGTATCCTTGTGGGGGCGGAATACTTGAGAAGAAAACCGCTTAGCAACCAAAACACACATCACAGTGAGTTGTAGATGTGGGGATGTTACTAAGTTTTAAACATTGTTACTGTCTAATGATTGTGTTATAAACGTTGAAAGAAATTGCAATGTGAATAATAGAGGTCGCTAACAGTTGGCATGACAGCTAACGAGGCTATATATTACTATTTTGCATGTTTGCTTTCGGTGAAAGTGGCAGTAAATGCTCCAAGTACAATAAAACAACCTGGGTAAATGTGAAAGTTTTTTAAAACTGCAATTAAAAAGACACAACAATTGTCCTGGTGATGGAGTGGTTAGAAATGTCTTGAGAAATAGTAACTTTTTATAAATGTAATGTCATTCTTCAAATATCAGGTATAGTGTGTGAGACAGCCTTTAATGGCTGATGAAACATATTCAAATATTTTTACTGAACCATTCAAAGTCTGTCTATTTTGAACCAGTACACATTTTAATTGAGAAATGTCTTACCAAAGAAGTAAAAAAGGAAAAACAAAGGCACAGGGTAGCCTCCCAGCAGATGAACACACATCACATTTATTTTCCTCTTAAGAAATGAGTGACATAAGAGGATATTTCTTTGGTTGATATTATTAAGGAAGGCAAGGAATTAGGTAGTAACAAGTAAAATTTTTTTTTTTTTTACAGTTATAACAAGAGGGAAATTTTCTTTGTTACGCTTACTTTATGATCGTAAAATGTGTACAGTCAGTTTTAATCTATATAAAATTGATGCATTTCATATTTATCTAATCTAGAAGTTAGTAATAAAATATTTCTTGGTGATTCTCAATAGCAGCCTGCCACATTCTCATGTCACACCTTTGCTGGTTGTGCTAGTTTCGTTGTTGGTAGCGGTCGATAATGTGTCAGTAAACATACGGACACACACATACCACACATAAATATACAAACAATCCCTCAAACAATAGGTACTAACCCTTCATTTTCTGTGGCTCTTGCCTCTTAAGGTAACCTGCACCACCTTGCCTTTGCCCTGAGCCACATAAGAGGCTAACATGGCAGCCAAAGCAGGAGACAACCCTGACAGTCTCATGACTCTGGCTACAGTCTACTGTTTGAGGAACCTCAGGAGGACCATGTGCTATCAAGGCTTCAGGAACAAGCTGTGCCTGCGCTCGGACATTTTTCTTCCAAGTGAAATATGTGACAAATTGGTCAACACGTACGTAACAGGACAAGTTAGTTTGATCTTTCTTTGGGAAAAAAATTGGTTTACGTTTGTAATGCCCTTTGCTTTGCCCAAACAGATATATGGAGTTGGTGCACACAGACAGCAACTTCGAACCGGAAGAAAGCTTCTTCCAGCTTTTCTCAGACCCTCGGAGCACCAGACTGACTAGGGTTCAGCTGAGAGAAGACTTTGTACGTGACAGAGATCTAGAGTCTATTAGGAAACAGGTGGGTTACTGCAGATTGTACTCATTTTGAGCAGATTCTATCTATTTATTTGTTCAAAAGAATGATTTGATATTAATGTTGAAAGTATGGGTCACATGGTGGAAGAGAGGTTAGTGCCCTTTATTTTGAGTTCAGTTCTGGATGTTACAATTGTATATGTATTTTGAGTTCAGTTCTGGATGTTACATTTGTCTATGTGTGTGTGCAGATGTTTTCCAGGTAGTCCAGCCTCTGTTATGGCCTAGAAATGTGCAGGTCTATTAACCCACCTTCACCTGATGATTGCTGGGGTTGGCTCCCTGTTACCTTTGACCACAAAAACGAAGAAATGAATGTTAAAAGTACATGTTGTTAGTCATAATCTGTCAATTATTGTTGACAGTCTTACTAATTGACTAATTCCTTGTCTCTGTTATCTAACTTGTTGAGGTGCGAACAACCTGCAAGGACTGATTAACCAAAACCTAATCATTGTAATTGAATCTTGTGTTGACCAGGACCTGATTGAGCTCCACCTCACCTACTGCAACAGCCTGTCATCCCGCAGTTTGAAAGCTCTGACGAGCTTCCGTGACACCTTAGTGTCTCTTTGTCTTTACGGCTGCAACCACATCTTCTACAGGAAGGGCGGCGCCCCGCTCGCCTGCAAAGAAGACTCAGAGGAGGAGGAGGAGGAGGAGAGTCCAGTTTCTCGGCACATGTTGGAAACGCACTTTAACTTCCAGGGTTTCAACCGCCTCAGATTGCTCAACCTGGGCGGCCTACCTGATGAAATGGACCCAGAGAAGCTGCTCAAACCCCTGAAGTCACTTGTTTCACTAGACCTGTCTAATGTCCAGTTGTTGGGGACAACGTTTCTCACGCAGTGGAAAGATAGACTGGCCTCTCTAGTTCTCTACAATGTAGATCTTTCCGACGAGTTGATCACTACAGTACTGGATCTTAGCAATCTCAGGTGAGCTATGGCAAATACATGGTGATATTAACTTCTTTGCAGAAATAAAGAGTTTTTTTTGTCCTTGACACTGCACACATTCTCCAGGCATCTTGACATCTCCCGTGAGAGCAGACGGACCTCCAAGTTCAAAATGACCAGGAAAATCCTGACGGCAGTTGTCCAGCGCCTAGTCCACCTTGTGTCTCTGGACATCTCAGGTCACGTAATGCTGGACAACTGCACAGTGCCACACTTTGAAGAAGCCATGGGACGACCAAGGTGGGTCTCCCACTGAAGAGCAGACCTACAGCAGATGAGACCAATCCTGATAATAAGTCAACTTGTTCTTTCTTACAGCGTCGAGCCGTGCAAGAGCAGCATTTATCCTCTGCAGGAGCTGAAGAGGCCTCTGCAGTTCCTGGGCTTGTATGACACCACCCTGTGCAATGTGACACACATCCCCGCTTACAAGGTCAGTGCACGTCACTTATGTTCCTTTTCTTTACATGTTAACGCAGTGAGAGGCCAAGGCAAAAAGTTCTCAGAATGAGTCATTTCTGCGTGTGTCTGATGTTAATCACTAAAACAATTTTGATAAGCTTCATCAATAAATCTTTGTCAAGTTTTGTGCTGTGTTGACCTTTTATTTGATAAGCAATCAGAGCATCACATCATTTTGACCAAACCTGAATGGAACCCTGTCACAATTACCAAAGCTGCACAACAGGTTTATGGAGGCGCTTCAGCATCAAGTGTTGTTCCATCCATCCGTCCATTTTCATCCACTTATCCATTTACCGGGTCGCGGGGGCAGCAGTCTCCATGACCACCACCCAAATCACATTGCACCGTACCAACCTCCCAAACCTTCCTGCAGGTGGTGAGTCCACTGGAAGGTACCAACCGTCCTGACCGGGAATCAAACTTGCCCAGGAAGTGAATCCTGGGGTTCCACACCGATGACAGAGACATTGCCTCTGAGCCAAAGGGCCACTCAAGTGCTTAAATTTAGCCATTTAAGGACATAAGGGATGACACTCTTCAATCTTGCACAAAACACTGGTCTGAATAAATTTGTTGCGTGATAGATCCCAAAAGCATCATCTGGCTTAAGGCTTGTTTCCATTTGTCTTAAAACTTCTTGGCTTGCCTTTGTATGTTGTCAACATGCAGCCGGTGTGTATCACAAGGTTCCACATTGCCATGAGGGTAGCACAACGACAGGATGCTAATTGTATCCATATGCGTCATATTTGTATGAATATCTGCACAATGCATTTGAAGGTGTCATTCACATTAGGCCTTTCTGGTCTTTTTCAGGTGACTGGCTCAAAGAACGAAGACCAGATCCTCAATGCTATCGAGGCGTACACCGAGCTGCGCCCTGAACTCACTCACAGGGCCATCAACCAGCTGTTTGACATTGCAAGGATACAACACTGCAGCCAGCTGCTCCGAGCTTTGCAGGTTCCTTCTTTAATAACGATCATCCGACTGTTTACCAAAAGGGGGACTATGTATAAATATCTGCTTTGGTATGATGAGCTGGAGACATTTAGAATTCTGAAGAAGCCTCTCTGTCTCTCTCTCTCTCTCTCTCTCTGTCACAGCTGGTCATCGCAGCGTTAAAGTGCCATAAATACGATAAGAGCATCCAGGTGACAGGCAGTGCCGCTCTCTTCTACCTGACCAACACAGAGTACCGCAGTGACCAGAGTGTGCGGCTGCGTCGCGAGGTCATTCAGGTGGTGCTGAATGGAATGGAACAGTATCAGGAGGTCACGGTAAATACTCTATATCATATGCCTCAAACCCAAGGCCCGGGGGCCAAATGCGGCCCGCCAAGTCGTTCTGTGTTCTGCCCAGTACCAAATGATCTATGGACTGGTACTTGTCCGCAGACCGGGGTTTGGGGACCCCTGATCTATACAGTCTAACATTTACAACCGGCCCTTCAAGGGGAACTGTATTGATGATGTGGCCCCCTGGTGGAAATGAGTATCATATGATTACCACCACTGTGTTTGAAGAGCAACCATATGTTTGTATTGTCGATGGCATCGATATTTGCATGACAAATAGTGTTTTATTTTCCTCGTGTGAATGGGTGTTTAAGGAATTAAAATATGAAATATAACCTTGTATATTTGTTGAGAACTCGTCTGAGCTCTTTAAGGCTTACTAATTATTATTCTGTTTTAAAATGTTTGTAATTATGTTAAAAGGCCATTGCTCAGGCTTTGAATAGACATGCAGACAAACCATGAGTCACAGGAGGGGGCGGGGGGTGTTGATCAGTACTGGTTTGGACCTTGTTTAATAACACAGCTCAACCAATGGGAACATATGGAGTGTGGCTAAGACTGCTGCAGCACTTATATAACCTAGGGCTGTGCGGTATGGACTGGTGATACTCGATATATATGTTAGTATTTTGGGTTTCCCTGAAGCATTATAGCATATTAGATTCATTTTTCCCAGAGACAAACCCTTTGAAAAACAAACAAACAAACTCTTAAGTTATACATTTAAGCCACATATCAACTGTCACACAGGCACCTTCATTGACAGAGGTCACTCTGCACAATATCAAAATGTATAAAATAAAACAAATGTATTTCCTGAATGACAAAAATACACAGACACTCCAAATGCTTCATTGTCAGATTCTCAATTCTCCCATGGTACCTAAACCCTCCTGGTTGGGAACGCGTTATTCCAACAGTGTTTCTATTTGTTTTCGCTATGGCACGTCAGCATGTAATTGAACAAACAGATGCAGAGAAATGATCGTTTTTAGGTGATATGCAAAATGTTGCTTGAAAACTTTTCTTTCAACTTTTCCTCTATTATTCTGTTATTGTAAAATACTGCCACACTGTTGATGTCTTCAACGTGGTAGAGAAGACTGTGGGTCGGGCTGATCCACATTAGAGAAAATAAAGGGGGGGTGTCTGTGGGTCGGGCTGATCCACATTAGAGCAAATAAAGGGGGGGTGTTCTGAAGACAGGCTGTTACCTGTGAAACAGGGGTGCTCTGACAACACCACCATAACATTAGTACAAAATCGACCAATCAGAATTTAAGTCAAGCCAGAACGCGCCGACCGATACTTCGACCAGGCGACTGGGAGATTACAGCCCTACAGTAAAAAGAACCAATGTTATTTGTAGTGACTGCAATGTCGGCTTTTCTTATAACCAATGCGCATTGACTGTTGAACGCAAGTTTCATTTATCTCTATTACTTTTGGAAATATTGAAATGTTTGCTGATTTCATGTCCTGACTGACTCAGTCACAGTTACACAATGGAAAAGCTGTGAATACTTTCACTTTCACTTTTCCCACGTCTTATAACTTCCCTAACCTTTCAGCTCAACTGTGCGCCTGCTGCTGTGCTCTCCGCTCGAAACCAAACGTCTTCTTCTTGTCTATATCCACACGTGTGCCTCGGGACGTTTGTGGACACAGATTTTAAAGGCTGAAAGCTCACAATGGTTTATAACAACAGTAAAGTCATATGCAAACTAGGCTTGTGTTCTCACCACTTTGCAATTACGCATGAGGTGACGACGAGTGCCGTGTGATTAGGGTTGCCAAACGTCCCTTTAAAAAAAAAAAAAAAGTAATTTAGAAACAGAAATACGTGTCCAGTTGAGCTAGAAAAGGAACGCACTTCAGTAAAAAGTAGCCTGTAATTTTTTATGGAATTAATGAATGAACAGGGGCCCTATATATGAAAACTTGTTGATCCTGTATTGAGTTGATTAGGGAGTTGGCAAAACAGTGCATGATGATGACACACACACACACACACTCTAACTATCACCTGCAAACACATGTGAGCACACGTTTAATAACTTGAAACAGCCGTAAAGTGGCAGTGATTTCAAACATCTCCAGACTGGGACATGTACACAGAGAGCGTGAGTTCTTCGCCCCAAAACCCCGTCTTCGTCTAAACGCAAGACCGAATCTGCACTATAGCTAGTATAGTCATATCATTGCCATGTAAATGCCACCTCAGTCAATCTGTGTCTTACTAGCAGCAAAGTAAGCGTAATGTGGCGGCATATTGCATTGCCAAAGACGTGCTACCACTCCACCTTGTAGAAAAGGTATCGTTGTCAGCAAAATGCCATAAATAACTGGGATTTCATTTTTTTGCCAGTAGCACCCGACCCTAATGCAAACTAATTAGCCTGAGTTACTTCCTGTCTTGGTCCAGGTCCAGAGGAACTGCTGCTTGACTCTGTGCAACTTCAGTATCCCTGAGGAGCTGGAGTTCCAGTACACCCGGGTCAACCAGCTGCTGCTGAAGATCCTGGAGCCAGCAAGGCAGGACGAGTCCATCCAGAGGATCGCGGTCCACCTGTGCAACGCTCTGGTCTGTCAGGTGGACAACCATCACAAGGAAGCTGTGGGAAAGATGGGCTTTGTTAAGGTACGGGCCTGATGGACCTTGAAGCCCCACTCCCTCAAACATGCTGGACGTCAGTTTCTGCTCTTTGTTTTGAAGAAGTACAACCATTACAACACATTTACAGCTATTGCTTCAAAACTCAATTTAACACACTGTTATTCCTAGAGATATTACAAACTAGTGCTGCCCCCCTCCCCACTGTGGCACAAATAATAAAGATTAAAAAAATAAATCTGCCTTGATGCAACCCTTGCAGTAGCTCTGTCACTCCACTCCACAATGGGTGGTTGTTTTATGGGTGTTTTATGATTGGATGTGTAAGACTGAGGTTCAGGCTCCACTGGAATTATACAGTAACTCCTATTTCATTTGTTACCATACGTACGTTTCACGTTTTTCACCGGTCACTTATCTCTTTTTTCTATCACGTATCCTCATCCTCTCATCCTCCTTCCTTCTCCTCTCCTTTCTTCTCCTTTCCTTCTCCCCTCCTCAGGCGGTAAAGTGCATTACTTGTAGTAATTCTCTTTGTCTGTTTACAGACGATGTTGAATCTGATTCAGAAGAAGCTTCAGGACAGAATGGTGAGTCTGACTTTGTCTCATCTTTACTGTTTAAACTCTCTGTAGTTGTTTCGTTTACATTTATGTGTGTGTGTGTGTGTGTTTCCCCACCCAGTGTGACCAGGTGATGGAGTTCTCCTGGAGCGCTCTGTGGAACATCACAGATGAGACATCAGACAACTGTCAGATGTTCCTCAACTGTCGTGGGATGAGTCTCTTCCTGGAATGCCTGAAGGTCAGAACACGAGTGCCGTCGTTATCACGTGTCATTATCTACCTGCTTTTTCACACTGTTAACTTACACGTGAATGAAGTGTGGGTTGTTCAGTAACGCCGTGATCCAGTTGGTTTTGCACACCAAAGTTCGTTTAGAAAAAAGGTTTCATGTAGATTTTGAATTAGGAGTGAATTTGAATGAGTTTCTTTATCTCTGTCAAATAAATGTACTAAATGATGCAGCGACGACCTAGCAACTCAGTGTCCTTGTAAAATAAAATGTTGAATTTCTCTATGGACTGGAGAGGATCAAGATGCTGTTTACCAAGTGACCAAAACCTGTAGGAGACTACAGGTTTTAGTCAACCTGTAGGAGACTACAGGTTTTGGTCACTGACTTTAGTCAGTTTTTGATGTTTGTTGTGACCATCAATGACCACAACTCAAATGAATGTCAACTATATCTTTAAGGATAAAAACCCTTTAACCTTTGTTTGTTCCAACTGATCCTAAACCAGGAGTTTCCAGATAAGCAGGAGCTTCACCGCAACATGCTGGGGCTTCTGGGAAACGTAGCTGAGGTCAAGGCTCTGAGGCCGCAGCTGCTCACTCCACAGTTCATCAGTGTGTTCAGGTGCGAGTTTTGGTCTACCTAGTGCAGTGAGTAAAAAGCCTAAACCAGTGATTCCCAACCACTGTCTCGTGGCACACTAGTGTGCAGAAAATGATCCAATTTCACTCAATTGGTCTGAAAACTATTATTTATTTATTGCATATATTTCTAAAATAAGCATAAAAGGCAGAACAATTTAAATACTTTTCTGCTAAGTGGCAGCAGATGGGTAGGAAAACAAAACAAAAAAAGATAATCAGAGCTGTTGAAGAGGATCTTTGTGAGCGTCTTTCTTCAATTCCTGCCAGTATATCAGCGTTGTCTTCAACTAAACAGGCCGAGGTTTTAGTCAATTATGAATTCAGTTAAACTTGAAGATTCAATTTCATAAAAATATACTTTTATACTTTGGAGTTTTTCCTGATGATATATGTGACGTGGTTTAAAAAAGGTTGGGAAACACTGGCCTAAACAACAGTCATATCAAATATTAAATCTTTGTACTGGTCAACACCTCCACAGTAACCTGCTGGACAGCAAAGCAGACGGGATCGAGGTGTCATATAATGCCTGCGGCGTACTCTCCCACATCATGTTCGACGGGCCCGATGTTTGGTTAATGGAGGAGCCGCGGAGGGAAGCAGTGATGGGCAAGATGTGGGCCGCCATTCAGAGCTGGGACGTCAGCTCACAACGCAACATCAACTACAGGTTTTGACAACAATGATTGGATTTGATCATTTGAAATATTTGGTTCGTGATAGAAATGAATGCAGTTCCTTCATCAACATTAATCTCTCAGGTCGTTTGAGCCCATTCTACGTCTCCTGCCTCAGAGTCTTTCGCCTGTCAGCCAGCATTGGGCCACGTGGGCGCTGTACAACCTGGTGTCAGTGTATCGTGAGTATCCTCAAACAAACAAACAAACAAACAAAAAAAACGGTAGACTGGAGCCGATGAGAATTTCTGGTATTTTATGTACCTCTCTTTTTATCTCTAAACTTCTCTGCAGCAAGGAAATATTGTCCCCTGTTGATAAAAGAAGGAGGAATGAGTCTCCTACTAAATGTTCTGGACCAGGAGGGCTCCCAGCCCAAGACCAAGGAAATGGCCAGGTATGACTGACATTTTCCATCATCAGAAGGCTTTTTTTTTTTAGCTGCACAAATTTTAGCAACTAAAGAAGAATCGAAGAGAGAGCACAACAAACACTCCTGCTGCTTTTATAAACTGTAAGCAGGGCATCTCATCTCTTAACCTGGGTTATATCGAACCCCAGGAATTTGGTGAAAGACAAGACACACACCCAGACTCAAATGATTTGTGATGACACGCCCCGCTTGGCCATCACTAGCTGCCGGTGATCACACTACATCGCTTGGCCTATCTGTGCTGCAGGGAATTTAAAACATATAAGTAAAACATATACCTATGTCTTGAATTTGAAAAAAAAAATCATATTTTATTTTTCCAATGAAGAAGGAATCCATGAACGGGCATATGAAACTGGTGGGGTTCAGTACCTCCAACGAGGTTAAGAACCACTGCTGTAGTTGTACTGTTATTTTGTAGTAATCTCTAAATGCAGTGGACGGTTGCCAAATACACAGATAAGTGGAGATGAAACGTCAACACATCTATTGTATAATTCCATCAGGCAGTACTTACATATGATCTAACCTGTGCCTCACATGTCTGGTTTTGTAGGAAAGTGATAGATCTGTGTGAAAACTTCAAAGAAGACCCGATGGAAACCAACCAGGGTCAGGAGGGAAACTACGGACAGAGAGGATGAAACCGCAGGACCTGTGACTCCTGACACATAAAAAGCAACCCAGTTTAGGCTCCGCCCACTGTCATCACTTCCAGGGTCACTCATGTGCTGCTGCCTTCTTCTTTTGCTTTATCTTCATCTTTCACCCATCCTCATCCTTCTTATCCTGCTTCTACTTTTTTTTTTTTTCTTCTTCTCCTTCTCCTCCTTCTTCTCATCCTTCTACGTCATCTTGTGGTTGGCGCTTATCTTTCTTATCCTCCTCCATCATCCTCTTCCTCATTCTTCATATTCTGCTCCTGCTTCTTCTTAACTCTGTAGAGCAGACCTGTCTGACCCTCTGTGACATGGAGGACGTTGTGCGAGGTGTTCAATTTTTGAGGGACTTTTGCTGCACATTAGCATCTCTTCTGACAGGTGTGTGTGTGTGTGGGAGGGAGTGGGTTCTGTGTGTGTGTGTTTGCGTGTGTGTGTGTGTAAGGGGTGACCCTTGACAACAGCTCACTGCGTCCGCCTCTCTTTTTGAAGAAAGAGCTGACGGTCAT
>NC_024320.1:3555292-3559209 GCF_000523025.1 Cynoglossus semilaevis
ATTGGATTTGATCATTTGAAATATTTGGTTCGTGATAGAAATGAATGCAGTTCCTTCATCAACATTAATCTCTCAGGTCGTTTGAGCCCATTCTACGTCTCCTGCCTCAGAGTCTTTCGCCTGTCAGCCAGCATTGGGCCACGTGGGCGCTGTACAACCTGGTGTCAGTGTATCGTGAGTATCCTCAAACAAACAAACAAACAAACAAAAAAAACGGTAGACTGGAGCCGATGAGAATTTCTGGTATTTTATGTACCTCTCTTTTTATCTCTAAACTTCTCTGCAGCAAGGAAATATTGTCCCCTGTTGATAAAAGAAGGAGGAATGAGTCTCCTACTAAATGTTCTGGACCAGGAGGGCTCCCAGCCCAAGACCAAGGAAATGGCCAGGTATGACTGACATTTTCCATCATCAGAAGGCTTTTTTTTTTTAGCTGCACAAATTTTAGCAACTAAAGAAGAATCGAAGAGAGAGCACAACAAACACTCCTGCTGCTTTTATAAACTGTAAGCAGGGCATCTCATCTCTTAACCTGGGTTATATCGAACCCCAGGAATTTGGTGAAAGACAAGACACACACCCAGACTCAAATGATTTGTGATGACACGCCCCGCTTGGCCATCACTAGCTGCCGGTGATCACACTACATCGCTTGGCCTATCTGTGCTGCAGGGAATTTAAAACATATAAGTAAAACATATACCTATGTCTTGAATTTGAAAAAAAAAAATCATATTTTATTTTTCCAATGAAGAAGGAATCCATGAACGGGCATATGAAACTGGTGGGGTTCAGTACCTCCAACGAGGTTAAGAACCACTGCTGTAGTTGTACTGTTATTTTGTAGTAATCTCTAAATGCAGTGGACGGTTGCCAAATACACAGATAAGTGGAGATGAAACGTCAACACATCTATTGTATAATTCCATCAGGCAGTACTTACATATGATCTAACCTGTGCCTCACATGTCTGGTTTTGTAGGAAAGTGATAGATCTGTGTGAAAACTTCAAAGAAGACCCGATGGAAACCAACCAGGGTCAGGAGGGAAACTACGGACAGAGAGGATGAAACCGCAGGACCTGTGACTCCTGACACATAAAAAGCAACCCAGTTTAGGCTCCGCCCACTGTCATCACTTCCAGGGTCACTCATGTGCTGCTGCCTTCTTCTTTTGCTTTATCTTCATCTTTCACCCATCCTCATCCTTCTTATCCTGCTTCTACTTATTTTTTTTTCTTCTTCTCCTTCTCCTCCTTCTTCTCATCCTTCTACGTCATCTTGTGGTTGGCGCTTATCTTTCTTATCCTCCTCCATCATCCTCTTCCTCATTCTTCATATTCTGCTCCTGCTTCTTCTTAACTCTGTAGAGCAGACCTGTCTGACCCTCTGTGACATGGAGGACGTTGTGCGAGGTGTTCAATTTTTGAGGGACTTTTGCTGCACATTAGCATCTCTTCTGACAGGTGTGTGTGTGTGTGGGAGGGAGTGGGTTCTGTGTGTGTGTGTTTGCGTGTGTGTGTGTGTAAGGGGTGACCCTTGACAACAGCTCACTGCGTCCGCCTCTATTTTTGAAGAAAGAGCTGACGGTCATGCGGCGCCCTCTCCCTTCTCGCCGCCGCTGTCGCTCTCTCTCCCAGACAGATGTACAGTGAATAGATTTGGCCATTACACTCGTAGCTTGCAGAGACGCGTCACACTGACGGCCGAGAGGCAGCCGAGGACTTTTCTTTGTTAAATAATGTAAATAATCTGTTTGTCTCATCGTTTTACCGTGCGTATGTTTTATAATATAACTGTAAACATGAGGTTTCTCTATATTTAAAATCTCTTTAGGTTTGATGTGAGATCAGTGCACATACACAACCAGCTTCACTTTCTGGAGACTTTTAGATTTAGTTCATCCTTTTCTGTGTCTTTTATCGTGACCTGATTTCTAAAATTGGGCTCCAGAGATAACACACACAATGTGGCTCAAAGTATGTAGACAACACACACCACAGGTTTCATTTTTTTGTATGAAAAAAAAAAATAATAGACAAAGCACCGGTAACTGTTTGAGGTTTCCAGCGCAGGAAATAAAAACGAAGTGAAGGCACCGGAACGGTTTTTTTGTTAAGCCCGAGTAGTCACTGCTAACGGAGTAGAACTATCAGGGAGTACAGGAACTATGGTGGAAGAGCTTCTGTGATTGGTGGTAGAGTTTAATCATTTAATATGGTCGTATGTCAAGTTTCCTCTTTTTGGTGTCTGGAGTGTTTTGTTTTAGTGTCCACGTATTTATTCACATGTTACAAGATTTTTTTTTTTTTTTCTCCCCAAAATGCTGCTAAGAAATCGCTTCACTCAGATGAAACTCTAATGGGAGAAAGATGATGCGTCCACTGTCCAGGATTCGGTGCGTCGGTCTCATGTTGAGGCATGTTGAGTGCTGCAGCGAATGCTTTGCAGAGCCTTACTCTCCCTTCTCTTTCCATTCAATCCTTTTTTTTTTTTTTTTTTAAATTTTCCATATTTTTCCACTCCACTTGTGACTTTTCGTTTAAACATAGCGTTAACGCTCGGCAGAATGTTGAATAAGGCTGTTTACAGTGTAACCAGGCAGGTTATCATGTCTTATTGTGTCAGTGAGTGGGGAAATGGGATTTTATTGAATCGTAGAATTGATTATTTTTGTTTAGCCTTTTTTTTTTTTTTACTTTAGCTCGGGCTGAATCAATACTCCTGAATATGTTTTGTACAAATAATTGAATAGACAACTGCTCAGTGACAAATGAATAACCTCATTTGTTAATCATACGTCATTGAAATGACAATGGTTCATTGTGTGTGTGTGTGTGAACGTGTAGTTGCATGCATTTCAAATTAGGAGAAAAAAAATAATCACGTCGGCTAATTCCGTTAAGCTACCAGGTTTGTTCTGGGTCAGCGACAAAACTTAACCACATCAAGTATGTATCAAGTTCAGGAGGAGAGGTTCTAACCTTTGTGTGGGTTCATACGTTCTCCAACACCAGAACAATAATGAGATAATGTGTTTGTTTTTTTGTTGTTTTTTTTTTATAGCCAAAGAACAAGGTTTCTCTCCAAGTAAATCTATAGTGTTCAAATGTTGGGTGATGCAAGTTACTTTCCGATCTTCTGGTTCCACCACTTACACCTCTCGGCTGCATTCGCAGACCACATTTACAAGATGGACGTCACCTCGTCCTAGATTGACCTGGGTGACCTTGATGAAACCAGAAGGTCAAAAGTCACAGACGAGTGTGAAAAACAGTGCATCTTTCTGAATGTCTTGACTTGAGAAGTCGCTGAAGGAAGTGTTATTCATTGTTCCTCCGCTGAGGTCGGGTTTTCTCATATTTGGACACTGACAGTAGGTCAAAATTCAGGCTCCTTCGTATGGGCTCTAGTTCTCTCTTGCAGTGAGGTACTGATTCTAATAATGGGATCAATCGGTTAACCTGTTGAATCTGTTGTTTTGGTGGATACCGCTTAGAACTTGTCGCTCTCGTTCATTTTCATCGGTGCGCAGTCGTTTTTACACACCGCTCACACGGTGCGTATTTGTGTTCTCAATTTCAGCTGCAGTTTTTAGGGGAAAACGTTGGTTCTCCTTGTTATGCTATGATCATAAGCTTCGTGAAATGTATGGAACGGTTTTGGGCCAGTCCGTCTTGTGTGTGTCAAGACTCCAGTCCGTCAACGACTCTTCTGATTATTTATGAATCCGTTGTTGAAACTGAAAAAAAAAAAAAAGAAAAAAAGAAGAGATTTATGTTCTCAAAATGGGAAGTGTGTGTGATTTTGTGTGATTTTTGCTGTTTTCTTTTGTCAATGCCCATGTGTTTAATCCCATTCTGAGTGCAGAATATTTGATCCAAACTGTGTGGAATTCCTGTTTTCTCTGATCTCTAA
>NC_024320.1:3559283-3587666 GCF_000523025.1 Cynoglossus semilaevis
GTTGACTTGTTTTTCGTTAAGGTGTTCACACACACGGGTGTGTATTTCACAGACACTTTTAGCAATTTAAGCGACAGTGTAGATGGCTCTTGGTTTGGTCTTTAGTTTCTTGCCTTGGCTCCATTGAGATATTATATTTTTTCTATCAAATATTTGATGTTATGACTTGTGACAGTTAGCCAAGTCACTTAATACTCCTTTAAAATCCTAATTATCTCAAGAAATATGACATAAACCCCAGAGTCACCGCTATGGATAAAAGAGAAGAATTTCACTCCCTGTGATCTCAAATCTACGGTGGAGCTGTGTTGAAACATCCGCCAGATTTGTATGCTTTACAGCTGCGATTGTAACTCAAGGAAAATTGCGTACGTATTGCTGTAAATGGATCATTTTGTACCTGCCCACACAAAAATAATTTAAATTTTAAGGTTGTTTTTTTTTAGGTAAGTCTGCATGATTCCAATGTGCAAGAGCATAATATAAAATAATAATTAAAAATGTACGTTTTTATCTATACAAACCGCTGTATGAGTTGCTGCCACCTAGCGACTGGAGGTTGTTATCATTCAAGCATTACAGCAGTGGTACACTTCACATATTCACATTGGAATAGCATTTATAACACCGAATAAACCTATTCGAATTAAATTGTTAGGATGGATATATACAATTTATGGAATTCGGTGCACGGGGGGGACGGGGGGGAGAGTGTGATGAAGAAAGCAGCACAACGCGGCTCCTGATTGGTACTGATTGGTACTCTTGTACTAATGAGCAACATAGTGATCTTTGTAATGTAATGTGATTATTCCCATGTATTTTTCACCTCATTTGAGGTTTATTATGGAGCGCGGCCATAATGGGCGGTCACGCTGCAGGTGCTGCAGGCCCTTTAAGCGCAGGGCGGTGGGGAGATTTCCGAGCGTCCGTGAAGAGGATTACTCTCCCGACGTTAGTTCGCTGCACCATCTCAGCTGATCTGGAGGATTTTCCTCTGCACGGATACCAAACGGCGTCATGGACTTTAACGTGAAGAAATTAGCCTCTGATGCCGGGGTTTTCTTTACCCGGGCGATGCAGGTAAGAAAACCCGGAGCCCCGCTGCTCCAAGACCCGTCCTGTTCCGGTAAAAAGCAGAGGGAGAGAGCTCCATACTGTTTGACACGGTATCCTGGTTGATGAAGCCGAGCTGTGGGCCGCACACGCACACACCCCACACCCACACCCACGCACACACTAGCGCTGGCACACAAGCGCCCATCCATAATTTATTGCTTTACTCGCGCGACTCACCTCTTTCGAGATTGAGGGCTGTTAATTCAACGTAGCCTCTTTAAAAACCAGATACATTAAGAATGACCATTTTCATGCCGAATTATTCCCTACTTGTTGTAGACAAATAATGGCTTTTGTATTTGTTAAAATCTGCTGTGTGATTGTTTTTATCGTCAAACAAATTTCAAAGTGCAACAGTTTTCAAGGAGGATCGGGACAATTCCTAATGCCATCCCATCTAGAATTAATGCAAATCTTTGTTTTTTTTTTTGATCTTTGTTTTTTTGTAAATAATAATAATTTTTTTAAAAAACCACCTCACAAACGCTCTTTATGTGTTCGTAAATAATAATAATTTAAAAAAAAAAACACCTCACAAACGCTCTTTATGTGTTTACATTCTTTTATCTGTAAATGCACCTTGGTTCTGACTGGTGTTCCCATCCCAGTTTACAGAGGAGAAGCTGGGTCAGGCTGAGAAGACCGAGCTGGATCAGCACCTTGAAAACCTGATCATAAAAGGGGACAGCACCAAGAACTGGACTGAGAAGATCCTGCGACAGACCGAGGTGCTCCTGCAGCCCAATCCTAGTAAGTTTCAGCGCTTCAGTTTCATTTCACCATGACTGTCAATGTACCACACTTGGTGTTGATGTCTTATGAGCTCTTTTACCTTTTCATGCTTCAGTTGACCACACGGGTAAGTGTGACTCTGATTTACTGCAGAGTTGAGTGATATAGATGTGTCCTCATTTATAGTGTGCAGCCTCATTCATCTTCAACCACTGGGGCGGGTTACATCCCGGGGTTAGACAGTCCTCTTGTCCGTTACACCAACGGTCCACAACCTTTTTTGTACCAACGACTGGTCGGCCAGTAACAGCCGTTACTGCGGACTGGTAATTCCGCACTGTCACTGAAGGATCATTCAAATGTCTAAATAAAACATCTTTTAGACCAGGCATGGGTAAACTAAGGCCCGGGGGCTGGATGTGGTCCGTTCAGCTTTTTTTAATCCAGCCCACCAAACCTTTCCAAATTATATAATTTATTTATATTATCATTATAATTCTGCCTTTTCCCTCCAATGTCTACGTTTTCCCAATAGATGGCGTAGAAAATGATAAAAGTATTTTAGCATTTTAGCATATGAGCCTTTTTGCATGACTTTTTCATGTCATTTATTTTAGGTCACACCAACGACTGGATTCTTTTTGAATGAAGTAAATAAAAAAAAATAAAAAACTGTACATTTTTTTCACTGTGTCCCACTGCGGCCCAGTACCAAATGACCTACGGACAGGCACGGGTCCACAGACCGGGGGTTGGGAATCCCTAAATAAAAAAAACAATCATTTAAATTCACATTCACACCATGTGGAGTGAATAATAAACTTAAACCTGCATGGATACTCCAAATGTTAAAACTATCAGTTACCATCAGGAATTGAACCGTAGATCTTGTTGCTACCAGGCTAGAGCACCATCCACTCAGTCACTCTGTAGCTCTCTACCGAGGCTGCTATGATGCTATAAAGCTATTTCATTAAGACTTAATAATAAATTAAAAAATGTATTAAAAACTGAATACATTTTTGAGGCAAATTTAAAATGTGACTCGGACCATAACTTGAAACCCGGCGCCTCAGCTAGTCTTGGCTCAAACTTTTCTTTGGTGACTTGGACTCGATCACTCCCGGCCCACTACCAGCAGGTGGTGAATTAGGACTCATCCTTTTGACTGCACATGTAAACATTTGTGTAATCAGGTCAGGGTTTCAGTGGTTCAGACTCCTGTTAAATTACTAATGAGAATTTGTGCAGGAAGACACCTGGCAAACAGCGATGCCTTCAGGGACATTGGGAACATCTAAAGTAACAGTTAAAGAGTGTTTCCTAAAAGGTTTTTGATCCGTTTTTTAAAATTATTTTTGGTTTTCTAAAGCAAAGGATTACACTTTCACTAACTTTAAGAGTCTTTGCTGGAACATATTCTTTGTGTTTGTGTGTTATTTCATTTATATTTTAAAATTGTTTTTGTTTTGTTTTTTACATTCAGGTGCTCGAATAGAGGAGTTCATATATGACAAACTGGACAAGAAGCTTCCGTCCAAGACCACCAATGCCGAGCTGCTGGGCCACTACATGCTGGACGCTGCTTCTGAGTTTGGAGCAGATACGCCGTACGGTCAGTGAAGCTCTCAGTGAAACCCAAGCTGCTGGAAATGAAATATTTACTTTTTCTTTGCGTCTCTTACAGGCCATTTCACAAGCTAACTCACGAGCTAACTGCATGTGTTAGCCACAGTATTAGTGTAAAGCACAATCATCCTTTTAATAACTCGGTATCAAATGTGTGTGTATGACGAGTGTGTGTGTGTGTTTGTGCCGACTGCAGGTAAAACCCTGGTCATAGTGGGAGAGTACGAGAAAAGACTGGGATCAGCAGAGAGAGAGTTTCTCCACACTGCTGCCGCCGGTTTCCTGTCTCCTCTGCGCAACTTCCTGGAGGGAGACTGGAAAACCATAGCAGTATGTCTGACTCACTGTCTCCCTGGTAAAGGGATGGTTTGGGTTTTTGAAAGTGTGGCTAACGGACTTACTGACGCAAGGTCTGTGCCTGAGGCAGAAAATCTACTTAAAAACATGGCTGCTAGTGGAGACGCTTCAGATGTTAGCTTCAGACATTAGCTTCAGATGTTAGCTTCAGACATTAGCCTCAGACATTAGCTTCAGATGTTAGCTTCTGTCCTGACCCTTTACTTTGCCACCTTTACTGTTACACCGACCATCTCTGCGTTCTCTACATCGACTTTTATGTTCAGAAGTCTAGTTTAGTTTATTAATCTGACTCAAACTAACATTTTGACAGCGGTAGACCAGCACCTCTTCTGTTCCTGTGAGCTAATATGGACTTGAAATGAAATGGGGGATTGAGGTAACTCGTTTTTTGTTTTTCTTAAATTTCAACTTAAAATGTATGACTTGTTAAATGTCACGATGATATTGTGGAGACAGTTGACTTGTAGAAGTCAATTTTATCTAAAAACAATTAATTCTTTTTTTTTTTGTTCAGTTGTAAACATTAGCTCGTGTTAGCACAACTGTGATAAATGTGGGGAGACAAAAAAAAAAAAGGTTAAAGGATCTTGGCACCTTAGCTCCTAGTGATGGTCAGTTACCACCTCCTACAGAAGGACTTCACTCCAGGCTTGTTGCTCTGAGTGATATACCTTTGTATATGATTTACAGACAGACAGAGACTTTACTTTAATACCATTAGCGAAACAGAACACCATTATATCATTTTCTTATTAAATAAGGGTTCACTTTCATGCAATCTAAGATAAAGTGGGTTTTGTGTTTTTGTAATTCTGGGCCACTCTTACCTCAGCTCTGTTGTGACAACAGATATTGCCTGTTAAAAGCTTTGATCGATTTAGCAAAACTGACCAGTCAGTATGCTCTGTCTGGCATGCACACTCTCTCTACCTGACCAGTCAGTATGCTCTGTCTGGCACGCACACTCTCTCTACCTTGTGTGTTTTCACACCTGCTTGTTCTAAATTCTAGGACATTTGTTCTTTAACAAATATTCAACTCTTCTCCTTTGCTCTTTTGCAGAAAGAGCGCCGCCTGCTGGAGAACCGTCGACTTGATCTGGACATCTGCAAGGCACGGCTGAAAAAGGCCAAGCTGGCAGAAGCCAAAGCGGCGGTGAGTTTTGTGCGGTCGCTGACACATTAGCATGATGTTAGTGCTCGTCCACCGTGATCTGCACTTTCACTGTGACATGCTCATGTTTTCCTTATGTCTGTGTGCTTTCGTTTATGTCCATCGAATGACGATGTGATAGTGCATGACAACGCCTCCCCCCTGCCCCCTGTTTTTCCTCGTAGGTTGCACCCGATTTTCAGGAAACCAGGCCCAGAAATTATGTTCTGTCTGCCAGTGCCTCAGCGGTAAGAGAGAAACTCTGCAGGGAAGCTAACATGCTAATTTAGATGCATGATTCTACAGTACGATGCATGTTTGCTTTATTTGGACCTCTTCTGCTTTGGGTTATATTTGATATGTTGTTACTGAAGCGAAGCAAAGGCAACAGTGAAGGAGAAACAGTAGTGATCTACTGGTGGACCATCACACTCAATGCTTTTGTAAAACCATGGCTCTTAAAAATCGTAGGTCAGAGCATAAAGGAAACTTGTACACGTGCATAAACTCCAGTATTATTTTTTTTTTACTAAAATATTATCCGATCAAGCAAACGTCTTACGGCCCCACCTGCATAAAAATCCCATGTGCGTATCCCTTGCGTAATACAGTATGTGGCTTTGTTCGCCAGAGTAAAGGTAGAAACGCAGTAACTGCATTAAATGACATCAGCGTTTTCCTAATGTAACATTGAATTGGTAGGAAACAGTATCAGAATCAGTAACTTAATACTATATATGTGTGTATATATATATTTCATAGAGTACTCAGTAATACAGTTTTTTATTCACAATTATTGCACAAATGATTAATTATTAATTATTGCAACAGGACAGACTAGAGGTTCATCATTAGCGTGGATGGAGATAGAACTGTAAAGCACAGAATGTACTGTACAACAGAGTAATTGAACTTATCTTAAGGAAAAAAGAGGAGGATGATGGATTTTTTTAGTAAATTAGTAAGTAAAGTAAAGTAGCAAATTTACTTTTTAGTAAAAGTAAAATGCATTCAGTCTTTTTTTCAATAATGTAATTTTGTTATGTTTTGTTATAATTGGTGATTTTTAATGTGTAGTATTTCGCAGCTGTGGCTGAATTGTGCTTTGGGAGTGACATTATTATGGGTATATAAGATATGTATGACTCTCTCTCTCTCTCTCTATATATATATATAAAGACTCATTATACCACATTTCTGCATAATAACGAAGGCTTCTATAGCCGAAATAATATTTTTTTAAGATGGGTGGATTTACCCAGGCAGCACATCACTGAAGGCTAGGTACAAAATACAGCACATGCCACTGATTTATACAGTATATATATATATTTTTTTTTAATAAAGCCAGTGCTCTTTAGGAGATTAGTAAATGTATTGTTCTCATCAGTATTTTAAACAAATGTTTGTGTGTGATTGAATAAGCTGCAGAGCGGCTGGGAAAGCTGGGATTCACCCACAGATGCTGCTGTGTTGGAGCAGAGGAAGGTTGTAGCTTCTGTGTTGCTCTTGTGTAGACATGTAGGAAGTAGAAAGTACTCCGTAGACACAGCCGAGTCCTCTGTAGCCCAATAGTAACCTGTTGGTTTCATGTTTATGTGGATTCTCAGTTAAAAAAGCGGTTTTCACTGTGGTTTGGATTTTCCCACAAGGGGGCGCAAATTAACAATCCTTTATGCAGCCGTCCAAAATAGACTCGAGGTCAGACCACCTAAACATACAACTTCAAGGCGGGAAAAATCCTTCCTAAAAGCAGACAGTCCGATTAAAAACATCGTTCTTAAATCCCCGACATATTGTATTGTACGTATTTGGTATTGTAATGTATTTTCAAGTACATTTTTTTCAATTCTTTGTAATTTTTCCTGATTTTTTTTTATTTGCTTATGTGCTAACATTTTGTACTAGCTTGTCAGAATGATTCCGAGCTAAATTTGGGGCAGTGGAACAATCTCTAACATTTATCCAAAAAGTAGGGCAAATATGACATGATAACAATTATCACACCATTAAAGAAAATGAAATTGTTTATCCAAAACGGAAAAAAAAACTGAATGAAAACAACAATTAACGATCATTTTATCTTTCATGTATTTAAGTTATTTTGGAGTAAATTGATCCAAACCTTTAGAACAAACTCTTACCTATTTGTAGGCTCTTTCATTTAACGGATTAGTAGCTAACTAACATAATTTAGTCTACCCATACATCATTTCTCTAAATCAATAATATAAACATATATTAAAAAATATATTCATAATACAACCTTTGCCAGGTGGCCTTTTTTATATATTATTATTCTACCGTTAGGAATAACACGGTGCTCCATTCACAACATCCACAAGGGGGCGCAGATACACAATTATTTGAATAGCCGTCACTGTACAAAGCTGTATAATGGAGAGAAAAAAAGAGGTGACGTATACGGTGCAAAAAAGACTGAATAATCACTAGCACTTCTGCTTTGTTCACCTTAAAAATACTGACTTTTTCCCGGCTAAGTTGTGTGTATATGTATATATATATATAATATGTATATACATATATATGTACAGTATATATATTATTTATATGTATATATATGTATATACATATATATGTACAGTGTATATATATATTATTTATATGTATATATATAATATATGTATACACATATATGCATTATATATGTATATATATTATATGTATATACATATAATATGTAATATGTAAAAGACTTTACATATAAGATTTTTTTTATTAGGAGTTTCCTGCACATCCTACCATGGGTTAACAGTGTTTCTTATTTTTTTTCCTGTTTCTCTTTCAGCTGCTGAGTGAGGAGGTGGACAAGGTGAGTGCAGTTGTCTGTTCACATGTGTGTCTTTTTACTTCTCTGACTGTGTTTTCCGTTTCCTAAAACTTGCCTTCACAGGCAGAGCACGAGCTGCGTGTTGCCCAAACGGAGTTTGACCGCCAAGCTGAGGTTACACGGCTGCTGCTGGAGGGAATTAGCAGCACGCATGTAAGTCCGGTCGCGTTGCATTACATCCGAGTGGGGGTGCTTGGGAGGAAGTGCGGCATAGGGGTTAGGTAGGGTTTACAATAGTTATGTGGCCAGTGCAACAGCCATGAGCACGTCATCAGGGTCAGCAAAGTCATTTTTTCTGATTCACCAGATTGCCACACCTTGCGCAAGGCCAGTAGGGATCCTATCAAGTTGCTAGGTGACACATGACTAGCTGCTCCTTTGTTCAATGCAGCTAAACATTGGATCATCAGAATGGAATTTGGGTTTTTTGGGGGGAATTTGGGGGGCGCAACTCACTAGTAAAACAATAATCGAAAGACAATGGGGGTGAAGTTCACTCAAAACACAAGTTTCTTCAAATAAAGTCAGATCTGGTTGGCTTTACATACTCAGTCCATTTATTCATCCATCCATCCATCCATCCATCCATCCATCTTCATCCACTTATCCATTACCGGGTCGCGGGGGCAGCAGTCTCTATGACCACCACCCAAATCCCACTGCACCGTTTGTAACCTTTCAAAACTCTGAAATATCCCTTTGTGGGTAAATGAGTAATAGGAAGTTAAACCTTTAAAATCACTGGTCAATTTTATTCGGTTTAAAGTCTGAGTCATACCCACCTCATGGGTTTAGGTGTGTTTTTTTATTCTGCAAGTTTTGACTAATTCCTGTCAGGACTTCAGAAGATTTCCTGTTACAGAGTCTTCTGGGACTTCCTGTCTTTGTAGTTTATTGTCACTTAGCTGGGCTGTTGCTGAGATACCCTTTGCTGTAGGTCCTTCTGTTTCCTTCCAAGCTGCGGTGTAAACTGGTGAGCACAGGCAAACTAGTGGCCTTAACTGAGCTGCATAAAAGTAATGGTGATCTTACTCTTTTAATAACATCTTTTCTTCTCTCTGTTTGTATTTAAATCTTTCTCTCTTCCTTTTTTTCCCTTCCCTGGCCTCCCCTTCCAACTCTTCTTCTGACCTCCTCAGCTCAACCACCTGCGATGTTTGCAGGACTTTGCAGAAGCTCAGGCCACGTACTACGCTCAGTGTCACCACTACATGCAGGAGCTGCAGCGAGAGCTTCACAGGTGAGCCTTCTCCAGAATCACAGACTGACAGAGGTTCTGTCCACAGTGGTGCACAGTGGTGGACATCGTGGTTCTAATTCAGGCGTGGTAAAACGTTTTGACCCGCGACCACAATTGTCCTAAAATTGAACAGGGAGGCCAGGTCAGGAGCAGATTCAAGTGTTCGTGCGACCTAAGATAAATGACAATGTAAAAGTCATGCATAAAGGATGAAATGCTTTTATCATTTTCTACGCCATCTAGAGGGGAAACGTGGGTATTGCAGGGAAAAGGCAGAAGTATAATGATGATATAAATAAATTTGGAACCGTTTGGCGGGCCGGATTAAAAGAGTGTGGCCCCCGGGCCTTAGTTTGTCCATGCCTGGCCTAATCCAAACCCTTAAACCTGAAGTGTTCTCTTTGTTGGCTAACCTTTAGCTTTCTGTGTTGACCTTTAGTCATCTTTAAGTTGTGTTTTTGGTATTTCCAACCATTTGGTGTCCTGTCTATTAGTCACTTCTTGACTGATTTCTGTTTGCCCTCTGTTTAAGGAACCATTGTTCTTCCCCCCTTTTTTTTTTTTTAACATTCTAACTTTTATACTTTACTCTTAGCTAGTTTGTGATATTCACTTTATCTTTTGTACATATATGCAGTGCAATGCAGCGTGAATCGGGTAAAAAAAATCTACAAATCTCTTGCAGGTGGCGACATGCGCCTAAAAACGTTGGTTGTGGCCTGTATTTAACCAAGACAGAACGTTGGAAGAAGTGTTTTTTATTTTTATCTTGACCTATATTGACAGATTGCAGGGTAAATCAGACCAGACCAGTTTGACTTAATAAGAGGAGCTAAATGGAGATGTGATTCGGTAAAGAAATGTCTGTTTTTTTTTTAAGTTAACAGTTTCAGTTATTGGGGCACAGAAGACCATTTCAGCTGGTAATGCTATTTTGCTTAGTTCTTGTAAATGAAGCATCGTTGTATTTGATCTCATTTGGTTAAAAAAACCAAATCCTCATAAAATCTTAATCAACTTCTAACAACAGGAAAACCATGGAAACTTGTAAACCATGTTGGGAACATGTCTGTGAAGATTCTCAGTCATCCAGGTCATGGTCAAGTGGGATTTGTTCAAGGGTTTGGGCAGCTGGAAATGTACACTTGATGTAATAACACAAAGTCATCACAGAGGCAAATTAGTTGAGTCAGTCCAGTGAACCATGACAGTGATCAGGCGCGCACACAGTTGTGATGGTGTCAAAAACAAATAAACAGTAGCACGCTGAGAGTCGTTTTTAGGAGCTACTCCCAGACTATGTAAGCCCAGATCAGTGACGTTAGCCAAGATAATTGACGACCGGACTAGAATAAAAATAACAGAAATTTAAAACCAACTATTAACACATTTTTAACAAACTTTATTTTCTTGTCTTTTCCCCTTGCTTTTAACGTTAGTTTTGTTGTTAACTTAACATGTTCTTTGTCTTTGCCATATGGTCACAGCCTTTATTCTGCAACTAATATGTTTATATTAAACTCAATTATTATGTGAAGTGCCACAGGAGGAGATTCTTTTTTTTTTCTTTTTTTAACCCCATAATTGTGTTAATTATTTTATTTTTACTTCACACAGGTGTTCAAATGCCTCCACTTCGCCTCAAACCTCTGTTGCCTCCTGTCCAAAACCTGTGTCATCTGCTTTCCTTTCCGGACCCTCATCCTCAGGGGACACAAGCTCATCTCTTTCTGGCCCTAAGGCCCCTGGGGGTTTGGCTTCTGACCAGATGCCCACATTGGTCACAGGTGCAAGAAAAGCCAAGGTCCTGTACGACTACGACGCCCATGATGGCAGTGAGCTCTCCCTATTGGCCGACGAGGTAGAGTGTGTTCATTATTTAATAACAAAATTACAATTGTAATATATATATGTATCTATATGTAAATATTAGGGCTATAGCGGTGATTGTTTGTCACGCACAGATACAGTATATACATATACATACAGTTTAAATACATACATGTGTATATACATATATATACAGCATATATACATACATGTGTATATACATATACATACAGTTTAAATACATACATGTGTATATACATATATATACAGCATATATACATACATGTGTATATACATATATACAGCATATATACATACATGTGTATATACATATACATACAGTTTAAATACATACATGTGTATATACATATATATACAGAATATATACATACGTGTATATACATATATATACAGTATATATACATACGTATATATACATATATATACAGTATATATACATACGTATATATAAGGTGTATATATACAGTACATACATGTGTATATATGGTGTACATATACATACCGTATATATACATACATGTGTATATATGGTGTACATATACATCCAGTATATATACACACGTGTATATACATATACATACATGTGTATATACTGTATATATATACATATATACACACACACACTGTATATACTTATATATACAGTGTATATGTGTATATACTGTGTGTATACCGAGGTTCGTACTGAACTGTGGCTTTTCTGTACTGTTAAACCTTTAGTATGTATATATTTGTACAGTATATGTATATGTGTAGGTAATCGGTACATGCAGTAGTGCGGTAGTTTGGATCCACGTGACAAAATATTCTTTATGTCTGCCTTTTCATACTGTTTTACAGCTCATCACTGTGTACACCGTCCCGGGAATGGACCCTGATTGGTTGATTGGAGAAAGAGGAAATGAAAAGGGGAAAGTCCCTGTCACCTATCTTGAACTGCTTAGCTAGTTGGGGAAAAAAATAGGAAAACGACTACACGCACACACACAAGTACACACCCACTCAGTTGTTGTAGTGTAGTTTGAACGCTGTCTCAGCAGCGCTTATGCAAACTTGTCAGTGAGTGTTTACAGGCTGAAGCTGTTGTGCCCTGACACGAGTCGTCGTTGATTTGCTGGTTTTCAGATGTTTTCTCCGTGTGTCCTGTGCTGTTCGATTGTTTTTTTTGTCTAAAGACTCCAAGACCCACAAACTTATCTCTCTGTGTATCTTTTGTTTTTTTTCATTAATAAATATAAATGCGTTACCTTTTAGGATCTCTCGTCAGTTTCATCACTCTGCTCCGTCAGTGCTGTCATTTTTATTTCCTAGGCGTACACACATGCAGAAGCAGTTGTCGAAAAACCCGATTTAAAAGGGGCTGGTCTTAAAACTGGGCTTGTAGTCCTGTGTGTGCTCAAAATATCATGATAGATTAGAAAAATGCAACATCAGCCTCTACCCAACAATAAAATAACATCGTGTTTGTGCATCTAACCAAGGATTACCGCAAATTCTGTGCTAGCCTGAATTTTTGGTTTGACTAACATTTTTGCAATTTTGTCCACTTCCTAGTCATTTTGAATTTAAACACAAACCATCTGGGGTTTTTTCTTTTTCTTATCATACCCTACTGTAGCTACAGTTACTGTAGCCACTCTTTGTTGACTGTTTTCTGTGTAACTTTACCAGATCTGTGCAAGGTTCTGGGTCCATGATCAAATTTAAGAATGTCGGTATATTTTTGCAGAGTTGATATTTTTGAAGTTGTTTTGGAGCTCGATTTTGGTAAAAATGTACTGATTTACTTTGGCAATGTCTTTAGCCTCTTCACTAAGTAACCAACAGGTAATGCTGGCAAAGTCTTCTTCATTTTTTGTTTGACATTAAAACAGTAACACATTTTATGACTTGATTTTGATCCACAGTTAGCAAGGTTGCTCTTTTAACGGCAACTGTCCCTTAATTGTCCAATTTGTCTATCCCTAGTTATTTTTGGTGTCGTTACTCTTACTGTATGTTTTAGCTGTTTCTTGTGTCAGTACTTTTAATCTTCATTTATTTATTTTTGAGCTAATTCGTCTCGTTTGGCGAGGCTCTTAGCTATGCTAAATTAGCTTGTTTAGCCAGATATTAGCAGCATTTGAATCTTGGGGTCTTTATCAGCTCTGAGCTAACTCAGTATGTTCAATTCATGCTCAATATAACCGGTTGTTGACGACTAAGTGATAAGCCGCATGTAGCCACAAGTCACCTGGCGGAGCCAGCTTCAGCAGCGTGTCACTCAAAACTCCCAGAAAAGCTATGTCTATCATCCTAACTGAGATGTGGGTATTGTTCACATCAATCATCAAACAGCACTTCTGAGGAAATGTATATCTGTGGCAGAAACAAAAAGACTAATGTGTGAGCAGGTTTAAAAGTGCTTGATTACATCAGGGTTGTGTGTCATAGAAAGGATGAGCTCATAGTTGTGGACGTGCAGATTATGCTCTTCAGTTAGGGAGGCAATCCCCTAGTGTGTGGTGATGTCAGGCCTGCAGAAGGATTTCCTCTGAGTCATGTGTGGCTGCTGCGTTCTAAAAATAAAACAGTTTAGCTTTGATGTACCAGTGGGCGGAGTTGTATCAAGTGGGAAGAAAAATGAATGAAATCGAAACCACAGGTGGGTGTTCTTTACAAAAAAAGTGACAAGTGAACTAATTGTCATGGTGACACAGCACATTTTTGTCCACAGCCAAATGTGACCTCTGCTTTTAACCCATCACCAAAGTGAACAGTGGGCAGCTTTGAGCAGTGTATGGTGTAATCACCATTGCTGCCAGCTGCCCCCCCGATCGGTGTTATCAGCCAGTGAGTCACGCTTCAGTGATTATTCACTAATGTATTATCAGAGCAGCCTAAGGTGGTGGAGCAGCCAGTTTGAGGAGCCTTATTTTCCCACACCTCCATTCACACCCACCTTAATAAAATATTGACAACATCCACCGAAACCTTTTCACCACAACCGACACAACCCTTCTGCCCCGCCCTTTGGAGTTTCACAAAAAAGATGGTACAACCATTCTACCAACACCCCCAGACAAAGACTGGTGAGGACTGCCCTGACCTCTACATTGGGGGAAACCAACCAACCAACCCCTGTACAAGGGTATGCAACAACACAGGAGAGCCAGCTCCTCAGGGCAGGACTCGGCCCTTCATCTACATCTTAAGGACAACGGACACACTTTTGTGGATGAGGACATGCATATCCTCGCCAGAGAAAGTGAAAGTGAAACTACTTGTCATAGTGACACAGCACACCACTGCTTTTAACCCGTCACTAAAGTCAACAGGGGGCAGCTTTAAGCACCCAGGGAGCAGTGTGTGCGGACGGTCTCAGTGGTAACTTGGCAGCTGGTGGACTCCAACCTGAAGCCTTCCAGACACAAGCCCGCTACTTTAACCACTAAGCCACCACTGCCCAGAAGAAAGATGGTTTGAGAGATTCTCCATCAATCTGGAGAAACCATCTCTCAATAGAGGAGGTGGTTTGAGACCCAACCTTTCACCCACCTATGATGTCCTCCTGAGTTCAAGACCACAGTTTCATTGTTGTCACCCAGCCAAAGGTGTGGCTCAGCTATGGTATCACTTCCCATTCACACCTCTGAACTTGTGACTTTACATCCCGTCCTCCTTGGAATAGGATGTGTTTCACCACCTCTTGAACAACAGAATTTCCCAGTAGTCAGTCAGAACTGAAGAAGCCTCTTGGATGAGAGGTAAAACGTCTTTGGAAAAAAAAAAAAAACCTACTCCGTCCAGTTGCCCTCAACTATGTTTGGACAGTTCGACAAAATGCCATTTAACTTTGTTTTTAATATCAAACCATATGCAGGAAAAATGTCATTTAATGTAAAATAAAATAAATACATAACAGAATAAAAAGAAAATAAAGTTACTTTAACCTGAAAAGAAAAGAAATCAGAAATAAATAGCGCCAATTGAAAAAAGAAAAAGAAAAAAAGGAATGTTTGCCAAGAGGATTTATTTTTGAGGAACGTTTCGTGTGTCGCTAGGAATCCGATCCTCCTGCGCAAATGTGGACTCAGCCCAGTTTAGCCTTTAGCTAAACTTTTCCTGTTGACAGAGAGGTGCCATTCTCACAGAGCAGTGATGGCCCACCAACGCATTACATCATTTTTTTTGTTTTTCAAAGCTGACTTTATTTATTTTTCACTTTCAGGGATGACTCATGTTATCAGTGAGTCGGTGTGTTGGTATGTTTCACACAGACACTGAAGCCTGGAAGGGAGGGAGTTCACAGTTAATCTGACGAACATACGCACGTTTCATTTTTTTTTTTTTTCAAGATTTTCATTTGTACGGTGATTCAAAAATCACTTAGACTCTATTCTGTTAGTATCAGAGTCTGAAGGACCTATCATTTTAAAATTCCAGATTATCTTTAAATAAAGAAAGTAAATGGATATGACTGGATTTTCTTTGAATGGAGTAAATTAGTCAAAATGAAGTACATTTTTTCCACTGTGTCCCACTGTGGCCCGGTACCAAATGACCTATGGACTGGTACTGGTCTGCGGACCGGGGGTTAGGGACTCATGATCTACACAGTCTTCCAGTTACAGCCGGCCCTTCAAGGGTTGCTGATGTGGCCCCCTGGTGGAAATCAGTTTGACCCCCCCCTGTTCTAAAGCTTCTAACAGCTTCTAAAAGACGAAGATAAAAGTCATCTTATGTCATATGATTTCATCATAACGTTTTCGGCACATCACTATCACACAACACTTCTCCAATAGAGGGGTTGGCTCCCTGGGATGGGAGGGGGAATCCCGGAAGAGGCGAAGGGTCGACCGAGAGTTCACGGTGTTAAATCATATGGAACTGAAAGTCATAAATGCAACACTTTTAACCATCATCTAGGGAACCATCATCTAGGGGAAATCAGTTATAGTTTTGCTTTAAACAGAGGCTCCTGACAACGTAAAAAAAAAAAAGGCTTCAATGAGCAAATGCACGTGGTTGTTTAATGCATTTTAAACCTAGAGGCAGCTCAGTTACGACCCTAACACAAGACCTGGGTTAAGATATTTCTGCTGTGGTTAATGAGTGTGCTTTAGCAAAACTAATCACCAATTTTTGGCTGGTCATAAACCTGACTAAAATACAGACAACGTAACATTCTGATTTGTCCGTAAAAAGTGGTTGCAATAAATTCGGTTTTTAATAAATATGGGCAATTTACTTCATGTTTGTAATGTAGCTTTTGTATTAAATGTCTGTACAGTATAATTCAATCCTACAAGACAGAACACACAGAAAGAAACCAGTAACTGAAATCTTGATCTTTATTGACAATAATCTCATCTTAGTCAGTCTCCAAAAATGAATGTCTGCATTCATAAAAAGGTTCATTCTAAATATATAAAATATGTATTTAAAAAATCTAACCTAAAATCTAACCCAGACCCAAGTTAGTATAAACACTATATAATAAATATATTTAATTATAATAAAAATACCCACCATTTTCTGTGAAACATAAAAGACCATTAATGTTAGCATTTGCTGGCATCTGTGTGGCAGTACAATATGTTGCAGTGGGCTATCAGTAGAACGGTAACTCTAGGCTACCAACAATCTGGCTAAGTTAGTCTAACATCTATCTACTGTTCCATCTTGACGCTCCCTAGTTAGTGCAGCAATGAGAGTAGCAAGTTAGCTTGAGGTCTGTCTGTTAATTTATCTAGACACCAACTAGTTAAAAAAGGAGAAACTCACAGGACCTGGTTAGCATAAAAGCCATCCATCATGTAGATGGCTCCCCAGCTTTTCCGTCATAAACCATGTGGCTCTCAATACAAAATTCCAATACCAAACATTCCAGATGCAATTTAAATAGCTATCTCTAATAGCATAGATAAGTTTAATACATTTGGAACATTTTAAATATTGTAAGAATAAAATACATAGTTATTGTTAAAGTTATTGTTAATGTTAAACACATGAACGCTTGATAAACTTAGTTTAGTTTAAGTGCAAAATGCAAAAAAAAAAAGAAAGAAAGAAAGAAAACCTGGAATTTCTCTGACTGTTGAATGGTTAATCAACATCCATTTGCGCAATACCAACTAAGATATCATATGAGCCCCAAAAAAGGCTGTTTTGATCAGCTGTGTGCCATTCTTAACCCGTACAGTTATGTGATCTCCTTCAGACATGTCGAAGAGCTCGCCCATGTAGATGTTCTTGAAGCCGTCCTGCTGACAGTTCATGCTGTCCTGGACAAGTATTGGACGATTTGCATTCGAGTTCTTGTTCCAAATGTCCACCTCCATGGCAAATATGCTGAAGCTTTTGAAATTACAGACTACGCAGGACAACATGACTCTGGTGTAAATGAAGTAGGCTCCTGCGTAAGGGATCTTGATGGCTCGTCTTTGGCTGTCGTACGTCGGACTGCAGTCTTCGTTCCATTCCAGGTCGTGCATACCCTTCGTACATTTGAAAGGTACAGACTCTGTAGAATGACGGGCAAAGAGGAAAACACGTTATGTCAGATTCGGCAGTTTTATGCTTCCGTGTCGCTCGTGCAATTACCAACTTGTTTATAACATTTTCAGATAAATATTTATCTAATTCTATTTTCCCTTGTTTAACTTTTTTTGTTGCGTTTAGCTATGGGCTGACTTTCAGCTGTCAAGTTGATCAACTCATTTTACATTTTTAGACATTTGTTTAGCTTACTTGTAGCTCTTTCTGCAGTTTAGATTAGATTAGATTAGATTAGATTAGATTAGATTAGATTAGATTAGATTAGATTAGATTAGATTAGATCAGATTAGATTAGATTAGATTCGATTAGATAGCACTTCGGGAAATTTAGGCTCCAGCAGCGGTACAGCAGCAAAAACAAACAGTAAAAACCCAGGAATAGGTCAAATAGGATGAAATACAAGCATGAGTAGCAGCACACCGTCAGTGAAAATAGGAAACCTGAACAGTGGATGTTAGTAGATTAGTCGGTGTGGTGTTGTTAATTGCAATCTCAATAATTATTTATATTTTTAGTATACTGTTGTTAGTCTAAATTCAATTAGTATGATAGATTAGATTAGATTAGATTAGATAGCACTTCGGGAAATTAGATTAGATTAGATTAGATTAGATTAGATTAGATTAGATTAGATTAGATTAGATTAGATTAGATTAGATTAGATTAGATTAGATAGCACTTCGGGAAAGCAGCGGTACAGCAGCAAAAACAAACAGTAAAAACCCAGGAATAGGTCAAATAGGATGAAATACAAGCATGAGTAGCAGCACACCGTCAGTGAAAATAGGAAACCTGAACAGTGGATGTTAGTAGATTAGTCGGTGTGGTGTTGTTAATTGCAATCTCAATAATTATTTATATTTTTAGTATACTGTTGTTAGTCTAAATTCAATTAGTATGACATACAGTATATACATATATTTATATATAAATGTATATATATATATATATATGTGTGCGTGTGTGTATGCATACTAGGTATACCACAGTATACTACAGTATACCAGTAGTTAAACAAGTACATTAAGCAGCACTCAGCACTTTTCCTTTCCCTGCTCCTTGTGATCTATTCCTATATTTGCATTATATAACGGCTGAGCTGGAGAGCCTTGTTGTATCTTATCTGAACGGCAGTGAAAGCAACTCACGTAGGTAGATGTGGAATGGCCTATTTTCTGCAAAGACAGAGAGAGAGAGGGAGAGAGGATGAGAGATATGACGTAGCAGTTTCAATAGCTGTTTCATTGTTGTTGTTTACCAACAGTCAAGTGTACCTCTATTAGAGACCTGGGTTTCGGGGGGGCCTTCCTGTCTGGAATAGGCTGAGCTCCGCACACCAGTGGTCTAAAAAAAAAAAAAAAAAAAACACTCGTTAAGGTTATTGCAGACACACTAAAATCTTTCGACTTTTTATGTCTTATACACCCTTTGAATTCTTTTCAGGGAGTGGGACAGATGTCCTCATTTGGGTCACTGCACGTTTAAAGGACCAGTCCATCTCTAAGATGTCAGGCCTGCCTCACTGGCTCTCAGATATCAGATGTTCTGGTCCATCTTGCGACACCAAGGTATGCCGACCCTTCGCACTCTTTCGCAAAAAGACCCCTCACTCTTTTTGTGCTTCGACCATCTGGTCCATCTAACGTCCCATGGACAGCTTGGTTGTGACTCAACTTTTAACTCATCTTCCGGCCTTGTCCTCTTGAGACTCCTTCATAACAATGCATACATGTTTTTTGTATTAGGAGTGGAGGAAACCCCACTGAACCAAAACATTCACCTCACTCCCCGACCCCAGGGGTGACCGCTCCACTATTTGAGATGTATTGTTCTAACAGCAGGTAAACTAGTAACTGGTCAAAATGAGGTCCAAGGTTTGCACTAAACTAGTAACTGGTCAAAATGAGGTCAAAGGTTTGCACTTTTTTGCAAGAAATGTTTTTAAAAAACGAATCCGGGGCAGTCCCCATCAGCACTCGCCGATATTGTAATGAGAGAGAGTGTGTGTAAATTCCCGTGAAGGCCGAGATCATAAACCATTGATAGTTCATTCATCTGTTAAACACAGGCTACGGTGCATGAGCAAACATAGATGAGTTTTCGTCGTTGCGTCGTTGGGTTTTGCATCATTTCCAGAAATGTGCTACAACGTTTTGCAACACTGAGAGAAACACTCGCATTCCTGAGAAGAAAACAGAATAACAAGCAGGAACTTACCGTGTGCTCAGTACCAGCAGGCTCTCTGTGGAACCAGAGCACAGCACAGCTGATGTAGAGGAACAGTGATCCACAGCCCAGCAGCAGCAGAAGGGTGATAAATCTGAGTCGAGTCTCCTGCTTCTTCATGTCCTGACAATGTCTGATGAGAATCAGAGCCGGTTCCTCTACACATGTCATGTTCACCACTGCATTCCTGGTAACAGCCTCTGCTGGTTTGTGGCCCATTGCAATCAGAGCCTTTGTAGACTGCTTACACAAGAATTTGCAGAAGTGATGAGAGCGTTAAGAGCAAGGGATACTGACTCGCCTTTTAAAGCCCTCATCCAGGGATTACCTCATCTTGTCACTGTTGTTGGCGGAGGGAGAGGTGGAGCCGTAGTGCATCTGAGTGGGGTTGATTTTTGGGTTGTTTTTTTTTTTTTTATTAAAAAAACGCACCATGACGTATTGGGGGTGGGGGGTGAGGTGTGGGGTGGATCACGGATCACGACCAAGATCTTATCTTGAACTGACTGGGATATTGAGGCAACCAAAAATATACCTCTATATCTGTGTACAACTGTGCAAGTACAAAGACTTAGGGTTACACTTTATTTAATTTTCATTGCACAGAACCACAAGGAAACAGTGAGTCTGGCAATGAAATGTCGTTGCCTGGCAACCGGAGCACACGGTACAAAGGGCACTTGGCTTGTAGGCCATGAGTGATCATTTGAAGTATGTCTACCTACATATGAATATAGGTAGTGCAGAACAGAAATTGTGCTAAATATAAAACCATAAGGTAAATATCAATATAAACAGTATGGAGTGACAAATGTAACAGGATGGAATAAATATAAAGATATATTACTGTACCAGCATGCAATATGGTACAGTAATATAAACGAATGGTAAATATACATGTTCAGAAGTGTGCTGAGATAAACTATAATGTAAATATAAATACCAATATAAACAATATGGACAAATGTAACTGGATGGGATAAATATAAATATAGTATATTTAGTAATAGATAGTAAAGGTTGGTGGTTTCTGGTCTGGGGGAGTGGTGTAGCTCAAAGTTAACGAGGTAAAGTTTCAAAAAGGAATCTTGGTTTCTTTGGTTGGGAGTTAGCCCAGATCAGTACTTCTCCATTGTTTTCCGTCATGCAACTCCTGGGGGACAGAAATTCATTCACACCCCACCCTAGTAACAGAAGGCCATTGGAAGCCTCCCATTCCCAACCCTCACTCCCCAAGATCCTCAATATTTGCCACGCCAACAATTCACATGACAAGAGGTGCGGAGAAGGCTTTCATTTCTTTTATTATCATTGCAGTTTTACACCTGGGTTGCTTGTATGCTATGTAGTACAGTACAGTCTGGACCCTTGGGTCAAATATGGGTCATTTAGACTCTAGCAGAGCATGTAGATGTTATCCGTCATATCTGAACCAAAGGGTTCATGTCTGAAATAGGATCTGGTTTACTTGGTGTGCTCCTGTACCCACTGGCTCAGGCGCCGGCAGTACGTCCGCGGGCTGACTGTGGAGAAGGAGCGACCAGGATGTCTCAGTGTTTTCCACAGATGCTCCAGCCTCTTCTTAAAGCCGTAAACAGTGAAAATGTCAATTATACCGACGAAGTAGCGCCGATCAGGCCCGTCGATGATGTGCAGCGGATTCTTCAAGTTGGGAAGCAAACGTCGATTTTGGGCCTTGAAGTCTGGAAAGTCTGTGGCCTCACTTCCTGGCCTGATATGCTCTGACCTTTGCTCCCGATTCTCTCCATACATTTCATACACGAGTGGAACAGGCTCATCCTCCGGAACTTCTCCTGGTACGCCGGTGAGGTCTTCGTGAATGGGAGGTGAACTGGAGCCTGGAGAGACCGATCTAAAAGGATAGTCGCAGCAAATAGAACATATGCCTGACAGTTTCAATGAAAGGCTCATATGGATGCAAGGCATCAATTGCACTTATCATTAGCTTTGGCTTAACGTCACGACCAGATCACATGCGTCTCTAAGTTCTAATCTGCCCCTGCATCAGTGGTCCCTTCACAGACCTGCAGATCAACTGACCGCTGCCGTTGTATTTGTAACTTAACTCAATTCTCCTTCACAACTTTGGAACTCCCCCCCCCCCCTTTTTTTCCCCTCCTAGAAATAAACTGAATCATGTTCCTGTCACACATCTATCACTCACCTAATAATCAACCTTATCCAACCCTGACCATAAAACAATCTGAGCAATTTGACTTCTTGTGACCTTACGTCATTTTCTCAACATGTTCCATCATAGCTTTCATGAATATGCAACTTTATGAACATTTGTCTCTATAACTTTAGCCTATCCTACCATACATTTGCCACTTTGTGCTTGTCCACATGACATACAGTAATATTTGGACCTAACAGTTATACATGAATGAATGAGTTCATGGACTTACAACTTGTTTCCTGTGCTACGCTGACGGCATTTTCTTGAGCAGACTTGTTTGTTTTCCTTTGTAAAAACTATCTCACGGACCGTGTGCAAAAAAAAGAAAAAGTCCACGGAGGGAAAACACCTTTCGGCTCATGTTGGAACAAAACAAACACACATGTTCGTATACTAGATGCCATCTCAAGCTGGTTACTAATTTTCAAAACAAACAATCCCTTAGAAATGTAACAATAAGAAAACCTGCTTCCCGACTCTTTTACACTGAAATTGATTGGCCTTCAACCTGTGCTGGCAAGTTTACCTCCTGGTTATTTTTCATGGCAATTTTTATGAGTTCATTTTTATCATTATATTTGTCATTATTTCATTTGTCGGTTATTCATTTGTACATCAATGATGACATCAGTGGTATATTTATTATTTAGTAACCCAACTAGTTTCTTTGATTGAACTTGAAGCCCATTCTGCGTAAGCTATTTTCTTGGCTTTTCTTTAACCTATGACGTCATATATTTGAATCATATCTTGTATGTTTCCTTTACTCCTCCAGGTCAAATCACATTTTCAATGGTTTAACAACATACGAATATCAGCTTTACTCTTGTAGAACATTTTGCTATGTATATCTTCCAACCCTAAAAAGTTAAAAATGACTTCCCTGGAGTTCAGCAACAGGGCGTCAGAGTAAAGAAAAGCTGACTCGGTAGCAATGTTGCCAACGGTATCTGTAGAAAATAGAGTGCTGTGGCCACTGACTTTTTGGTTCGTACGATGAGTGATGCAAAGGAGAGGTTATGAAGGCGTTCGTCATGATGCAAAGGCTGATGGGCCAGGAGGAGACTGTAGTCCAACACGTTCAGCTGCTGCAGGAAGTGTGTGTCTATCTGCACCTGCTGCAGCAGCCAAGAGCACTGCTGGTCTGCACACAAACACACACACACACACACCAAAACAATTGCTAGAATTTGTGATAAAAAAAATAGTATTTCTGCTAGGGAAATTCTATAATATCGGACGACTGATGTTATGGGCCCGATAGTAGTATAACTTTGTAATATCTGTGACAATCGTTACCGGTTTTTCATCCAATACTGAAAACCAGATATTCCAATGCCTGGGTTTTGCCAAATTATGTGTGCTCTATCAATAGTGCAATACCCTGGGAACAGACCAATCAGGTGCCTCAGTGCTCTGAAGAACTTTCATTGAAACACACCATTGCAGTATGAGGTTGTAAACTCCTTCATTGCTCTCAACCCAGTTTCTCCAAAAACACCTTTTCCTCCGCTCACGCTCTCTGCACTTTCTCTTTTTGTCATACACACCTGCTCCCACTACACCTCCTCACGGCCCCTCCCATACCTGTAACTGTTAACTCCTTCATCACACATGACACATCATGAACTAACTGTTAACTCCTTCATCACACATGAGACATCATGAACAGAACATTATGAATGATAAACAAGCCTCCAGTCACTAACCTAAATATATATGAAAAGTCTAAAAATAGTCACTATCTATTTTGTATGCAGAATTCTGGTGCCAGCAACTCTTACACCGGTTTGTACAGAAAAATAAATATATATTACCAGGGGCTCAATAGTATTTCAATTCTGTCCCCTAGGAGAGCAAAAGAAAAAATATATAGCATTTAACTAAACAGGGGGCAAGTTAGCAAACCCAACTTCGATAGCTTAAACAGCGTCTGAGCTCTTATTATTACTGAACAGCTTAGACTCAATGAAATAAAGACAAGGTAAAAGGGAAGCAATTTACCCAGAAATAGAATAGAATAAAAAATAAAAATGAAAATACAAAGTACCTATAAAACAAAATAAACACCCCAAAAACAAAAAACAAAAAAAACCCCACTAAAATGTATGATAAAATCTAGGCATGACCGATATCAAATCGAATCTAAAGTCTAAACACAATTTCCGTTTCCGATATCAAGCGATAGCGATATAGGCCTGGTAATATTCATTTATTTATCTGTACAAACCACTGTAAGAGTATGAGATTAATGGATGAGCTGCAATGCTGCCACCTAGTGACTTTCACTTTAATATACAGCTTTATTGGAGGAAAAACGACTCTTACAGATATTACGTAATATGCTAATGTCGGCCCGCTGTCTTGCTAACTGTCCCTCGCTGGGTTGTTTTACCCATTTTTATAACAGTAATATAACAGTTTTCTTAATTAATATTATTTTATATTAGCAATATACTGTATGTGTTTATATCTACCGTACGTACTCGCGTATTAGCCGATTCGCGTAAAGGTCGACCCCTGAAAATTGATTCCAAAATGGTGAGTTTTCATTTTTTGCCGTGGTGAAATGTCTTACTGCTGCTGTGTGCATCAACAAAGAATTAGAAAATTATCTCGGTAAACGCTGTTTACGTTAAAATTGCGAAGATTCCGCTTCGTTTGTTGCGAAGTGGTGGAGTTAAAATAATTATTAAATATCAGTTGTAGTTTGTGTGGATAGGATGTATTTTTAAGTGTAATAATATTTTTGACCATACGTTCGACCTGGTGTTTATTATCGGTGATGATGTGATTGATGGAAAATGCTGTCCCAGGTATTTTTGCACATATAGGCCCGATTTTCTTTATTTTTGGTGTTTTAAATGCGGCTTATATGCGAGTATGTAGCCTACAGTATGTTTTTGATGTTTAGAAAGTGGGGAATTTTTATTTAATGAATTAATATTAGACATATTTCTGGGGGGCTGGAATGAATTAATTGGTTTTTAGTCATTTCTACTGGGGAAAATGCAATCTAGATACAAGCGATTCAACACAGGAGTGCTGCTGTGGAACGGATTAGACTCGTATCTCGGGGGTCCGCTGTACTGTAAAAATGTAAACGTATTGTGCCAGACAACTACAAGCATTTAATCAGTACTGGAACATATAGGGTATATACAGTGGGGGTCGAATGTTCTAGACAACTGCTAGAAGAACCCATGGTGCTGATAGTTGGGGCAAGGTCAGATGAGTCTGGGCATTTCAAACCTTTGAGAGTGACATCACCTGGTCTTTTCAGACTTGATGATTGTGAACAACCCATGCCACTGTCAGGTCTCAGCGTTCCAAAAGGTCGGTGCATGCTCTAAACTCTGCAGGGTGCCCAAACTTTTGCAGACTCCAGTATTTTGTTTTCTGTTATTTTGAAAGTGTAAATGATGGGAAAAAATTTTTTTTCCACATATTATAAGAATGTCTCATCTGTAATTTGATGCCTTTTGGAGATTTTTCCATCTTTCCTTGGCTTCTTTATGCACATTAATACAGATTTTTACCTGGGGTTCCCGAACTTTCGATCCCCACTGTATACAGTATGTGGCATTCATAATGAGTAAATATACATTTTTAACATTTTAAATGTAGGTAGGTCATATATACAGTAAACCAAACAAAGTGAAATATCTTAAAGTACAGAAGAGGAGTTAACAAATACCACACAAAGTCCACACACTTTGTGTAACACATCTACACACACACACTCACACACTCACCCAGCGTGATGTACTGGCCTTCAAAGTTGAGGTCTTTGAGGACTACAATGATGTTGCTTCTGTCAGGTTCAGGTTCCGTCCAGCGACTCACCTCACAGCCCTTGATGTCATACCTGACCGCACATGCACACATGCTCAGCTTAAACAAAAGGTGTAATTAGCCAAGAAGTAGTTATTGAATCTATCTGTGAAATAAGAGAAAAAAACTATGATGGAATTAGCCTAATACTTAGAACTAGACAATTAATGAAATAAAGTTTTATATATATATGTATATATGTATATATGTATATATGTATGTATATATGTATGTATGTATGCATGTATGTACTGTATGTATGTATGTTTGTATGTATGTATATTTGTATCTATGTTTATATGTATGTATGATTTTATGTATGTATGTATGCATGTATGTACTGTATGTATGTATGTATGTTTGTATGTATGTATATATGTATGTATATATGTATGTATATATGTATGTATGTATGCATGTATGTACTGTATGTATGTATGTGTGTATGTATGTATGTATATATGTATGTATATATGTATGTATATATGTATATATGTATTTATGTATGTTTGTATGTATGTATGTTTGTATGTATGTATATATGTATATATGTATGTATGTATATATGTATGTATATATGTATATATGTATATATGTATGTATATATGTATGTATGTATGCATGTATGTACTGTATGTATGTATGTTTGTATGTATGTATATATGTATATATGTATTTATGTATGTATGTATGTATATATGTATGCCACATTAGTTTTGTCTTTGTCTTATTTTGTCAAAAAGACAAACAGCTGTGAGTTTGCAAAAGAGGAAAAGTCGTGTGTAAGCAGCTAGGAAAGTAGAATTACAACTTAGTTAGTTAAGAAAGACGATAAAAGGAAGTGAATTATTTGTCACTGTGACACATCACACCACTGCACACAACCCAATGTGACCTCTGTTTTTAACCCATCACCAAAGTCCACAAGGGGCCGCTTATGTGCCATGCTCAGAGCTGGTGGACTCGGACCTCAACATTCTAGACCCAAGTCCGCTTCCTTTACCACCGAGACACCACAGCCCCCAAGCAGGTAGTTATGTCGCTAAATATAGACAAACAATAAGTAGCAGAAGCAGCCAACAGTTTATAAAACGGTGGCTACAATTGTTCAATCCCCCCGCCAATAAGTAGCAGAAGCAGCCAACAGTTAATAAAACGGTGGCTACAATTGTTCACACAAAAGTCAACCCAAAAGACACAGTTAAAGCCTTGGGATGAAAATTATACAAACACTTTCCTTCCATAAAAAATTAGAAAGAAAGTGGTGGCCTGGTGGTTCAGCAAGCGGACTCGGGTCTGGAAGGTTTCAGGTTCGAGTCCACCAGCTGCCAAGTTACCACTGAGGTACTCTGATCATGGCATCGTCCCCACACGCTGAGCTGCCCACTGTTGACTTTGGTGATGGGTTAAAGCAGAGGTCACAGTTGGTTGTGTGCAGTGGTGAGCTGTGTCACCATGACAAGTAGTTCACTTTCCTTTCCTTTATAACCATAGTGACCCTGCTCAAAAATCAGATGTATTTAAAAGAAATAATTCAGCCCACAGACTTTGGTCAGACCTGGTATAAAGCAAACTCACCTGGCATTGATTCGGTCATTTGGATAAAACACACTTTGCATGACAATGAAATATTTCTGAAACACAAAGTACATTTTTAGGTCTCAGATTGACATTGACAGTCCGCTGCGACAGTGGTAGGGAAATGTGACAAAAGCCGACCTGTACCTTGGATCTGTGTGGGACCTGGATCCTGTGGACACCTAGAGGAAACGGTCAGAGTCAGTACAACATGACATTTAACCTTTGTATTTTCCAGCTGACGTGAAACTTGTACAAGCTGTAAAAAAAAAAAAAAAAAAAAAAACCAACATAAAATTGTTGATGTATTATATCTGCACGGAGGGAGATTTTTTACTTTAGGCCATTCAGGGACATTCATTCATCATTGAGTGGCAAATTAAATGGAAAACGGTTTTGGACACGACTTTGGCACGCAGTTAGTTACGCAATTACATAATTACTATTGTACAAATAAAACAGACAGGCCGATTCTGCTCCTCTCTCCTCAGCGTCATGCCATGCATGATGGGATATATTGCTTGGCTAGTGTACATCGAGTGTACACTAGAGTTTGTGGTGCATTGTGGGATACATTGACTGCCCTCTATAGTGGACAGATTAGGATACTACTACCTCATTCAAGCATAGCAGCAGCGGTACACTTATGTCTACACCCCCTTCCACCCAGCACCTCACCGTGACCCCCCAATGGGACCCGCCCCACTATTTGAGAAGTACTGGTTAAGAGGCAGATTTTGTTTGAGCCGTATTCTTGTAAACGCTCCATATCTCGCTGCTATCCTAGCCGTATCGTATCTCTGGAACTAACTAAAGGGTCTTAGTCAGTTCAACACTGACTAAGACCTTAGTCAGTTTTCTGTGGAAGGAAAATGGAGTGTCTGTAGAAAACATACGAACTCTTTAAAACGACACCCGGTACTGAACCTGTAATAGCACTGTAATCTACCCCAACATGTGGCCTAACACAACAAAGATGCTAAATGTTAGCATTTTGTTAACTGTGTGTGCGTTTTCGTGTTTGGTACCTAAAAACCTGACCAGCAGTGAATGTGGATATTTCTTGAGAT
>NC_024320.1:3587706-3589775 GCF_000523025.1 Cynoglossus semilaevis
ACTTCTCGTTTATTCTGGGTCTTCAAGAAAAAGCGTTTGTCATTTCTACAAGTTGAGAGACAAAGAAGGAGTCAACATCAATAGTGATCAATTGTTATTTATCATTGAACTGTTCAAACCAGGGGTGTCAAACTCATTTTCACCGGGGGCCACATCACCAATACACTTCCCCTTGAAGAGCCGGTTATAAATGGAAGACTGTATAGACCAGGGGTTCCCAACCCCTGGTCTGCAGACCAGTACCAGCCCATAGGTCATTTAGTACTGGGCCGCATTTTTACTATTGTACTTCATTCGAAGAAAATCCAGTCATATCCATTTACTTTTTTTATTTAAAGATATCAATATTCAGACTCTGATACAAATGGAATAGAGTCTAAAAGATGATTTATTTAGAAAATGTAATGATCCTTCAATATTCAGCACCTTGGTACTGGTCTGTAGTAACAGGTGGTACTGCCTGACCAGTCCTTGGAACAGAAAAGGTCAGGGACCACTGGTATAGATGGAACTACTTCATAACAGACTGATACATGTTTCTGCAATGGATTGTTATTTGATTGATTAAAAAAACTTTCTCAGGCTAAGAAACTCTGCTACATGGACTTTACTAAATGCTTTTTATGCTCCGTGGGCCACACAAAACGGCTTAGAGGGCAACATTTGGGCCCCGGGCCTTGAGTTTGACACGTATGGTTTAAACCGTAGCACCCAGATTGATGGACAGATGGAGCAGAGTACAAATGTGGTATGTATTACTGCACCATGTTATTTTAACCTCAAAACTAAGCTACCTAAGCAGTACACAGGTTTATTTATTTCCAGGAAAGTCAAGCCAATCCAAGCAGTGATGTGGTGAGGTTGTGTTTACAGTCTGGGCTGTTTGCCAGTCAGTTGCAGATGTTGAAATTATCCTAATGAGATATTCAAGATGTAAGATGTCAATTCAACCTGTAGATATTTTCCTGTTTTAATATGAACCTATTTTCCTTGTTTCCCACCCAGAAGCACACGTCACATGTGGAAAACACATTTGGTTTGTTTATGCATGTCCTTTTCCTCTGATAGAATCAGCTATTACCTACGTGTCAAACTCAAGGCCCGGGGGCCGAATGTGGCCTGCCAAGCCGTTTTGTGTAAATTAGATTATCTTTTGACAGATTATCTCTAAATAAAGAAGAGCAAATGGATATGGATGGAAATTAGTAAAAATTAAGTACATTTTTTCACTGTGTCCCACTGCGGCCCGGTGGGCTGCTACTGGTCCGTGGACGGGGGTTGGGAACCCCTGATCTAAACAGTTCGCTGTTACACACACCTATTTACCATATTATTTTGTGAATTTGTATTTCATTAAATATAATTTTAGACTTGTACTTGTTTGCACGAAAACAAAGGGGGGAAAAAACATGGACTTGTTGTTATTTAGGTTTATGTTATGATTGTACTGTTCCGGCCCACTTGACATCTAATTAGGTTTTATGCTGCCTGTGAACCAGAATGAGTTTGACACCCCTGATTTAGAGGGAACAGTTATCATATATACAGTATATAATACATATACAATATACATATAAACCTAAAAGTATAACCTAAATTATTATTATAACCGTAATTACCTACGTGTGGCCTCATGGCACAATAAATATATTATGAATAAATATATTATGAATAAATATAATATTATAAATATATATATTATTATAAATATAAATACATATATTTATGGTTGCTCTTTTAGTCCAACTAATATAATAACTACCTGCAATACCATTGTGATCTACCAGTAGAGCCTGATCTACTTATCGGACACCCCTGCCATATATACTATATACTAGACACGCAACAACAAGCTAGTAGTTAAAGGATTGTACTTGTAGTCAGAGGTTCAAAAGCCCAGGAAAACTGTAAGTCAGTAGAGTGTTGAGGGGAAGAGTACTTCAAAACTAAACACTACTACTACTAATTTAAATCATAATAATAATAAAAATAAGAGGTCAAGTTTGTTTGTTTTGTAAACCACTGTCTGTCAACCAAAATGAATTCATGAGAATTGAGTAACAGTTATC
>NC_024320.1:3589834-3604957 GCF_000523025.1 Cynoglossus semilaevis
GGAGGCAGCAGTCTCCATGACCACCACCCACATCACACTGCACCGTATCAACCCCCCTGAACCCTGACCCTGCAGGTGGTGAGTCCACTGGAAGGTACCAACCACCCTAACTGGGATTTCCCCTGGACCAAAGCGCCACTTATCTAAAATCATGTGAGATAGAAAAGAACAGCAATCTTCACAATCATCAAAGTTGCTGATGTGAAAACATCAGTTTTCCATTAGAAGTGTTTGTCCAGCTGAGGAATTAATCATCACTTTTAGTCCGTAAGAATTTCCTCCTCCCAACAAGTCATGCAACATTAACGAGTTGTATGTAACCGATGGTGAAAACTCACGTCAAGAAAAAGTCAGCTTTGCTCTTGGAGTTGCTGATGAACTGGAGGTAAAAGCTCTGAGAGCACAGCGACCGCTGATACTCCTGCTCTGTCACACCCACAGAGAAGCGCAGGCTGGCGAACACGGAGCCTGCGTAAGTCTTCATGGTGAAGTCCTACGCACACAGTCGGACAGTACACTGTCATTCAGAGGGGAAAGGCAAAAAAGTCCCCACAGGTATAGCTATATCACAAACACACACACCCATGGTCATTCAGAGGGGAAAGGCAAAAAAGTCACACACCCATGCAATAAAAGACAGAGCAACACATACCTACCTTATGAGTGAGAGTGGCCTCTGATGCGAAATCATCATCCGACACGTCGGTCTAGACAGAGAGGACAGCCGTTAGAAACAGAGCGGCAACGATTAAACGTTCAAAACCAACATCCGTGGGGAAAGAAACAGCTGAAATTCAAACAAAAAAAAAACATTTTCAGAGAGTAAATAAATTAGTCTGACAATTTAACAAATGCTACAAACAACTAAAGGCGACAGAAACTCCTGTAATGTCTGTAATAAACAGAACATATAGCTATATGTTACAAACGCAAATTGAAGTCAAATATCTAAGAGTTAGCAACACTCTAACAGAGCCAGTAGAGTCAACCTACTATCTGGGGACGCTAGTCCGACAAAAGTTAAGGTTAGTCAGCAGAATAGCAGCTGATTAGCTCAAATTAGACTATGCATGGCTAACAAGTAACAAGAAAATATTTTCCAAGTGACAACAAAGAGGCTAATCATTTGATAGTTTGTCAAAATACAGCAGGATAGACGAAGAAATAGCTACCTGCTAAAAATGTCAGAACAAGTGCTGTGCAGTCAAACTGAAAGAACAGTAAGAACCAAAGTTTGTGCTTTTCTCTCACTATGATTGAGTGAGTTGAACGCGGCACACACACCGTTGAAAAGAGGGTGTTGATGTCGCTTTACAAAAAGGAATCACAAGTTTGATTCCTGGTGGTAAATGATGATCTTATGACGTTTGTGTGTGGGTTTTCAGAACCGTGTCCAGAACCATGCAGGTGTACGTTAATCCTAACCTGACCATCGGTGTGAATGTGGGTGTGAATAGTGAGTGTGATTAAGTTATGGACTGAAGAACTGTCCAGGGCGTGGTCCTGCCAGGATGACTGTTGGGATTGGCTACAGCTCCCACTGAGCCCCTGAGTGGGTTAAAGTTAAAGTAGAGTCTAATTAGGAACTGAAAAAAGATAAATTGAAGATTTATTCCCTAGGCCAGGGGTTCTGGACCACAGTGGGATACAGTAAAAAAAAAGGTACTTCAGTTTTACTTATTTACTTCATTCAAAAATAACCCAGTCATATCCCTTTACTTTTTTTGATTCAGAGACAATCTGTCAATGTTTCTAATCAATAGGTCGTTCGGACTCTGTTTTATTATTTATTTATTTTGATTTTGAAAACGTAACGATGCTCCAACGACAGTGCGGTGTTAGCCGGTCCACAGTAACTGGCTGATAGCGGCCGACCTGTCCTTGGTACAACAAAAAAGGTCCTCTGGTATTTGCTCCATGAAAGGAAATATCCTCTGTTGTTCTAATGCGCACAGTTTTGTGTGTTCGGGCTGTTTGGAATTAGTTATTTCGCAATCGCTGTGCTATCAGGTGGAGAATCTGGTCATGTTCTGGGTTACACTCTACGAAAACCACAACCTTTTATCCCTGCACATGTGATGTGAACACATGCTAATCGTTTACTGAAATCCCGCCAGTTACTGTAAATGAAATGTTAGCAGAAGATTTTGCGGAACACAGTGAACGTCGGGTCACAGGCAATTTGTTGTTAATGAAGCAGATTACAGTCTGGAAACGAAACGTTAGTATTCTGCAGCGTCTGTTGGAGTCACGTGTTCCCTTCGTAAGCGTGTTCTCACCGTAGGTGCCGTGTTCTGAACAGCAGCCGCCAGTCCCTCCTTCATCATGCAGGTCAGGCTGTAGAACTCGTGCTGTTGGTCGATCTCAAACAGACCCAGGAGTTTCCACTGTTGCCTCAGACCTCCCCACCTCCTCCTCCTGCGTGTCTTTATGGTACCAGAGCATCTGTGCTGACCTGGTGCCATGCCTGGACCATCTCGTCCAACACCATCACCACCACCGAGTCCTGCTGCAGCTGCCTCCATCTGTACTCGCAAACACACAGAGCCGGAGCAGGCCGGTGTTTTGAAAGCGCATCAAAGAGCGAGTGGAGGCCGGAGAGGGCAGGGAGACAAAGACAGAGACCACGCACAGCTACCGATCAGCTGAGCTGCGTTACCATGGACGACCACTAAAAGGGAAAATAGCCTCATTGGCTGAGTGGTGGCCTCCAGCCTCCTCATCTGAAACGTCGCATAGTGGCACCATGACCTTTGCATCAGTTCTTTATTACATATATAGTAATACATATAGTTTTCATCTCACAGCACTGTGATTACACAGCATCAACATATGACATTGACTTGTCTTTGTCACGAAGCGGGCTACAACACCACGTTCATTTCCAGCAGCAGCGATGCTTTGTTCTCCTCGTGGAACAAAAGCCTGTGTCTGACTGTAACAACAACCGAAACTGAGCCCATAAAGGGACACTGTTCTGAATGCAACACAACCCAGTTTAGTCTATCTATCTATCTGTCTATCTATCTATCTATCTATCTATCTATCTATCTATCTATCTATCTATCTATCTATCTATCTATCTATCTATCCATCCATCCATCCATCCATCCATCCATCCATCCATCTATAATAATAGTAATAATAATAATAATAATAATAATAATAATAATAATAATAATAATGTGGATTTATATATTACTTGTTTTTAAAAAGCCCAGGGCAGCAGACAGGGTGATGGGGGATTATATGTTGAAAACAGTTTTGAACAGATGAGTGTATAGGATGGACTGAAATGCCTGTCTGTATTTTGTAATTCTGGGACTGCTGTGTCATCATGTGAAGATTCTTATCATGGGTAAGGCATCATTCTTTTCTTCTTTTTTTGTCTTCTCTGTTCTTCAGCAGTCAATAGCCTGCAACCTTTCACTTCACTGCAATACCACAGAGAAAAAAAAAAATTCTTCCAAAGGATTTGCACCATTGTCCTGGAGTTAATTAGAACAACATTTTAAATTGGAATATTTCCATGTATCCAAATTTTAAAGGGAAGATAAAAGACTATTTGATTACTAAATAGAAATGCACTAAACACCAGAATCCCTATCTCCCAGTGGTCATAGACTCAAGCGTTGTGTAAAGTTAAAGGTGGCCCAAAGGCTTGAAACCTTGTGTGATCTGACGGATTTGAGTTGAATAGTTTAAACTTTTATTTTGGGGTGAAAAAAAGAGATAAAGGAAGTGGCTCCGCGGTTTGCTAATAAACGTGCGCAACTTTTTTTTTTTTTTTACAACGCAACGCGCCTGAAGTGAACGTAAGTCAAAGTAAGAACAGAACATTACGGGTTCTTCAAAACTGTCACAACAATATTTTGCCAACTACTGTTCTATTTGGTGCTGTTTGCCTGGGAAACCGTTCTTAAACAACACTTCAGGTGATTTTTTACTTGACATCACCCGTTCGCTCTGTACCTGGATGAACGTAAACATCTCTCCGCTGTTTAACTAACGTTAAAATCCGCTTTATGTTTCGTGCTTCGTGGCGTGAATTGACAGTCAACCACAGAGTATCATGTCATTGTTACCATGGCGATGTTGGTACAGTACAAATAACATTGTTGCTTTTTCACTGTGTTTGCAGGTGACCACTAGAGTCAATGTCAGGCTAAAAGCTATCAGGGAGCTAACGGGGACCAACATTTCCAGAACCAGAGCCGCCCTCGTGGACCTGAAGGTGAAAATGCGGATATTAGCGAAATGCTTTCTACCGTTTGACAACTATTCACTAATTGAAGGTATTTATATACTTAATTTCACTCAGTACCAAAGTGGCACCAATTTAAAAACGTGTACTTGTTAAATAGCTGCACTTCATGATATATATATATATATATATATATATATATATATATATATTACATTACAATTTAGTAAAAAAGAGTATTGACAGGGAGTGGGTAGAAATATTGATACACGAGGGTCCACTCTGCACTTGGGCAGGTTTGTTCCACAGCAGAATGAGCAGAGTGAACCCTCTTGTCCATCCAATCTTTTTGGGGTGGGGCAGCGGCGTTGCTAGAACACACACGCAGTGCAGCAACCACGGACAGGCCAATATGCTGAATTTGTTAAAAAAAGTGGTGGCAACAACCAAGGGAACGCGCCAAACTTACAGTACCCAGGTGTTAATCACTTGATCAAGATCTGTGTTTCTTGCCAGTTTCTTGTGAAATGTCTTACAGCAGTTTCGTCCCCCTCAGGGACAAACTTACTTTAGAGAACCTCTGTTCTAACTATCTGAGCCCGGTTTTTGATCTCTCATCAAACGCAGCTGTCAGGTTTGTGATCCCAGTCATCCTGTCCTTCCCCAAAACCTGTCAAATCAGTCCGTTACTTTTGGACTCCAGAACTGTCAACTATCAGACCTGCCTGTCGGTCTCTCTGTGGTCATGTGTTCAGGTCCTCGTAGCTACAATTAAATGTGCTGCTTTCTGGCGTTGGGGTCAGATCTATCCATCCATCCATCCATTTTCATCCACTTATCCATTACCAGGTTGTCTCCATGACCACCACCCAAATCACACTGCACCGTACCAACCCCCCTGAACCTTCCTGTGGGTGGTGAGTCCACTGGAAGGTACCAACCGCCCTAACTGGGATTCAATCTTCACCCAGGAGGTGAACCCTGGGGTTCAACACCAATAACAGAGACATTGTCTCTGGGCCAAAGTGCCACGGGGTCAGATTTGTAAGCACCAAATACAGTATAAGACTCTGATAATCAACTTGTTTTTTTTTGTCAAAGGTATTCCGGTTCACGTAACAGCTTGACTAATGTCTTTGTGGCGTCCTGTGATTCAGACACCCTGCTCTGTCCTATTATTCAAATTTGTCCTTCCATCTCAGACTCAGATACTCTCACTTGCGCAATTTCCAGTTTCGCTTATTCATATTTGTCTGCCTTATTGTGCTGATATAACGTCTAGTTTTTCTGTCTGTGTCTCTCCTCATTTTTGCGTGTGGAACTGCCCTTTAACTCCCTGGTGTGTGTCCGAGTCATAGTTGCCGAGTGAATCTGTCTAAGGCATGCCTGTCGTGCGCAACATCAAGTAATAGAACTGTGGATTTCCCTTACACACTTCTGTATGAGACACTCAGACCAGACGGTGAAAAGCAACACTTTAAACAACAGCTCCCGTCTGATGCTGAGTCATCTCTGGGATTGCCCAAGAATCTTTTTGTTTTTATTAACCATCGAATTGAATTAGTGCTCTTCCGCTGAAGGAAACAGAAATGGTCAAAACAAAGTGTGGCGAGAGTAAATCATAAAATGTTCATTCATCAGATTCTTTACTTGCCTGGTGTTGATCATCCTACGCAGAGCAGTGAAGCTCAGTCTGGAGCATCAGCACCTCCGTGGTGTGTGTGTGTGTGTGTGTGTGTCCCTCCCTCCCTCTGTGGCTCTGTGGTCACTCTGTGCTAGATGTATCCACTGTTTAAGATGCTGATTTTTCCAATGCCTGTAGGCTAAACATCACGTAGCTTACCTTGAGCTAACGTTTGTCTGTTGTTTGTGTTTTTCTTCATTTCAGTCATTTACGGAATATTTACAGTACTCCTTCACATTATGTCCCACAGTCCAGTTAGCACTTGTTTAAAATGATGTATTCTTGGTTGACAATTCAAGGTTTTTGTTAGCATTGGATCATTTTCAAATACAATTTTGGGGTAATGTTTATTGTTTATTTTATTTTTATATTAATTTTATTTTACCTCTTGGTCTATTTTAATTGCAAGCAAGCTCTGGAGCGAATAGTTCTTATGGGCTAACATTTGCTTAGCTTTTAGCAAACTTCTATCAATTTTGATAAAATTACAGTTGGTATAAATTTTAATCGGCCTTTATCCGGCTCCACTTTTCTCAAGTCATTGCTTCACGTTTTTGCTAATATATTATTTCCCTAATTTGTATTGCAGTTTTCATGTGTGTGTGTGTGTGTGTGTGTGTGTGTTAAGCTAACCTTCTGTATTTTGTCTTTCGTTTTCACCACGTTTGTAATACTTTTCCTAGAACTTGTTCCCTGCAACTCATTGGTAAATGTGTATAGATTTAAGCACTTTTAGTAAGTATTCTGTCATAGTTCATTTTAATTGGAACATTTTGTAGCGAGTAAACTTTAAATTGTCTTTTATGGCCAGCTTTAGATAGTTAAAGCTTGAATCATGCATCTGTTGCTTTGTAGTGGTTGAACGCCGATGATGTCCTCCAGTTGCAGCACGTCCTTGAAGCAGGATCTTGTGAGTGTGACTGTGAAACACGTCTTTCACACGTCACAAGATCCACTGGGGTCATCTTTCGTCCTCATCCAGACGGCGTTGTCTGAGTTCCCAAATGTACTGATATGATATCTTATTGCGATGGATGACAAATACAAATGTCTCAAAGTTGTGCAGACCACCAGTCTCATCGAGCATACAAGAAATAAGCATTCTTTCCCAATCTCTAATCTCTACCAGACCTTTCTACAGATGTACTTGGCCTCTCTCCAGCCTCCAAAACAAAGTCATAACAACATTCACATCTTTTATCACAGCATAATTTTAATGTGCACACAGTTGGAACTAGACCTACTGTCTTCAGAACACATAAACAAACAGCATTTACAAAGGCTGGACCTGTTACTCAATTAAATAAAGCGGGATTATTTAAGACAGACAGACAGACTCTATGAACAATTATTTGTTCTCTTTGCCAAAGTCTAACATAGACTTGTGCAATAATATTTCTGCGCGGAGCCGCTGACTGGGCCTGGGATGAGACGATGGAATAAGACGATCTTAGGTTCTGAGTAGTGGATGTCGGCTCCTACAGAAATAGAGCTCATGTGCTATTATTTTTCCTGTCTCCTTGTTGCATCTTTCTGCAATTCCAAGCCCACACTGACTAGTGGACTTGTCCAGATGGCGCCTGACTGAAATAAATAACATCTAGTATTTCCACAAAGACCCCTTCTAAGAAGCTTAACAGTGACAAATTTGAGAAACTATGTTGTTTTGGTTTTGGTTTATTTAATTTGCTTTGTAAATCTGTTCCGTTAGCCGGTTGTGATCACCCTCAGATCACTTTCTTTGTTTTGGAATTTTTCCACAAGATGACAGCAGCGAAGCCACCTACGGTAAAAAGATGAAAAACCGAGAATAAGTACAGATTAAACAAAATACAGGCATTTTCAAGATTGAACCAACTTTACAACAGTGCAATTTCTTTTTTTTTACAATGTAGACTCTTTAATCATTTATCATTATTATTGTATTCAATCTGGGACATTATCTGTTTGAAATTTGTATTCAAATTTAGAATTGGACCCCAGTGATAGTTCTGTCCTGACTGGTGACCAATGTTGAGATGATTTTCTTGGAGCATATTTTCAGACGGTCTAGCTGTAGGCAGGGGGCGCTGCTGTTCCTGGTGTTACAACAATAGCTTAACTCAGTTGAGCCAATCAAATCATTTATTTACCCTCAGCCTCCAGTGCACCACACAGAACCACACCCCACACACTGTTGCCCGGTGCTTAAAGCTGCCCACTGTTCACTTTGGTGATGGGTTAATGACAAGTAGTTCCCTTTACCGTTCCTTCCTTCATGTGCCCTGAAAAGGGGCATTAATTAACAAGGCTGCTGTTTGAGCAAAGTTGTCACCTGAAGTCTGAGCTGAGGACACACAGAGCCCAGGTCTGACTGATGTAACTGACAAAAAAAAGCCCTTACGTTCATTTGCATGAGACTGCGACTTTAGTAATGGTGAAAGAGTCAGCCGAGAACTCAGTTAAATGTTTGCTTTGAAAATTGACATAATTGTTGGAATATGAAAACGGACATAGGGGAAAACTATAAGAAACTTCGGTTCGGACCTTTGCTTGGAGGGGATATTCAGTGACTTTGAATTGAATACCCTTGAGTTACAAGTTAAGCCTTCTAAGGTAGTAAAAATAAGTCCCACGAGGGGGCGCCCACTGTCCATAATGTAGTTATTTAGCGTGTCCCACGTGTCCTCACCTATACAGAGGAGCAGAATCACTGCTGCAACACCGGGCAGAATTACTGAATACTCTCGTGGAAGAAAGTAGTTGTGCAGAAGGTGATCACTGTCGACGAAAGGCTGGAGAAGAAACAGAAGACCAGAAGAACAACAATGTACAGTTTAGCTGAAGCAGTACATTTGATATAAATCAGTGTTTAGCTTTCGCAAATATTGCAGTGATCCAATCATTGGGATTTCACTGGATAAAAAGAAAAAATGAACTCACCAGAACAATGACCCAGACAGTGTAGTAAGTAAACAGCACAAGACTGAAAACAACGAGACTCGTGCCGACAGCCTGATCCACACCTGTCGCCTTTGAACAGAGACAGGATGTTAGCAAAAAGTAATAAACCTGCGTGAAGTTAATAAACCTAAATCCGTTTGTGCTATTATAGCTTTGGAGTAATTAAAAACACCCCCCCCCCCCCGACCAAATAACTCTAAATTAGTCTCTATCGCAGTAACCTGGTAGCCCCCATGGACTACCTAAAGTGCCCGCACTAGTCCAAACTAGTCAACAAGAGAGTCAAAAACAAAGAGACAAAAGGAAACAAATATAAACAATTCTGGGGAAAAACTTTTGGAATCAGGAAAAAAAAAACAACTTAGTTGCACTACCTCTAAAACTGGAACCAACTACTGTATATCTGATTGCTTTTGCCAGATCAGCTGCAGGTTGGGGCCTTGTCATTGGGGCCTTGGCCTGATCATTTTCTTCAACTACCACCACAGATGTTCAATTGGATTGAGATCTGGACTATTTGCAGGCCATGGCATTGACCTTATGTGTCTTTCTTTATGGAATGTTCTCACAGTTTTTGCTCTATGGCAAGAAATGACTTTAGTTTTGTGTCATGTGTGTGATCTGCTTTTTTTGTTTTTACAAAATTAAACAACTGAATGAACATCCTCCGAGACGGGTGATTCCATAATTTTTGCCAGGGGTTGTACTAAGTGCCCCTGAAGTAGCTCTTAGTTTCAAAAAGGGTCACCAACTCTATCGTTTGTGCTTTTATGGTTTTTACAGTTTATTTTTCACACGCGTGACGTCACCAGGAAATTAAAGCGTTTACGTTTTACCAAATAACACGAATACAAAAGTGTTATGTGGCTGTGCAAAACCTAATCTCGTTCTAATATCTCAGTAAACAGGCGTTGCAGAATCGGAAAGTAATTATTTGAGCTGGTTTGAACGTCTCTCTTTTGTGTAGTTTCAAACGGCGGGGTCATTAGAAGAGATGAGATGAAAAGGCGGCTTTTAACAACATAAGCTTGAACCATGTCAATATTAGCAGGTAGCTTTATCGTGGCGCTGTGACGTGGAACTATTGGGTATTTTAAATGTCCTGAGTCTCCTAAATCAAGACGAAGAATCGATTTCTCTTTGTAATTGTTTCCCGCAAACGTTCGGCTTATTTAACATTAGTCTAACCGTGAAGTCAAATCTGTTTATCTTTATTTCCTTACCATGTCTACGTTAGCTGACGTCGCCTGTTCTTCTTCTTTATGGGCTTTGAAATGGCTCAACAGACTCAGTGGCGAGTGTTTGCTGACACCTGCTGGTACATTTCGGAACTCAGCAAACTTTCCAGTAGTGATGTTTTCTTGGTTTTAATCTTGCAGTAAATTGTTTGCAAAGGACTCTAGTCACTGTGTTATTTTGACCCAGTTCAGTTGTCTTGATTGGACTGAGATGTTTATCTCGGCATTGGTAATTGATCCCTTCAAATCTGATTTCTTATTAGGTTGAGAAAATATTTGTTTTCTGCCATTTTGATTTGATAGCACGTAAATCTCTTTGAACCTTTGAATAAACTATATTTAATTATGTGCCTAATACAGTTATTCCCAACTACCACATTCTAGGTGGATGAGAGGTTGTGTCTTCATCTGCCTCTTCTATTGAGTGATCGTTTCTCATCATCTATGTCACTGAAAAACCATCAGTCAATGTTGTCCTGAGTTCAATCCCCAGGAAACTCAAACCTTCTTCCAGATAGACAGAATCCAAAATTAATCTAGATACGAGTGGATCGACATACGAGTGCTGTTGTGGAACCAATTTGATTTGTATCTTGGGGGTCCACTGTATCGGCGTTGTGTTCAACTAAACAGGCACAAGTGTCAAACCAAGTTAGTGGATTTCGAGTAATGAAACTAGAAGAATATTTTCTTTCATTACATATACTTTGTGGGACACTTTTGTTTGATGGCTGACTGTGGGATTTTCTCATGGCTCAGGTTGTACACTGACCTAAAGATAAAAGGGGTTCAGTGGCTCTGATGTTTCAGATATGCTCCGTTAAAATCACCACCAGAAGATTCAACTTCCTAATAATTCTGTCCTCTTCTGTAATTGTAACGGCAAGACACTTTTACAAAAAAGTGCATTTAAACAATGAAAACAGATCAGACTGAAATTTAGAACATACAGTGTTTATTTATACACGTTAATCTGACGTACATTTAATTTTTACCCTTTAACAAGCCTCGGAACATCCCTTTAGTGTAACCTGACTTTATTAAGTAACCAAAGTGAGAGGTTTTTATTCTTAGTATGACCAGAAAATGCATCATTATCCCATTGTGATTCAACAATCCCTTTCACCAACAATGGAACAATGTCAGAATATCACAGGCTGCGTATGATCAAGTGCAAAGTAAAAAATAATCATTTATTTATATACAGTATATATATACTATCTGTAGAAAAAAAAAATCACAGTTACAGACAATGCACCGACACATGGTTCCCTATGAAGTGTGCTTTTTTTTTTTTTTTTTTCATTTTTAGAGAGAGTCACACATCAATGGGACCGTCCTGCCCTGACCTGAGACCAGCCTGCTGGTCATGAAATAAAATAAAAAAAAGCTGAAGGTTCTAGAAGGTTGACGTGTCACCAGAGTTTTCTGTGTGGAATTTATTCCATGTACGTGTATGGAGACAGTGAAGAAGAACCATCTAGAGTACCAAAGTAACATTGGACGATGGACGAGTCAGAGGGAGTGCTAGGTTGTACATACATTCCTGTGGGCAACACTGAAAACCTTAAAGAAACTGTTTGTTTTTCCTTTGTAGTGTAGTTCTACGACTGACTCTACATCAACCGCCTAGGAGTTACAAGTAGGCAAATGCAGAGAGGAAAGGTGAAAGGTGTATTCTTTGTGTGGTTTTTCAGATTTGTTCTACCACACCGATGTCCATAGAGAAAAGACCAATGTTTAAATGGACTGAAAAAAAAACAAACTCACAGCAGCAGTAGATTAACAATTCCTGTTATGACAATTATTTTAAATGACAAATTTTCTCAATAGACCTTAGTGCAGTCCACAATCTTTAAAAAATAATATCAAAAATAAATGAAAAGGTTTTTTTTCCACACAAACAAATCTAATCTGGGGATTTCAATCAGTGAAGTCACATTAAAACAATATTTTAATCAACTTTTCTGCTCTGTTGTAAAATCACTTCTTTTCTCTATGGAATTTGGTGCAGGTACTTGTTGAAAAGGTTGACGGAAGATAAAGTCATTATTGTCGTACCAGTCCCTCACATAAAAAAAAAAAACAACTCCTGAACTACACCTTTAGACAACAGTTAAAAGTCCACAAGTACAGAAGTTTAATGCAAGATTTACCCAGAGTTCACTGGGGCTTTACGCACCAGACTGAAGACACGCATGGCCCGCACGCACAAACAAACACATTTACACACACAGTTACTGCAGACACACACATACACACACACCCAAACACAGTCCACAGAAGGTCAGTCTCTGTTGTTTATTGTTGTGGAGAAGAAGAGGAGCTTTGTGTTGCAGCTGTGGGACGGAGGGGTCTGCTGCTTCACTGTCAGTGTCAGGAACAGACAGGACAAGTGGGCGACGACTTCTCAGTGTAGTTCTTCTAAACCTAGCATTTACGCTCCAAGCCCACCCCACAGCCAATCAGAGCCAGGGATGAAGGTTATTTCACTAACAATGATGGAAACGTGATTGGATTGAAAAACCTGGTGGCAATGTACCTGGTATGCAATACTGAGTGATGTCATAAATCGGTGGTGTGAGGTGGACCTCCCTTGTGGGGGCGCCAGAGCACACAAGTGAGGACAGCTAAAAGAAATTGATTATGATTCCCGAGGTAAAAAGAGTGTAATTATACTGTATTTCAAATATATTTAATATTTAATCCTGATGTTGGAAACACCTGGTTTCATTTTGTTTTTAGGGTTGCTAAATGTGTTTCATTGTTGACATATGACGAAAATGTTCACAGAATTCACGGGCCGTTTTGTTTGAATTTTACATAAAATAAAAAATATGTTCTATTTTAAACCATTTACCACAGACTTCTAAATTAAAAGTAGAACATGAATGGAGAGCTGTTAGGGACGAAACCCTCGACCTCCCGGGTGAAAGAGCTTGACGTGCGTAAGTGCAGGGACAGGACATCACATATGGCACAGCCACATGACGACAGGGTTTTTGGGGTCAGAAGAGCGGCTGCTGTCTGAGAAACAACAGCATTTTAAAAATAAAATAAAAATAATAATAATAACAACAACAAAAAATACCATGTGTTTGTTTAGACAATCGTACCCTTTCCTCTCATAGTGGTTTTTAACAAGTACGTATACATGTGCAAAATAGTTCAGTATCATATAGTTTTATATAATAAAAATTCTAATAAAGCATTTCTGTACAGAGTCAAGACACAGAATCCAAACAGTGAAGGAATCAAACCCTCCTCTGTTCCAGTTGAGTTTGGAGAACATCTCTGTCCTCTCAGAGCTCCTTGGCTCTGGTGCTGCGTTCAGGGCACCCTCGTCAAAACATTGCAGAACACCGTCACCAAACATTTGCCACCGGTGTGGTTGAGGTTTTAAAGGGGCAGTATGGGTTGAAACGACCGATCGATTAGTGGAAAATGATTGGATTACGATTTTCCTGAATCAAAGCTATGTTTCGTTATTAGAATGAATTAAGGACTGAGGTTTTCCAAATAATACCTTAAACCTCCTTGATTCGCTCATGGCTACAGGAGGCTATGTCCTTTGTGGCAGTGGTGGCTGGCGGTTAAGTAAACCAACTGGTGTCTGGAGGGTTGCAGGTTTGAATCCACCAGCCGCCAGGTGTCACTGAGGTGCACTGAGCAAGACACCGTCCCCACACACTGCTCCATGGGCGCTTAGCTTGAGCTGCCCCCTGCTCATTAAGGTGATGGGGTAGAGACAGAGGACACATTTTGTGGTGGGCTGTGTCACAAATAAATCACCTTCACTTCCTTATACACGGTCTCTGGTCATGTGACATGGAGCATGTGAAACAGACTGTTATACGAACGAGTGAAGAACACGACCCATGTTGACAGGGAATTTTGCAGACGGGAGGAAGAAAACGTAAGATTTGACGAGGTGACCCTGAACGCAGCATCCTGTTTCAGTGTTGTACTACATCCCTCTCTGTCAAACTGCAGTGTTTTCTTTAGGTTAAAGTTCAAGTAAAGGTGTGGGTTGTTGGTTCAGCGGGTGTGTTTCTGATGACCCCTCGTTCGGTAAACAAAGGTTACATAAAACATTTTTGGATGACTCAGAGACCAGCTCTGACATAATTGACTAGGAACAGTAGAGCACGAGTAGTAACTTGTCAGCGAAGGCCAAATGGAGAACTACCTTCACAAACAGAAGAGGTTCTGGGTCTGGATCCCGTTCCTCACCTAAAAACTCAGCTTCGTTTAACGTGTCAACGTCTCCCCTGTGAGAACGGACATACTGATGGATGGATGACTACTTATAATACCATTTGTTTCCACTGTGCGCTGCAACGAAGGGCCTGTTAGACACACACCCACTGGAGAAATGCTCATGGTGGAGTGGAGAACTTTGAATAGCCTCCCACACAGAAGGAAAGACTTTCTGGTGTCTGTGCTGGTGAGTCAGTACAGACATGTCTGGTTTTTTATCTCACAAGGCTCAGTTAGAAAATATCGGAGGAAGTACACTAACTGCATCGGAGTAACGATCAGGTCCACAGTGGGCGTCTGTGTCTCAGTGACTCTCGATGACCACCGGCTCAAACGTTCCAGGCGTTCCACTGAAGGTCAATGAAACAATGATAAAGAAGATATTTTCGATTCAAAATAGACAAAGTATTTTGAATTTGTTACCTGTTAGCATGCGTCCCGCTGAGCGCAGTGGTCCCGTCTTTGCTAACGAACAGTCGCAGGTTACTGTCTGGAAGAAACCAGAGAAGCAAAGTCCAATAGTTAGTCTACACCAGTACTTCTCAAATAGTGGGGCGCGGTGAGGTGCTATAATAATAATAACAAGCCTCCAGTCACTAGGTGGCAGCAGCTCATACAGTGGTTTGTACAGATAAAAATATACATGTTCTCAGGTTCTCAATAGTATTTCAATTCGCAGGGGTGTGGTCTTTGGTTGAATGTCTTTGCCGACTAAAAAAAAATGCTTATTTTCTTTATGGACTCTGGAATGGGAGAACGATTGGTTGGACAAACTTGCTTCCTGCAGAAACAGG
>NC_024320.1:3604985-3612528 GCF_000523025.1 Cynoglossus semilaevis
TGACAGCGAGGTTTCATCTGAGACTGCGTCTGCTGGTATCATACTGGCTCTAAACACAGGTGTGTCCACATTACAGACTGTCGCACTGAGGTCTCTGTCACCTTCGTTGTTGCTGTTGTCAGAAAAGTTCTGGCTCTGAACGATCTTCTCCACAATGTCGTCGGCGTCGATGCGAGTGTCGTCCACACAGCTGGGCTGTCTCTCCACAGCGTCGTTCTTCCTTCTGTACAGTAGTGGACACAGACACACACAGAGTCTCCCAGTGTCCTGCTGTCACATGACCCCACAGTGGTTCATTTCAGCTTTTTGTTGTTCGGTGGACAAAATGGTTGGACTTGAGTGTGCAGGACAAGAGAATTGACTAAACACACAAACACGTTTTTGTGTGGTGTGAGCACTTCTTGTGCTGCAACCTGTGGCTCCTGAACCTCACGCTGCTCTCCAGCCACTTTGCATTGGTCCCATGTAGGATGGCAGTTATTAATTGTAAATCGAACCGTCTTTTTGTTTTATACCTACAATCAAGTATGTAATTAATTTCTAGCAGCAGTGCACACTTTGGGAGCAATTTTATATATTTTTTTTTATATAATTCTATATACTGACTAAAGCATTTAAAACTTCATATACTGCATTATTTACCTAATTTAAACAGTTGAAGTGTTTTTGCGTCTCTATGACTTCGATGTCAAAGAGTGCGGACCCCTGCTTTTGCACCTTAGGCTAACCCTAGCTATTACAAAATATATGTCTAATCTTAATCTTTATCCAAACTTCATTCTGATCCTGATACTAATTCTAACTCTAAACAACAACTTAAGCCTCAAAACACTCACTCATTTTGTGGGTGTAAGTATGGCTTTCTAGAAATACACACACACACACTCGCAAACACACAGTGTAAGTATGGCTTTCTAGAAATACACGCAAACACACCGTCAATGTTGTAGGTGTGTCACCACAGCTTTGAATTAGTCAGTGGACAAAAGTCTCTCAGTCGAGTTTGGAGTCCTACCTTTGACTTGTCCAGTTAAGTCTCTGTGTCCTCATAAGTTCATAGCTAGCTTACTAACTTACTAACTTGTCTGCCTTGGAGTTGCGATGTTGTCATGTCACAAGTCCTGGTGTTGAGGTCAGGCAATGACAGTGACCTAAGAAAAAGTCCATATCTACCTGGAGGATCTGCTGGACTTTAGGGCAGCAGCAGAGGGCGGTGGAGGCCTCTCTGGTTTGGTCGGCGTAGCCTGCCTGCGGGGCTCAGTGGGGGTGGAGGGTGAAAACTGGGGGGAGTGCACGAGTCCACAGGAGGCGCTGCTGCTGTTGGAGGCGTTCCTCTGGTGACTGAGGTCGGTCAGGCTGGAGCTCCGGGAATTACCTGTGCTGTAGCCTGGAGGAAGGAAGAGCAGGAAGGACAACAGAGGGGGGAGAGAGAACGGGAAGGAAGTGAGGAAGATGGGAGGTGGGATAACGCCGAGTCACCCGAGTCAGTCACTTCAGTTGTCAGCCACTAGGAGGCGCACTTTCACCATGAGCCTGTCAGTAACACACCCATGGGGGGTACATGTAGGAGACAGTTCAGGAAAACATTTTTGTGACAAAATGCTACAAAGTAATTGTCTAAATCCTCTAAAATGTGTAAAATCACTGATTTTCCCAATGGGATTTGGTGCAGGTTAACTTCAGCCGCACCAGCGTCAACAACTGCCTGTGTTGTTTTTTCATTGGTTTATTGTAAGGTCAGGCGCACTCTGATGCGTTCATGGACCATGACTTTGTAGCTGATTAAATCTCATGGAGTGGAATTACATGAATGCCCAGAGCCTGCACTGGATAATCTGATGTGTTTAGGCCCAGGTTTAGGAATTTTGGAGGTCACACTCAAGTGAATCAGAGAAGCACTCGGACATGAACGTGTCCAGACCTGATGAAGAGAGGGAGCAGGAATTCTCCGTCTATCTCTTACCTGATATCCTGCTATGTTGGCTGGCGTAGCTGGAGCTGCGGACATGACGAGTGTGGAAGACGTCATCTGGACTTCCTCCTCCTTCGGGCAGACCTGAGGTCAAAAAACACACAGACATTACACACATACTTTGAATTACAATGTGTACTGAGGGGGTTGACACTTGAGATCAAGAGCCAGACCCCCTGAAGAGAAAAATGAACTGTTTCAGGGTCCTAACATTCTGTTACCTTTGCGATTAATTATGTGCAAAATTCAATCGTGAATTCAAAAGTAGAGTCAAGATCAGTGTATTATAAAGGTACTATTATGTCGATAGCAACAGAAGTACCCAAAGTACTCTAGTGCGGTGAAGAATCTCAGTTTGCAGTAGTGTAATGAATAACTCTGGTGTATTAGCTGTGCCCTGTGGAGGAGGTTTAAAATGAAAAACAGTAACCCCCAATGACCCACACTCCACATATACAATATACTGTCAGCTACAATGTTGTTCATAAACTATGAAGAACTACACACATGTTCCAACATCACACAGTGCCCCATACTAATTCCGTAACTAATCCACAGTTGTAAATAGAACCCGGCGTCCAGCAACTGTTTGCAGAACCATGACCATTGGCTTGGACAATACACACGACATAGAGAATGTACCGGGGGCTAAGTTAGCAATGTTTGGCCAATGTTTTCAACAAATGATTAGCTTTCTTTGTAGCTGTATTGTATCTGTGCACTTTCGGCTATCTTTGACCTGAATTTTAGGTAAATGTCAGCTAACATCATAGACCATAAAAATGTTGTTCGGAAAGCTATAGCACTGGGTGCTAAGTTAGCACTTTTACAATGTTTTCAACAAATGATTAGCTTTCATGGTAGCTGTATCTTGGCTACTTTTTGTTTACTTTTAGCTATATTTGAACTGAAAATGAGATCAATTTAGCTAACAGTACAGACCATAAAATGTTGTTCGGATAGCTATAGCACTGGGAGCTAGGTTAGCTCTTTGAACAGAATTTTCAATATATTTTAGCTTACAGACTGTAGATGTTAGCTCTTTTTACGATGGGTTCATGACCAGATTTTAGCTCGTTTTTGTTGACTTAAAGATTCTTTAACTGAATTTGAGATAGACGAAAGTATTAAAAAATACAATTGTTGTTTGGAAAGGTTTATCTTTTCAACCTTAGTAATACAGCCTGGAGCGAAAAACGTTCGTGTCTGCTAATCACACCACAGTTCCTGGCAGCACCGTGGAGTGATTAGCAGGTGTGGCTTGATCCTTTAACCACTCCACCATCGTTAAACTATCATTCAAACACTTTCAAGAAATGTAAAGACCCGGACAAACCCCGTGTTTTGTTTCTATTTAAAATGACGAATAAAGGGCAGGTGTGGGACAACATGTACACCAGCTCAAATACATGAGAAGGAATGCATGGATTTGTTACACGTACAGTACATATTGGCAGTAAGAAAACTTAAATATTAATACTAGCAGTTTACGGCTGTTTGTGTTTATGCCTGTGCGTAACTGTATGTGTGGGGTATACTGTATGGGCTTCTTTATTGTGCTTCTTGTTCGCTACCTGTGCTCCGTACTGACGACTGTCGGGGTTTAAAGCTACGGCATCCTTCCACGACGCCCCCCAGTGGCAGTGCTGTGGTATCAGTGCTCTCTCCCTTGCGGTCCAGCTGCAGGTTGGGGTCCTCGGTACTGATACTCACAGATTTGGCCGTGCTGGGTGGCCTGAGGGTGAAAAGACAAAAACATTAAAAAAAAAAAAATTAACTATGACAATAAAAATCAATTTTTTTTTTTATCTTAAATAAAACATAAACCATCTATCGATCTCACGTTTTAAAGCAGGGATCTCCAGACAGAAGCGTCATCCCGATCATCACCTGTAGACAGAACGCAGATGTTACTGATGTTCAGTGTTTTACTTCATTTTTTTTAGCCAGTGCGTGAGTGTGTGAGTCATACCTTGAGTACGGAGTTGTCCTGTCGTGTGTTTTTCGTGTCGTAGCCCTCCAAGATGCAGCAGCGAACTGTTGAGCCTGATCCTGCGAACTCTGCGATGTTAAGGTCGGCAAAGCCGAGCTTCAGACAAAGAAAACGACAAAAGAAAGTTAAACCATGACAGAGGAATTTGTGTCAGATGCCGGATCAGAAAAACTAGGACTTTTTGGTGTAGGAAATATTTTATATATTTTTAAAAATATTAAAAATAAGAAGGGATATGTTATTATCATAGTAACAAGTGCTGAGGGTAAATGTGAAATCAAATCATTTTGAAAAAAAACCACTGGTTAAAACATAGTCGACAAACGCGTTATTTGCACACACTGTGGGAAAGAGGGGCTTNNTCAGTTCAGGCATTTGGCTTGTGTCAGACCAGCTTCACTGAGTCAATAAGTCTCTCTTGACGTTTTTCCAATTTAATAACTCCATCATTTCGATTAGTCACAAATAACTGACGTGTATTCACATACTTCGCCCTTCTGTTATTTGTCTTCTGTTCTGGCAATATAAAGTTTGACAGCCCTAATGTAATCTTAACTCAATAATGGCAGCTGTGGTTAATGACTAATGTGCAATTGCTGAGGTTTTGCTTTTATTACAGTACGAGGTAATTCCCAGCAAACTTCAATTTTTAGTTCAAATTTTTCTCGAATCAACGCTTTAACTCCAGGAAGCTGAGTCAGCATAATGTTTGTATACAAGGTTCCACGTCTGTATTTGTGTGAGGAAGTGGAAGGAGACAGGCAGGAGTGGCCATTGACCTCTGTTCACCTCTCCAATCTGTTTTTTTTTTTCTGCTGACTAGCACATTTTTCCCCTCCTGCTGTTGTTGAGTGAGAGTTGGGGTCATTACTGTTTCACTCACTTTGTCAACTGAATCTTAAAATCTAATGAAGAAACTCGGTGGACAGCAGCTGACTGTGGACGGGAATCCAGGCTCTAAACTTTACGGGGGTTAAAGCTCACTCCCTACATCTCCCACTGATCATATAATCGCAAGATCTAGTTACCTTTGAGAAGGCCTTCCCTCCTTTCAGCTCCTGGAAAGAAAACAGCGTCATTTACAGTCTGATAGTTGTTTTTCTTCCTCTGATAAACAGCTATGACATTTTAATAAATATAATGTTAAATGGCCTAAAATGTTTTATGTAATTACCGTAATTTCCAGAATACTAGTCGCTACTTTGTTCCACACTCTTTGAACCCTGCGGCTTAAACATTGATGCAGCTAATTTATGGATTTTTACGGGCTAACGAAGTTCATTCCGCTAGCGATCAATGACTTTTCTGGTAGGCTACTGTGTGTTATACTAGTAGTGTATGTCTGTCTGTGAATGGCTGTGTGCGTAGATGTGCGTTGGGCAAGTGGGAGAGAAAGAACGTTAGCGAAAGTTGAGAGTAGTTTGAGCCCTGTCATGTTGAAGCGTCAGTTGGTTATACAGGAGCTGTTAAAACTTTGTTTATGTTCTGTTGTGGTGTTGTGTCCCTGTTTCTGTTTACCTTTGCTGCGGACAAGCACAAAGTGAAGGGAGTTAGCCCCGGATCTAATGTTAGCTTGCCTCCTGGAGCAGATCACTACGTCTCCCCTGTTCATTCCAACTACGCTCAGGGCTCCGAAGCAGGAAAGAGCAAACGTGTAACCAGCCATGTTACAGGCAGTGTTCGGGAAAAGCATGTAGTTAATTAAAAAAGAAAAAAGTCTTTCTGTGTAAATATCCTATGTTACAGCATGGACACCTGCGGCTTATAGAGAAGTGCGGCCTAAATAATAAATATATAGTCCAGTTATTACGGTAACACCAAAACCTTAAAGACAACTTGATTCTGAAGTAACATTTAACCATACATTAAATGGTTAAATTAAGAATAAAGAATACAGGAAAAAAAAGGTCTGGTAGCCAAGAACCGACGACATAACTTTGTCAAACACACTTTGGGGACTTGGACTTGAAACTGTTCAGAATGAATGCACGTACAATAACAATGTCGAGTGATAGGGAGCGCCAAACCATAACCATGACCTGAGGCACCAAAAGGACAACAGGTGACTTTGCTACTGGCAGGAATCACTTAAAACAGTGATTTTGAAAGTTTGAGGTGTTCTGCCACTAGGGGCGCCAGAGCAGATAAGGGAAGGCGGGAAACCCAAAATAAACGTACACATAAGGTGGAAAATAACAAGAGATAAACAGGTCAGAGAGAGAGATGTGTGAACTCTGTGATTTGAGGTTTACCTTTCGTACAGATACCCTGCAGATACATGGATCCAACACACCAGTGATTGGGTTTGCACTCATTTTACACACGAAGGAGAATTTCTTCCTCCATCGCACACAGTTCTGTAGAACCTCCTCCCTTTGAATAAACACAGACATCAAATATTTATGTTAACTGTCGGCTTAGCTTTGGTTAAATACTCTTCATGACTGGTGAACTTTTTTTTTACTATCTTTGCTTATTTTCCGTTAAAGGCTAGCTTTACGAAACAATTAGCTAACATTTGAAATCAATTTTTTTTTTAGCTAAAATCACTGTATTTAAGTAGTGTTGTTCTCATTTTTCTTTTACTTCCAGTAACTAATACATACCAGTCTAGACTGGATTTTAGACATTTAGTTTCATTATTAGTTTACAAAGGTCATGTGCTTGTTTAACCCTTTTTATGAACACTATTTGAATCCGCTACATTTTCCATCACTTCCATGTAAATGCAGCGTCTTCACATGTTAAAACTTTCAAAGCTGAGCATGCTGTGCGTTGCAGCGTCTGAGCTAATAAAACCAACTTTATGAGTCTTTTTTTAAAAGGCAGATTGTGATCATGACTAACATACATGAGTTATCCCACACACACACACACACACACACACACATTTTCTCAACCTAAGTGTGTAGATCCTGCTATATGCAAGATATGGCAGTGGTCCAAACATGATGCAGGTGTGGGAGATCAAACATGTTCAGACATGTTGTTAAACTTCAGAGGCTTGAAGATAAATCACTAGTGTGACCTCATTCCGGGCTTGTGTTTATGGAACAAAACACAAAAAATCAAAAGTGGACTGAGTCGAGAGGTTCAGGGTCCAAAAGATGTCATCAGACTGGGTGGACTGTGGAGCGGTTTTCCATTCTATCTGTACTAATTGGTAACAGACGGAGTTTTGGTGGGTCTGCGTTATTGGGTGGAGAATGTTTCCAACACTTTATTGACGTTGTTTCGTTCACTTTGTGGGAAAGATAGGCATTTTTTTGAAAGGGCGTTCGTACTTCGTCAGCGTGTGTTTCATACTGGTGTTTCATGCTCTGCGTTGACACAGGTTAGACAGATAGATACAGTAGGTAGATAGATAGATAGATGGATAGATAGATGGATAGATAGATGGATAGATAGATGGATAGATAGATGGATAGATAGATGGATAGATAGATGGATAGATAGATGGATAGATAGATGGATAGATAGATGGATAGATAGATGGATAGATAGATGGATAGATAGATGGATAGATAGATGGATAGATAGATGGATAGATAGATGGATAGATAGATGGATAGATAGAT
>NC_024320.1:3613647-3635968 GCF_000523025.1 Cynoglossus semilaevis
GATAGATAGATGGATAGATAGATAGATGGATAGATAGACAGATAGATGGGAGTTCCCTTTGGGAAATTAGGGAGGGAGGTCAGTGAATTTGGTCACTGAATGTGGCTTCAAACCAGAAAAACAACAGGCTCAGGTGCTTTTAAACTACATCTGGTAAAATCTCTGTTAGACAGAGATATGTTTTCTGCTTAACATTACTTTTAATCTTTTTGAATAGAAGAGTGAAACGGCACTGTTGATCTGTACCTTTTTTCCCTTCCTGTTTTTTCCTCCCTCCTGATTTCTCTATGAACATTTGTTGCATAAAAAAACTCGGAGGACTGTCAAAGTTTCCTAATTTGACCAAACCAAACAAGCTTCGCTCTGATTGGATTACAGAAGATAAAACCAAAAGTAACATTGTTACGTTGTTAATGTCAATTTCCTTAACACTTACAAAGTCCTCCTATAGATCGTGAACATCTGACCACCTCATATTTAATACCTAGATACAGTTTTGTTTAGCTCATGACTTCAGACCTGAACCTGTCTGGACACGTCTGAGGACTTCTTGAGTATTTCTGTGCCTCACATTTCTAAACTCTACCCAGTGTTGGATTCAACATGGCTGCTGTGGGTGTCTCAATTTTACCTGCAGCTTTATATTTATTTTGTGCAGGCAGCAGTAAATAGTGGCACGGAACTTTAGATTAACTCTCCTCTCCCACTCACAGGAATGTTTCCACCTTATCTGCAGGCTCACCTGACGTTTAGGGCTGGTGAAAACAGACCTGGAGCAGAGATGGAATACGACCAGACAGGTTCTGCTGCTTCTTTTCTTACAGCCCAACCTCCTTCACTTCACAAACACACCATTGTACGCACAGGTACACACAAGCAAGGCTTTCTCCCTCGCCTCAACAACATGGCTGCTGGGTCACAGCACCACTCTCTACAATGGCCCTGACTCACTGACCATTACCTGAATCTCAATATCACCGCGTAAAGGGAGGGGGAAGTGTAGTTAGAATGGATTAATTATGTATAGGGAGTGTTAAAAATCCAGGCTCTGTGAGCTCAGTGATAGCTTGCCTGTCAACAGGAACAGAAACCAAATATTTTAACCAATTACTAAACACTTCACACGGCTTAATAACATGCTGACATCTTAAGTCGACATCTCTCAGAAGTATTAGATAACAGCATTGGATTTGTTTGTTTTTTTTAAGAAAGAGTTTTTCAAGTTCTCTGTTTGTACACTTTTACTTTGCCACACCAAAGTCCATAGAGAAAATCAGCAATTTAAGGTTAAAGGAAAACAGTGAACACTGCAACACTGCTGCTGCTGCTGCTACATTACTGTGAACACTGCAACACTGCTGCTGCTGCTACATTACTTTTGTCACTGCTGCTAATCCAAACAAGGTTATTAAAGTGCTGAAGTCACAAAATAAGACATTTGAACTCAGTGGAGGAGGTGTCAGTGAAGCCACGCTTTCTGTGTGTCGAGGTGCAAAATCTTTGCCTTTCTCAATGTACTTTTGTAATGACGTTGTGGGGACATCATGAAATAAGTTCATAATAAAGGCAGGTAACCCATCTGTGTGTTAGGGAGCGCATCTCCTGTCAGTACTCAAAACAGGTGAGGTTAGATTTAGAATACCTGGACGATAGCGTGGCAAAGTCTCCCCCATCAACGAGCCGGATCTTACAGAACAACACTCCGTTAACAAACGGCACCGCGGTCAGCTCCTCCAGAGTGAAGTGCACCTGAAACTTAAACTTCTTCTTCTTTACTAAAAAAGACATGATCCGGTAAAAGAAGAGAAGAAACCTAATGAAGAGGTCTTAAAAATTCACATCGGAGGCTGGGGAAAGCCCTGGAATCATCTCTGAACCTGAAAAAGAAACAGAAACGATGAATGTCGGATTTGTTGTAGACTGTGACTAACATCAGTTCTCTGACTAGTAACATGTTTGTCACAATACTGTAGACGTGTTTAACAGTCATTGTACTATATCTTAAATCCTATTACTGTATAATTTGGTGACTATGACACATATTGTAACATAGGCACATGTTAAAATAATCAAATGCCAAAGCTGTGCAACAGGTTTTGAATTTGCGCCCTTTGATATTTTTTTTTTCTTTTCCTGAAACTGAAAGAACATTTAAAGGAACTAGATTTCAGTCCTAACACGAGACAGTGAAGCAGGTTTGACCTAGAATCAAAGACATCCCTCAAATTATATATGTATAATATGTGTGATTTAGAACAACAAATACTTGATTTAAACATTAACATTCTCAAACAGACATTTACGTTAACGTTAACAATACAATTCAGTCAGGTATAACGTCCTCTCAAAAACACACAAATGAGTCACCTTAACCTTGTGTTCTTAACATTGTCATTAAGTACTCACGGAGGGCTGCACCTGTTTGGTTCTAATTAAAATTGGTGGTTGAATGAAACCAGAATGTTTTTCAGATGTTAAAGACCAGAAAACGGCTTATGTCATGCTTAACCAAAAGTATCGTCAACCGCGGTAGTTTTTAATGGTAAAAATAGTGACATTTTCATATCGTGACATGTCTATTTGCATTTGTTTGTGAGGTGGGCAGATACGCACGTCATTTGTTTCAGTCCGTTTCACACACACCTAACGAGTTTCACTATATTTTTGTTTTACAACATAATAAAATCGTTGTTATTACACATTTATCGACACTTTAAATTCGGCGGTTTGGACCTTTACTCTCTGAGTGCAGACAGCTGCTGCCACGCAAACAGCGTAATCCGACCAGATCCGGGAGTCAACCCGTTTTCAGACCATTAGAGATACAGTATCTATAAAATCCATAACCGCAGTAAAGAAAAAAAAAACTCACCTTCTCCCGCTGCTCTCATCCCTAAACACCGGTTACAACATAACGTCAGAGTCCCGGAACCGAGAGTTGCAGCCCGGCTTCTCCACAGCCGCGTCACCGCATCTTCTCTAACTTTTCCTATGTCCGTACTTTCTTTACTACAGTCACGGCGAGACCGTGAACGCACCACGGGGTTAGAAACCGTCTATGAAGTCGAGTCTAAACGAGTTATAGCGAGGTTAGGGACCATCCAGCAGTTCTGAGCAAAGAAGAAAAAACGAATAAGACCGCTATAAGTAAAATACATTAGATTATTCGGGCTACTTTAATTAAGTATAATTGTTCTGAATTTCATTAGCATGTGCATCAATCTTAGATATGTCATAGATACGAAAAGATTACGTAGTTTATTAGAATTTGATTATTTCTAGATAACTAATACATTTTCATTTTTTTATAATTTTATTTGAATATCTAAATAAATACTATGAAAATAAGAATCTTCAAAAACATACGTAAATATTTTAATAGCAAAAGATGAGTAATATTGTGGTGTTTAAGAAACAAAAAGCTACAAGCTAGCAAAGAAAGTGAATGTAGTAGAAAATACCCAGTTATTTGTTTCAAGAGAAACGGTGCTTTTTGAATGTCCTGGCAAACGGTACAGCTTTCTTCCACTGCTATCCCGAGGAAGCTCCTCGCTCCTCGTCTGTAAAAACCAAAGTTAGGCTGTAGTGACCCCTTGTGACTCATTGCGGGATGCAATCTGCAGAGGGAAATCAAAAGCGGCATGTTTCTTTTTTTTTTTTTATTAAGTGAGAAAGTGGTTTGACATAACAGACAAACAGCACAGTCTGCAGAGCGATAGTTGAAATCCCATTATTCCGTGTAGCGTATCAATCGAACCCTGTTACCTATATTTTCATCAAAATAGGTTTTACAATTAGCTTTGGAGACAAGTGAAGTCTATCATGGACATACATGTCTGTGCAAACTGTCAATTACTGCTGACTATCGTGATGATATAACTGAGCTCCACCATTCTGTAGAGATGTACATCAGTATTTTTTTTTCTTAGGAATTCTTTTGCTTTTAGGCTTGTTTACAATAATTTTCCATAATGCAATTCAACCGCAGTTAAGAGAAATGAAACAATCCATAGAGAAACTCTATTGTACAAAAATAAAACATTTCTTCAAAATACCTCATCGAACATAAAATGCATGTAAAACAATACAATTCAGTAGGAAATATCTCTCCACACACACACACACACACACTCGTTCATACACAACCAGAGTCTACTGCGCCTCTTCAGGTGCTACCGCTGCTAGTGGTTCTGGAGTTTTGGGTCTGTTCTGCTCCTCGGTTCCTGACCCATCAGTGACTCCTGCTGTAGAACTGTTGGCAAGAACAGCCTCTGTGCCAGTCTGTAGGAATTTCCTCAGGTCTTTTAGTGCAGGCCGCATCATCTGGACAAGAGCAAGGAGGGCAGCCTGCGTCCCCTCCAGAGCCATGGCCTGTCTCTCCTGGGCAAACGCCTGTGCCTCCTGCGAGCGCCTCACCATCTGCAGCAGCTCGTTTTGACCCTCCATGGTCTGAGCAATCTGTCGTATGAGCATGTTGGTGACCCTCTGCTCCTGCAGGAGGCGAGCTGAGTTAAGGGCGATGCGGCTCTTCAGCTCCTGAGGCTTGGCCTGAACCCGCTGAGGAGGAGGAGGAGGAGTAGGAGAAGCAGGATCCGAGGCCAGCATCTCCACCGGAGCCTCCACAGACTCCACCACGGTGGTGGTGGCCTCATCCATAGTGGCAGTGCAGTATTCCACCACACCTCCATCCTCTAAGGTGAAGGTTGTTTCAGCTGGAAGAACAGGGAGGAACTCTTTTTACTGAACTGAATTAATATTGAAATCGTCAAAGTGTCATTCTAACAGCCGTTAAAGGCAGCTTTGGTTAGTGGTTTTAGCTATACTATTATTTAGCTTCTTTGACAGCCACTCTTGCGAAATGTGTGCTTATTTTTAGTTAAGTTTGATAAACTATATAAACTAATATACTATTTTACTGCCATTATCTAGAACAGGCGTGGGCAAATGGAGCATTTGTGTGAACTAAGATAAATGACATGTAAAAGTCATGCATAAAGGCTTTAAACGCCATCTATTGGGGAAACGTGGGTATTGCACGAAAAAGGCAGAAGTATAGTGATAACGTAAATAAATTATAGAATTCGGAAAAGTTCGACAGACCATATTAAAAAGCTGAGGCTCCCGGGCCTTAGTTTGCCCATGCCTGATCTAGAAGGTTTCACGTTGTTTGTGTTCTAACTTTTAACTGTGCTGCAGTAAAATACCCTTTCATATTCTCTAGCTCAGTGACCTTATTTATGTTTTTGAAGAATAATTTAAAAAACAAAACTCACTATTAAGAGGTTTGTGTTCAGTGCAGACTTCAACAGAGTCAGTGTGTAAAGCTGAAATGACACAAACACAATATGAGATCTGAAAACATGACAATGTACTTCAGATAATTGGGTGAAAGGATTCTTAAAATCCTTTAAGATTGGCTAATGTTCAAAATGTTTGCTAACTTTTCTGTTAGTATATAAATGTATAGATTTGATTACGCCATTCGGGTAGAGAGAGTAAAATTATACTTTTCTATTTGGGTCTTTCATAAAGGTTTACGTTGTTTTTTAAATTAATTTAATGATTTTCATTCATTCTTTCATATTGGACTCAGTAATGGACTTAATGGTACATTAATGCTGAAAGATTTCTACATATTTTAGCTATCTTTTAGCTTTTTGTGCTTAGTTTTAGTTAATATCAACTATTTAAGTTTCTGAAATCCCCAATTTGCTTTACTTTTAATAAAAGAACTGACGATGATAATTTTATAAAAGCAAAAACCAACAAATCTTTTAAGCACTTATCGTGACAGTTCAAGTATTGACAACGATGTTTATCGTGATGATGAAACTTTGGTGTAAACTCACTGCCAGTGAGCTGGATGGTGGAGGTGGAGCAGGCGGAGCCGGTGCTAACGGTCAACGGCAGAGTGATCTCCGCCCCGGTGGCAACAGCATCACCTTCTCCCACAGGTAGACTGACGATGGTTGCCTCCCCCAGCAGGTTACAGATTCGCTGCTGCATTGCTGTGAGGATGACCGGCACCGTGGTGCAGTCCGTAGATGTACCCTCGATAGCGGCCCTGGCCTGGGCCACTTTGCGGCGGACCTCTGTCTTCAAGTCGGACCATTTCTTCTTCACTTCCAGTAACTCTCTGGGACAGGTGGTAACAGAATTCACCTTCTTTACGATCTCCAACCACGCGTTATTCTTGGCCAAGTGTGTGACTCCGGCGTTAAAGTGATTCACCAGCGTGTGTTTTTGTTTTTCAATTTCCTCCACTATGATCTCCACCTCCCTCTCTGAGAAGTTCATTTTCCTCTTTTTCGACGCAGATGCCATCATTGTAATATTCCCTCTTACTTTACGAGAGAAAACTGTGCGTATTGTACGTAAAAAAAGTAAGATTTGACTTAGCTAAAATGCGCAGCGTAATGGCTTCCAGAATCGGCTTCTTCTCGACACCAGCAACGCTTACGTAGTTGCACCCGAGACCCGCCTACTGCCAGCCAATTGGCTGATCTCATAGCTCTTTACATTACTATTGGCTAACATATATGTTAATCTGTGAAAGGGCAAACTAATTTTAGAAATTTGTAAGAACAAAGGAAAACATATAGTCATTGTCAATGGATATTTATTTTTCCTGAATTTTATTTTTCAGCTTTATTATGTATTTATGTATTATGTATTTACGAAATTGAAAAAACAAGAAAGAATTTAGTTTTAATCTGTCAATACTGAACAGAAAAGGCGAGAAAAGACACAAAATATGAAGTATCGATGTATTTATAAGACAATAAAATGACTTAAAAGCAGATGCGCTAATGTAACTGTGGCTGAGCTGTTTAAAGTTGTATCAAGAGGGAAACGGCTGTTTGAGACGTTTTGTTATAATAAAAAAAACTTACAAACCCTGAAGATGGCGAAGAGTTTCGTTTTGTATTGTTAGTAAGCAATGGGTTATTATGAATGCTATATGATAATAAAAATTAAATATAATTTAAAATATTTAAACTTGTGCTTTGGTGCTGTTCATCATTGAAGCTTTTTTCTCAGTCTGGTCCACAGAAGTGGTGTCATATTCACATCTTGCGTAGTCTCGCACTCTGCTCTCGCGTTGTTACAGGGGACTTCACTCACACCCGGCTTCAAAAGCCTCGTAGCCGCTATCTTTTCTGCCCTTCTGCGCTCGTTAATCTGTAGACTTATCTGAGCATCGTTTCCAAAACGGCGTTTGAACCAGTAACCGCCCGGTAACTGTAACGTCCGTCACAAGAGCTCCAAATGCGGCGGAACGAATCACTTTGAGGCGGCGTTAGGGTATACAGTGACAGTTCTGGTTGTCGGATTCTCCGCGTCACCGGCTTCTCGGGAATTTGTCTACGTCGAGTTTACGTTGAAAGCGCTCACTGGTCATGTGAGGTGCCCGTCCCTGTCGGTGTGTCAGCGAGTGTGCCTGTTTTAGTGTGTGTCTGCGCGCGTGTGTGTTTGTATTCAGTGACCAGTAGCCGCTGTGTGGGTTCATTCCGGGAAATGTGACATTTTCACCGGGTACACATGGACGCAAAAAGCGGCTCTCCCATTCACCCATGATGCACCAGCAGGGCTCGACGATGACCTCTCTGCTCGGTGACGTTTTCTGTCAGTGCCGGGCGGCCGGCACTCACCCAGGCGACGACCCCGGTGGTGGTGGAGTTGGCGAACCCTACACCGACCCTCAGCAGTTGACCCCAAGTGACCCCAACCAGTCCTGCGACAGATGCGATGGAGCTGAACAGGAGCACCGACTCAAGGTTTTGTTCCAGATCCTTGACGTAAACGGAGATGGGGGCATCTGCGTAAACGACCTGACGATCGGACTAAAGAAACTGGGAGTTCATCGAACCGAGCATGAACTTATGGTGAGTGATACGGATGTCAGTGAATGAAAACCAATTCCCTTTTTCAAAGAGAACAAAAATTAACTTTGGGTTTTTGCTGATATTGATACTAATCCAATACCTCATGTGTCAAACTCAAGGCCTCGGGGCCAAATGCACCCATCAGATTTGTGTGAGCGAGAGCTTAAAAAGCATTTACTAAAGTGGATAAAAATGACTTAAAAGCAGATGCGCTAATGTAACTGTGGCTGAGCTGTTTAAAGTTGTATCAAGAGGGAAACGGCTGTTTGAGACGTTTTGTTATAATAAAAAAAACTTACAAACCCTGAAGATGGCGAAGAGTTTCGTTTTGTATTGTTAGTAAGCAATGGGTTATTATGAATGCTATATGATAATAAAAATTAAATATAATTTAAAATATTTAAACTTGTGCTTTGGTGCTGTTCATCATTGAAGCTTTTTTCTCAGTCTGGTCCACAGAAGTGGTGTCATATTCACATCTTGCGTAGTCTCGCACTCTGCTCTCGCGTTGTTACAGGGGACTTCACTCACACCCGGCTTCAAAAGCCTCGTAGCCGCTATCTTTTCTGCCCTTCTGCGCTCGTTAATCTGTAGACTTATCTGAGCATCGTTTCCAAAACGGCGTTTGAACCAGTAACCGCCCGGTAACTGTAACGTCCGTCACAAGAGCTCCAAATGCGGCGGAACGAATCACTTTGAGGCGGCGTTAGGGTATACAGTGACAGTTCTGGTTGTCGGATTCTCCGCGTCACCGGCTTCTCGGGAATTTGTCTACGTCGAGTTTACGTTGAAAGCGCTCACTGGTCATGTGAGGTGCCCGTCCCTGTCGGTGTGTCAGCGAGTGTGCCTGTTTTAGTGTGTGTCTGCGCGCGTGTGTGTTTGTATTCAGTGACCAGTAGCCGCTGTGTGGGTTCATTCCGGGAAATGTGACATTTTCACCGGGTACACATGGACGCAAAAAGCGGCTCTCCCATTCACCCATGATGCACCAGCAGGGCTCGACGATGACCTCTCTGCTCGGTGACGTTTTCTGTCAGTGCCGGGCGGCCGGCACTCACCCAGGCGACGACCCCGGTGGTGGTGGAGTTGGCGAACCCTACACCGACCCTCAGCAGTTGACCCCAAGTGACCCCAACCAGTCCTGCGACAGATGCGATGGAGCTGAACAGGAGCACCGACTCAAGGTTTTGTTCCAGATCCTTGACGTAAACGGAGATGGGGGCATCTGCGTAAACGACCTGACGATCGGACTAAAGAAACTGGGAGTTCATCGAACCGAGCATGAACTTATGGTGAGTGATACGGATGTCAGTGAATGAAAACCAATTCCCTTTTTCAAAGAGAACAAAAATTAACTTTGGGTTTTTGCTGATATTGATACTAATCCAATACCTCATGTGTCAAACTCAAGGCCTCGGGGCCAAATGCACCCATCAGATTTGTGTGAGCGAGAGCTTAAAAAGCATTTACTAAAGTGGATAAAACAGTTTCTTAGCCTGAGAAATTAAAAGTTTTTTTATTACTCAGCAATGAACAGTATTTGTAGCTTGAATAAATAATCATCAATTTCAGAAACATGTGTTAGTCACTTGGAGTAGTTCCATCTATACCAGTGGTCCCTGACCTTTTCTGTTCCAAGGACTGGTCAGCCAGTACCACCTGTTACTATAGACCAAGGTGCTGAGCATTGAAGGGTCATTACATTTTCTAAATAAGACATATTTTAGACTTCTATTCTGTTTGAATCAGTCTGAATTACTTTTATTTTAAAATATTGACAGATTATCTAAAGAAAGTAAATGGACATGAATGGATTTTCTTTGAACTAAGTAAATTAGTAAAAATTAAACACATTTTTACAGTGTCCCACTGCGGCTGGGTACCAAATGACTTATGGACTGCTACTGGTCGGTAGACCGGGGTTTGGGAACCCCTGATCTATACAGTCTTCCATTTACAACCGGCCCTTCAAGGGGAAGTGTATTGCTGATGTGGCCCCCTGGTGGAAATGAGTTTGACACCGCTGCAATACCTGCTTTCCTCCTCTCCTAATTTATAAATTACAAATTATATAAATAATTATTTGCGCAACGTTAACATCTGATCTGAAGAAACAAGCATGAAGCTGATCCCGTAGGCTAATTTCACGACGCTGTTACAACGTTGTCTGCCGTTATCACAGTGACTTGTATGTTGGCTTATTCTGAGTCTGACTGCGATTATTCATTGGCTTGTGGATAAGCCTGCCAAAAAAAAAAAATCATTCACCTTGTTCTAAAGTCACCATTCCTCACAGGGCAATTACAGCGTAGAGGCGGAGCTCTTCTTATTAAACTGGTTCCTCCGGGAAAATTGAGCTCAGCAGCAGAATCGGTGAAGTGTTCACTAAGCACTTGGTACTAACAGGATTATTTGGGAGGAGGGATAGATCTGCCCTCGCCCTGGTTTCCCTGGAGAAAGTCTGATCTTGTTGACCGTTACAATGCAATTGAGTTCATTTGCCGAGGGGACGACAGTGTTGTCCTGTGGAGAATGTGCTTTGAGTAACTAGTAGGGACTGAAGGAGTCGGGTCACTCAGCAGATTTTTTGGGGACAGAGGAAAAGCCATCTGCTCCACCCTCTCTCTCTCTCTCTGTCTCTCACTCTCTCTCTCCTGTGACTCTGACTGTCAGCTGGTGGCATAAATTAGTAGAATGAACCCTGCCATCGATTGGCTGAGAGAAGCACTCCAAGACTGGATGGTGTAACCTGGCAGCATGAGCCGCTCTGATTGGTTGTGCTCAGCTGCAGTGAGGATGCAGGTTTTCGAAACGTTCTCTTTTCCTGCTGCTGATGCTAAAGCAGGCTGCGGCTCCTTCTCTGCTGCATCATCCGACTTCCCTCCACAAGAGCAGCTGTTTTATTTACTGTTTCAGGTGGAGGTTTAGTAATAGAGAAACCATTTTTTTTTTCTCTGTTGTTCTTCAGAGGATGCTGGGCAGGGAGAACTCTCACCACAGCTATTTTAAATGATGAAAATGCTGTACAGCAGCCGGAGCTTTTTGGTGTCCTTCTTTAGCTTTTCTCTACTTTTTTCTAACTCTTTGCCCTAACCCGACCACCACTGTGAAGTGTCTTTTTCTTTTTCTTTTTAAGTCGAGTAGCGTTGCACACATACAGTTGAGGATGCTGCAGAAGATTCTGGATTGTCTGAGTCAGAGACTTTTTGGTCGGACGCAGTGCAAACCTGCTCAAACTCAGCAGTCGGGTGACGATGATGTTACTCAGAACAGTAGGGGGCCAAAAGCTGCTCCAACAAACTCTCCTGACACCAGAGCAACAGGCAGGGCTGGCGCTACGCCAAAGAAAACAACCATGTTAATAATGGTGGCACCCCCTGCAGATCTGAAACAGGTAGGCTTAAAAAACAAAAAAAGCCGATGTCAGACGTTGTTACTCTGGTTGTTCTTTTAATGGGTTGCCAACCATAACCTCAGTCAATCTAACATTTTGTTAACAACAATAACAGTGTAGACTGATAGGTGTAGTCCAGCCTAAATGTTTTTGGTAGACATAAAATCTGTCACTGGTGTTCTGCATTGGGGTCATTGGGTTTGGTCTTTTCAAACTCCCATACGTTCCAAAGGCAGTTAGGCCTGCAGCCATCAGCAAATAGGTTTAAGCAAACAGTCTTTACAAATGTTTTGCATGCATGTCCTCAGCAGGTTTCACACCAACAATAAGCGTGAACTCACTGCATTTAGTCTGCATCAAAACACCCTGTGTCAGATACTGTATACATCCTGCTTTCATCCAGCTATCGTCCTGGAGCTAATTTGTAACTTGATTCAGGGTGAAGTGCAACCAACAGATTGATTCAACAGCCGCAACGATTTAAATTGTGAATGACACACCACGTTCTTACTCGCCAGTGATTACATCACTGATTTAGGTTCTCGGTAGTCTTCTCCCTGTGTTTCGCCTTTATGCAGATGACGCTCTTTTGTTTTTGTTTTTTGGTAAAAGTTTTGATGTCAGATTAAAAAATATTATCTCTGGCTCACATTGGTATTTCATTCCACTTCTTGTGGACATTGCACTGATGTGATGGCAGTCAAATTAATTATTAAATAACCGACTTCACCTTTGCCCAATGACACCATTGGCTGTACAGGTGCAGCTACCATTCTGATTGATTTGATTTTTTTTCTTTTTCCTGTCTGCTGTGTTCACTCATTGACTTATTCTCAGATATGCTTCACTGGAAAATCACTTCCACTCCTTCAGACGGAGTCCTCCTGCACATGGTCCATTACGTTCACTATTTCTGCTCATGCTCAGTGTGTAGCACAGCAGGTCATTGGGCGAAGTGTTGCTCAGGGCAAACATAAAAAGAAGCCGCTTCCTGCTTTCCAGCTGGTTGGACAGTGTGTGAGTGTAGGAGAAAGTGCTCTAAAATGTTTGCTATGGCTAATACTCAGTGGAAACTGCAGGCAGAGTCAACGGTTCACTGACTGTGGAACATGGACAGAAAAAAAGAAAGAAAACACCAGTCACTTAGTTCCAGTTCATTTTCTCTAATTGTTTCTACAGATGTTGCCCGTAAAGGAAAAGTTCCTGCAAACTGACACTCAAACACGTCGTATTCTCTGTCCCTACAGAAAATAGTGAAGGCGGGAGACAAAGACCTGGACGGACAGTTAGACTTTGAAGAGTTTGTCCATTATCTCAGAGACCATGAGAAGAAACTAAGGCTCGTGTTCAAGAGTTTGGACAGGAAGAACGATGGTAAGGAAACCTGTTGAAGTCTGTATAAAGTCACACTTGAGTCAAGAACTTTAGACATTACATTCATATAATGACAATTATTGCTTTGTGTTGCCACAAGGTAATAATAACTGTGATGTCCATAAAAACAAAACAAAAACTTCTACACACATCCTTCTGCTGCTTCTCTCAAGGCATAATTCCCAGCATTTATATCCTGGAAATAAACAAGTCTCTACAAGTTGACACATTCACAGCTTTTGCTTCAATCAAACTATCAGTGTTATTTAGTTGAATTTCTTAAAAAAAAAACAACTCATATTTTCATTGAATAAAATGAACAATGTTTGAAACCAGTGTAATTTCCCCACTCTAGCACATGTAAAGAAAACATTAAAATTACATTTTTTTTTAATTATTATTTTGACTTCCTCCTAACCTGCAACCCCCGACAAGTTGCTTGACTGCCTACACTGAGAACCACTTCATTGGAGTGACCTTGATTTGAATGCTAGGCTCATATTCTATATGCATAGACGTAACACAACCTACTGCTGCCTATGTTAAAGTATTGGAATACTTGACATTGCTTCGCACATGGAGTTTGGCAGCAGAACAGTGAACAATCACTTAACAAGAAACCAGTATAAATAACGTCAGCCTCAGAGATTATTGGGCTTTTCTTTTTCTTAAGTACACATTCATGAATGGAAAATGATTGAATAAAATGAACAATGTTTGAAACAAGTGTAAACTCTATCTGAGTACAACTGGAAACCAATACTTGTTATCACGTCTGTGGGGAAGTCTGTTCCGATTTATACCAATGAAATAAAAGCTCATCTCACTGCATTGGCGCCTCAGTCACAAACACTGTGGTGACCCCAACATGACCAATAAAAAACGAGGACAGCTCTCCATCCATTCATTTATACATCAGTAAGCATACTCCTCATAGCTCGTAACTGATATCGTAAAAGTCATAAGCGTGCTGAGAATTCCAGTTTGACCATTTAACCTCTGTGTGACCTGTAAAGTTATCAGTAAATGACTCATTTCTCTGCTTTAGGCCGCATCGACTCACAGGAGATCATGCAGTCTCTGCGAGACCTGGGAGTCCACATCTCCGAGGAGCAGGCTGAGAAGATTCTCAAAAGGTGAGAGAAGGAGTGAAGCTGTGGTCATAGTGGGCTCGTGACAATACACCTGACAATAAAGTGTTAGTTCAGTGTATATGTGTGGTTTTAGTCACTTATCCACAATCTACAAAAAGGTATCCTTTGGTGGCATTTTATAATTCGTTGTCTACCTAACACCAAATAGCGAAAATTATAAATTTGCCATAAAAGAACCAAAGTTCGGCGCCCAGCCCTAGTGTACTACGGTGTTGTTTAACCAAATGACAGTCAAATAAAGCAGTGGACAGTGTCTGAAGATGTTAAGATTTTATATATACGTAAAATGACATTGATTTATTAAAAGGGTTTTACTGTTGCGTGTCTAAAATTAGTTCCTCAGCACAGACACAGAATGTACCTTTAATACCAGGTGTGAACAGTAGCAGATACTGTAACTGTGGACATCTGTGACTTATTTACCTTATGAGTCTTTTTGTGATGAAACACACAGCGTGTGACATCATCACTGAAGCGTGGGTCATTTTAGGGCCCACGTTTAAAGAACACCAAAAATTTGATTTCAGCAAAATTTAAAAAAAAATGGAATTGTTCAACAAGAGCTGAAGTCAGAATGTAGCCCCAGGTATTGGCATTCAAAAACAAATAACAAAATAATTTGTTCTCATTCAGTTTAGATGAGCCATCATCCTCATCAGCCAATCATAGACAGAGTTTACTCTGAAAAAATATAAGTATGGGACTCTTTAGTTTGCTTGAATTCTACTTGAGTAAAAGTAAAAAAATACTTAATTTATAATTTACTTAGTACAAGTTACGTAGTTACTTTACATTACTTGATGCAGAAAAGGACCGGTCATACATTTAATCTGCAGCTAGTTGTTTTTAATCAACATATTATCCATTTGAACGCCGATGCTGCAAATTCAAGCCACTAAAGCACACTGAAGATTTGACCGTGACAGCTCTGTCCACCGGGGGCAGGTACATTTAGTATTGCATGAAGTTACTGCCTTTTTTGTGTTCGAAAAAACAAGAGCTGGCTTAGATTTGGCCAAGGATTTCCTTCTCTTTCTGAGTCCTCTGCTCAGCAGCTCTCTGCTTGGTAATCCTCAGCCTCCGTTTCTTGTTCGGCACCAGCCGTCATCCAACGACAGGCTAGAGTGAAAATCCGCACGACCACGTCCACGCAGTTTGTTTTTTTTTTTCATTTTTAAATGACATTTTTTACTCAGGAACGGGTTCTTTTGCAATGTTGCGAAGTGAAACGCTTGGGTCAAAATGTACTTATGTAAAAGTACAATAACCTATTCCCAAAACTACTTCAAAAATTACAAATAACTATATTACAAAAACTACTCAATTACAGTTACTTGAGTAAATGTAATTGCTCCTGCTCCTCTCCACCAGTCTGGTTTACAGTTGAGGGTTCACTGCCTGATGTTGTGTCCCCTTCCTCTAACTCCGTTTGTCTGTCTGTCTGTCTGTCTCTTCTTCCTGGTTTGTGCGTCTCAGAATAAGGCGGGGTCATATCTGGGCCCCTATCTTGTAGTAAGTAGTGTCTTGTTGTCCCGTCCTGCCTGGCATTTCCTGCATCCATCACCAGCTCCTTCCTCTTCCCCTGTTCATGCTTTTAAATGTCTTGTGTCCTGTGAGACGGATATCTGGGTCCGAGTTTCGTCTTTTCTCATTTTCTTTTCTCTATGATCTTATGTTCACAGTATGGACAAAAATGGCACAATGACAATCGACTGGAATGAGTGGCGGGATTATCACCTGTTGCATCCAGCAGGCAACATTCCCGAAATCATCCTGTATTGGAAACACTCCACGGTAAAAGTTTCCCCGGCCATTTTTTTTGACTAATTCCAAATTCCCTTCAGTTGCTTGCATATGTAAGTGTTCTTCAGTGCAAAACTCTGTTATCTCTGTGAGTCAGCCCATCCCATAACTGTACTCGGTCTCCCCCACCCCCAACCGCATCCTTTTTTATCAATTCCCGTTCCTACTAATAGAAGAAACTGACAGTAATTGAGTTATTGAATGACTAAGAAACGTGTGTTTTCAGAAAACTAACCACATTTCTTCAGGTGCCACTGACAAAGCTGCCAGTACTGACGCTGTTGTCAGTGTCTCACACAACTGACATCCTCACATTATCTCTCTCCTCCACAGATCTTAGATGTTGGCGAGTGCTTGATGGTGCCAGACGAGTTCACTGCGGAAGAGAAGAATACAGGAATGTGGTGGAGACACCTAGTGGCTGGAGGAGGAGCTGGAGGGGTGTCTCGCACCTGCACGGCCCCGTTGGACAGACTCAAAGTCCTCATGCAGGTGAGACGGCTCAAAAGCCGCGTTGTCTGGGGAGGTTTGCGTGAGCACGTGCTGACCGGCTGTTCTGGTTAGGTTCACGCCTCCAAGAGCAACAGCATGCAGATCGCCGGAGGCTTTTCCCAGATGATCAGAGAGGGAGGTGTGAGGTCACTGTGGAGAGGAAACGGCATCAACGTCATCAAAATCGCTCCAGAGACTGCAATTAAGTTCATGGCCTACGAACAGGTTGGCCTCACTCTGACAAAAGGCAATGGGCGATTTTTTTTTTTTTTTTTTTTGTCAAGGTTCTGTTGGTTGACAAACTGTTTCTGCTCGTCAGATAAAGCGACTGATTGGAAGTAATCAGGAGACACTGGGAATCGCAGAGAGGCTGGTGGCTGGAAGTCTGGCCGGAGCGATCGCTCAGAGCAGCATCTACCCCATGGAGGTGAGTCATGAGGATCCTAACATTGTCATATGTAATACCAAATCACAGGGCAGACATTCTGTTGTGTGTGTGTGTGTGTACCAATATTCTCGAAAAGTCCAATTTACATGATTAGGTTAATTGTTCACACACAGAGGTGGGAATGTGAGTGTGAATGGTTGTTTGTCTCTATATATGGCCATGTGATGGACTGTAGGACTGTCCTGAGTGTCCCCACACAACCCTCAAAAGTCTTAGGAGATGAAGGCCATGTCCACACAGGTTGGTTTTTTTTTTTTTTCATTGGCCACGGACAGGGTGGCCCCCCCCTGGCAAAAAGGGAAGGGGGGTTTTTTTTTTTTTTTTTTGTCAAGGTTCTGTTGGTTGACAAACTGTTTCTGCTCGTCAGATAAAGCGACTGATTGGAAGTAATCAGGAGACACTGGGAATCGCAGAGAGGCTGGTGGCTGGAAGTCTGGCCGGAGCGATCGCTCAGAGCAGCATCTACCCCATGGAGGTGAGTCATGAGGATCCTAACATTGTCATATGTAATACCAAATCACAGGGCAGACATTCTGTTGTGTGTGTGTGTGTGTACCAATATTCTCGAAAAGTCCAATTTACATGATTAGGTTAATTGTTCACACACAGAGGTGGGAATGTGAGTGTGAATGGTTGTTTGTCTCTATATATGGCCATGTGATGGACTGTAGGACTGTCCTGAGTGTCCCCACACAACCCTCAAAAGTCTTAGGAGATGAAGGCCATGTCCACACAGGTTGTTTTTTTTTTTTTTAGTTGGAGGGGAAAAAAAGTCATGTGTAATTTTTGTGACGCTGCAGCCAAGACTTGAAGAAAGCTATATGTCAAAAGGTCAAAATGAATCAGAAATGTTAGTAGTAGTATTTAAGCAGGATGATGGCTTACGTCAGTGAGGCTCCGGACAGGTATTAAATTGATCTTTGAAGTGTTTAACAAGTGCTCCTGTACGACCATGAGTGAACCGTGTGTTTGACATATGTCCCTCCCTGTCCTTTCAGGTCCTCAAGACACGGTTAGCGTTAAGGAAGACAGGTCAGTACTCGGGTATTTCGGACTGTGCCAGACACATCTTCCAGAAAGAGGGTGCCACTGCTTTTTACAAAGGCTACGTCCCAAACATGCTGGGCATCATCCCGTACGCTGGCATCGACCTGGCCGTCTACGAGGTGTGTGTGTTGGTTAAGTGCTACCTCGACCTGGCCGTCTACGAGGTGTGTGTGTGTGTTGGTTAAGTGCTACCTGTGTGTCTCAGGTCTAAAGACATCTCGCTGACGTCTTTCCTTTTTTTGTTTTTTTTTTCTATCAGACCTTGAAGAACTGGTGGCTGCAGCGTTATGCCACCGACAGCGCTGATCCAGGAGTGTTTGTGCTTCTGGCCTGTGGCACCACCTCCAGCACGTGTGGTCAGCTGGCCAGCTACCCTCTGGCTCTGGTCAGGACTCGTATGCAGGCACAAGGTAAGTCGTTGTCAGTCATCCACTCTTGGGGGGGGGGGTGATGCAAGAATACAAACACAGGAGTGCAGCAACACAGACGAGCAAGTATGCCGAATTTGTTCGAAAGTAGCTAAAAAAGAGGCAAATGGACAAAGTTTGCACGCCTAGCTTAAACATAACCATCCGACACCGCTGGGGGGGGAAAAAACGCGCCTCGAGATGCAGTGCCTTTTTGATGTATTAAAGTAAATATAAGTAAAACTAAATGAAGTACGCTACATCGCAAAAGGTTCACGACCCCGCAACCTCTGAACGCCCTTAATATGTTTTAGATTTTTTTTATAAACCTGTACACTAGGGGTCACCAACTTTATTTGTGGGAGGGCCAGAATTATTCTGGACAGACACATTAGAGGCTGGACGCTCGTAAGTAAAATGAAATAGGAATCACTGCTTCGTCCAACACTATTATTTGATGTTTATTTTGGATTCCAGTTACGGTCCTGATTGGACGGTTTGGTGGGCCTGATTCGGTCCACGCACCACCACTTGATCATTAATGCTGCTCTTTTTAGAAAGGAGTCTCACTACAACTTGTGCCTAAATTAAAATCTGAATCCACACACAGTTAACCTGAGCAACTCAAAGATTCTGAATGGGAAACACACACCCCCCCCTACCACTAGATGGAGCTAAACTAAAACCAATGGTACATGTACCATAGTTGAGAAAACATGGAATTTTCTCTCTGTCTTCTGCAGCTACTCAGGAAGGAGGCCCTCAGATGAGCATGACTGGCCTGTTCAGACACATTGTCAGGACAGAGGGCGCTACGGGACTCTACCGAGGCCTGGCCCCCAACTTCATGAAGGTCATTCCATCTGTAAGCATCAGCTACGTGGTTTACGAGTACCTCAAGATCACGTTAGGGGTACAATCCAAGTAGAGACCAAAGCTTTATTATCTGCAGTTTTAGTTTAGTTTTTTTTTTTTTTTTTTTTGAGGTTGCGCTTTTGTACTGGAGAAAGTAAGCAGCTAAATTCTGCACATTTAAATAAATTATTGAATTCTATGGAGAAAGATGAAAATAAAGAGGAGCCGGGATTCAGTATCCAAATCCTGGAGGAGACTTTGAGGAAGCGCTAAAAGTTTACATTGAACTGACTGGAGGTGTTGACTGGCGCCACACGGTGGCAAGAGCAGTGCTGCTCTGTGACAAAGGGCTTTGCTGAAGTTAAACATATCAAAGGTTTCCCGTTTAAAGGAATTAAGACAACATCACATCTGCAGGTGGGTTTGGCACGTGTGATGTTTTAACCTGGATGTGGAGCCGCACGGTTTTTTTTTTTTTTGCAACCTAGTAAAGTAGGAAGTTAGTAAAAACGAGTGAGCATTATTATGTTAACGGACTTTTAGACTTGCACTGAATTCTGGGAATGCTTGTTGAAATCAACTCTTAAGGCTCTGTGGGAATAAAGCTAAAGCTTCGTCAGGCTTTCGTCAGAGCTTGTAGGCATAAAGGAGAATGTCCGGCCAACTCAGTGTCTTAGCCCAGCTACTCACCTCTTCTCTGTGGTGTTCTCTCGAAAGAATGCTTTGCTGTTATGCTGGTAGATGTTCCGAAACAGTTTCCGCTGACATTTGTTTGAAAGACAATCTTCAGGATACAGTCAGGACCGTGTCTGTAAGCAGCCGGGAATTCAGTTCACTGGGCACTTAGGGCAGATGGAGGATGGATGGATGGACTTTAATGACGGAGTATCTTTCTATGAGGCATAGACCGTGTTGACCTGCTGTCAGTAAGCTTGTCAGTGTCTATATTTAACTTTACAATGACAGTGTTGCTACAGAGTCCCAAAAGCTTTTAATATTTACTGTGAAGAGACAAGATATGGAGTCTGTTATCAAGGTACCATCTTGTCCACACAGGGGGAAAACATGAGACTACTCTGTGTGCGTGTAACGGTATACTAACAGTATATACTGAGTAAACAAGCTGTTTATCTACACCATGGGTGTCAAACTCATTTCCACCAGGGGGCCACATCACCAATACAGTTCCCCTTGAAGGGCCGGTTGTAAATGGAAGATTGTATAGATCAGGGGTTCCCAACCCCCGGTCCGGGGACCAGTACCGGTCCATAGGTAATTTGGTACCGGGCCGCAGTGGGACACAGTAAAAAATTCACTTTTTACAATTTACTTACTAATTTATTTCATTCAAAGAAAATCCAGTCATATCCATTGACTTTCTATATTTACCTAATACATGATTCAATAATTGATTACTATTTATTCAAGATATCAAATATTGTTCATTGATGTGCAATAAAAACACTTTAATTTCGAGGTTCAGAAATTCTGCAGCATGGACTTTGCTAAATGCTTTTTAAGCTCCCGCAGGCACACAAAACGGTATTGGCCGCGTTTGGCCCCCGGGCCTTGAGTTTGACACGTATGATCTACAGCATGGTCTGCCTCGATATATTATCATGTCTCCGATGTGTTGAATGTCTTGGTTCACGATACCGTTTTCATGGTAAGAGAAGAACCTCATTTTTTTTCAAGCTGGCGATCAATAGGAAGTTGTATTTTGAATTTCCTGAGACTTTAATGAATGAACATAATCTTCACGTCATTGTTGTAACTTTAAGAAAACTAGTGAGTCTGATTAAGTCGACCCCTGGAGGCGGTACCGGCTTGGTTCTGTTGTTTGGTTGGGGTAAACACAGGACTAAAAACGAATCTTGATTTCACCCTTCAGCAGTTCCTCAGCAGGCTGAGAGCATTCAGGTTCCTGTAGAATCCGAATCTTAACTTCTCCACTGATTTATACAAACATCTGGGCAGTGACTTCTTTGTGAACCACACTTATCAGATTAGCGTGCTTGGTCCACTGCTGGACACAGGAATGGAATTAAAATGACATATATAGACACAGTCAGTGAAAGTACGATTGTAACAGTGTTTACAGTCGGTCTCCACCTGCAGGATGTTTCACACAGTTTTCATGTCAGCTTCCCACTTCAACTGTCAACAGAGCCACAGGAAAAACACACTGACACAGATTCATTATTTACGTTTGTTCCACGCATGTGGCCCACTGTTGTACCAGTGTAAATTTACACTCCTTGAAGTCATATGACAGGAAGTCCAGGAGCAGAGGAGGCAATGACTGACACCCAAGTCCCAACAGTGCCTTGTGTGTCAACCCTGTTGACACTGATGCACCTGAATGCAGCAGGAGGCAGAACCTGTGGGACACTGAATGCACTTTAACGTAAAAAAAAAAAAAAACCCTTAAAAGTTCAATTATACCTGACTTTGTCTTTATTTATTATTGATGTATTTCTTATTTATTTAAACGTGTATAAGAAACAGCTGTCTGAGTTTGTGTAGATGTAATTATTTATTTCATTTGAGTCCGTGAAAAGTACTTAACAACGAAAAAAAAAGAGGGAGAACTTGGCAAAATGACATAACATTATTTGTTAAAGCAATACTTGAAATTGACGTTTCCACACCGAACATTTTATGGAGGTATTTAAATTGTTTTTTTGTTTTTTTTCCTTTTCATTTTTTTGGAATCGTCCTTCACCTCTCACAGACATGCTATCATACAAGATTTAGCCAGTTAGCTCATGTTAGCGAAGCTAGCACCAGTACAAACCTGCGAAACAATCTTCAAAACAACATTTTTATGATATGTTTCTGCCACCCATTTAACACTGCCACTGTGGAACAGTTTTTTAACAGTCTGTTTCAAAACACTATATCACGTATACTGTACCGTTCTTTCAAAAAGACTGTCACAGGAGCGGCTGGTATATCCTGTATGTTCCATTTGGCTGGGTTTCATCATCAACAAATACGTGATCCAGAGGAGCTCAAACAAGGCTCCTTATATAAGGTACACTGTGCTGAACATGAGAAAACCTACCACACAGTTGAACTCTCGCTCTCCTTCACGTCTGCTGCCTCTGTCCTTTGTCACCACCACCCTGTCCTGCAGACGAACTGCTCACTGTTGCTCTTGAATGTCTCCTGAAGTCTCAGTGTCGTCGCTCCTCTTGCGTTCTCTTCACCCATTGTTGTAACATCGTGTCATTTTATCCAAACGGTAGTGAGCTGAATGATTTCACTCTGTAACTGGCTGCTGGGTTTTTTTTGTTTTTTTTTTTTTTTGTTTTTTTTGTACTTTGTTCTGTTTAAATCGTAAAAGTAGGCCTCGCCGTGCTGTAAGTTCTACTTGACGCCGCAGTAGTTAGATGTACAGGGACCACGTGAACGCAGGGCTGTGTATTCTGTGATGCTACCATATTTACAAAATGCAT
>NC_024320.1:3635992-3669149 GCF_000523025.1 Cynoglossus semilaevis
TCCTGCTGTAAAATATGTAAAGAAATTAGGAGGATGTGAGTTTTGTTTTTTTTGTTTGTTTGTTTTTGTTTTTTTTTTTGGCAGTACTTTGATGCACCCTTTAAAAGAATGTAATGCTGACTTGATTATTTATGCTTGTACAGGTTTGGCTGTTCATTAAACTAGTTCAGCGTTCAACGTGCTGACTCATTAATTTAAAAAAAAGTTTGTGTTTATTTATTCTCAAAGAAACTTCCACGCATTCCCTCGTCAGAAATGTATATTTACATTTATGTGAGAAATGTTTTGAATTTAGAGCTTAATAACAGTACAAGCGAGTACAAAAATAAAAATGAAAGTGAGTCCCTGTATCTTGGGCAGTGGTGGCTTGACAAAGCCGTCTTGGGTCCAGAGGGTTTCAGGTTCGAGTCCACCAGCTGCCAAGTTACCACTGAGGTGCTCTGAGCATGGCACCGTCCCCGCCGTCCCCCCTCCTTTTCCTTTCCTTTTGTGTTCATCGGCCTCTGTGTGAGCAAAGGAGCCGACTGTGGAGCCAAGGTAAACTGAGGGCGACTGGGTGACTTATGACACGTGAGTTAATACACAGTATTTGGTTTTAGAAAATAAGGTAGAATACATGCTTAAGACGTAAGACTTTTATTCGTCACGTGCAACTGTAACGTGGACACTAGCATTGACGCAAAGTCCTGTGTCCTCCATGTGCCCCTTGTTGGACTGACGGTACAGAGGCATGTGATACGGTGTGGAAACAGACACAAACAGGAACTCTGTCCTAAAAAAAGGACCCATTTTTGCTCATGAATGATCTTAGCTGTGACCAAAAAACTGCAGTTTCAATGAGTCAGCAAATTACCGAGTGACTGACGGCAGACATTTCTGTGCAGCACAGAAAAAAAAGGATCATTCTGTGGGAAAAGGTTTCAGCACAGCCATGATTTTTACCTCTAATGTGAAAAAAAAAAGATTTCATGTATCTGAGAGAACTGTGGGTTTTTGTAACAGCTAGGAATGACGTGAAGGTGAGTTGATAACCTTGTGATTTACATATATTTTTTATGTCGAATAAAAAAAATCATTAGTTTTTCTTGAACCACTGTCCATCATTTAAATCCAAAACAGCAGAGTCTCCTGACTCTAATAACCAGCTCTGGAGTCTCATCCTCAGTTCATGCATAGGTTTTTCATGTTAATTGATTTTTATGATGTGGTGGCTTGGTGGTTAAGGAAGCGGACTTAGGTCTGGAAGGCTTCAGGTTCCACCAGCCAGCTTGAGTTACCGCTCATACATACTTACTGTAAACAGTAGTAGAGTAGTAGTATATGTATATACACACACACAGTATATGTTACATACATTTTTCTCTCCTGGCTTCTGTATCTTGAAGTGTCACACGGCGGTCTCTGCCCAACCACGGATGAGCCTACAAAGACAACAAAAAATATGATGTCAAAATAGAATTGAGAATGAACAGAGACAGAGACAAACGAGTTTTTACTCATAATATGGAGAAGGTTTGTCTACGAGAGAAAGAAAGAAGAAGAAAATGAGTTGAGTTTGGAGCAAGTGGACACTAAAAATTCTGTCTCGATCTCACCTTTCGACACTTCTGTACACCAAGTGTTCAGTGACAACCAAGAACAAGACAATAGCAAGGCCGATTAAGATGAAGACGATGGTGATGATGATGATGATGATGGTGGAGTCAAGAGGCTTCGCTGTTGAGAAGAAAAAGGGAGGTCAGAGAAGGATCTGCTGTAAAGATGAGCTGCAGATCTACACCAGTCAGTCTTCGTGATTCCACTCTCACCTCTGTTAGATACGATCTTCTCTGGATCCAGTCTGGTCACCAGGTCCTCCTCCACACCAGAGAGCTGAAACACACAGTCGTGCCTCCCCCAGTCCTCAGGAGAAACGGAGGAAAGACGCAGCTCGGAGCTCATCTGGAAGGTTCCGTCAGGGTTGGGCAGAGCCTCTCCGTGCTCCACGCCCTCGTGAAGCTCCTCTCCGTCTCTCCTCCAGAACAATGTGGCTGTGTTGGGGTAGAAACCTGTAGCGTGGCAGGTGACTGGAGAGGAGGGAGACTTCTGAAGGAGAGACACTGAGGGGAGGTCTGAGGAGACAAGAGGAGACATGAAGTACCCAACGCAGTAGCACTACAGCGTGTTTGTTATTTGTCAAAAAAGGTCAAGGTCAAGATATTATCATCATTAAAAACATAAACATCGAAGTAACCACGTTTTACCAATTATTCAATCCGAAGAGAGAAATGTTTAAAGGTTACAAGGTCAAAATAAAAGCTTCTTCGATTTCTCAATAAAAACACGAGACGCAGCACAAGTCCTAGGACTTAGGAGGTGGTTTGAGACCCAACCTTTCACCCACCTATGATGTCGTCCTGAGTTCAAGGTCACAGTTTCATTGTTGTCACCCAGCCAAAGGTGTGACTCAGCTATGGTATCACTTCCCATTCACACCTCTGAACTTGTGACTTTACTTTCCGCCCTCCTTGGAATAGCATGTGTTTCACCCCCCACTCCCCCACCCCTTTCTGCAACAACCCTCGTTACGGCTGTGCAGCCCCGTTTGAGGCTAAATACTAGAATTTCCCAGTAGTCAGTCAGAACTGAAGAAGCCTTTTGGATGAGAGGTGAAACGTCTTTAAGAAAAAAAACCCTACTCCGTTGCCCTCGATGTACAGTAACTATCTTTGGATGACCTCGGACATTTCTAAAATAGTCGGTAAACATTGGTTTAAATGAGTCAAATATAAAAACAAAGTCAGACTCACTCGCTCCGCCGCCGTTTATTCCCAGTAGAAACAGCAGAAGAATAGCCTTCATTATGACTATTGGAATTTGATTAGGTCGATGTGAAGACGTTCATTTTTCCAGTCTGCGCTGAACTTGAGAGAGAAGACTAGAGCCGGAGTCTGGGCTGTGATGGGGTCAACTTCTCTGTGAACCAATGACAGTTCAGAATCAGCCCCGGCGTCACTAAACTCAACGTGAATCAGAGTGAAACAGAAAGTGGAAAAAAATAGGAACAAAACAACATATATTGTCATGTTCTCTGAGATGTTATCATTGTTAAAAATATAAACATGGTTTTTTTTTAAACAAACGTCGAAGTAACCACGTTTTACTGATTGTTAAATTAGAAGAGAGAAATGTTTAAAGGTTACAAGGTCAAAACAAAAGCTTCTTCAAGTTATCAATAAAAACATAGTGATGTTTGACAGACTGAGCCAAATCTATAACTGTTAGGTTATAGATTTGGCTCAGTGAAATATTATGGTCTTTTTTAATATTTAACCCTTGTAAGGTCCCTCACATATTGGGTCTTGGTGACCCCCGGGGTCTATACACACCTGCCTATATATATACAAACCTACCATGCTACCTGACACCGTCCTTATCCATATACCTCTTAAAATTACATTGCTTCAGCTCCATGGCGAGGCTGTTCCATAGTCTCACCCCGCTAATTGAAACACAAAAGCCCTTCCTTGTTGTGCGAAATAGTGGTCCTAACTACTATAATAGAGGTTATAACTCCCCTCATGAATACTGAAGGATTTCTGGATGTTTATTGGCAACAGATTGTCTTTAGCTTTGAACATTAATTGAGCTGTTGGAAAGTTGACAATGTCTGGACATTTTTGCAATCTGGAGTGAAGGAATAGTGCATTAGTGTGTTCCTGGTAGACGACATTGTGAATGATCCCTTTTTTGCATGATGGTCAGTGAACGTAGTGCTGTTTTGTAATTTTTTTTTTACCCCACACCTCTGCGCAATATTGAAAGTATGGTGAAACTAGGGAACAGTAAAATCATTCAGTCAATCAAGATGAAGGGTTAATATTTAACATTTGTTACTGAGAGTGAAATCATCAGAATCCTGTTGAGTCTCCACTCTCTTTAACTACTTGGTCCAGACACATTTAATAGAAATATAAAATATCCAGAGACAGTTTATTTTTAACGACCGTTGGTCCCTACAGCATTGTGGCCAGATGATGGGGCTGTGTCTGCTGCCTTTCTGCTGAGCATGCACCGGGCGCCTGTGTCGGCCTCAGCTGCAGGATTTCCTGGTTCCTCTACACCAGGCTCGTAATCACGAGCTCCTCCTGTTGCTGTCATTTCCTGCCGACCGGCGCTGCAGCGTCACTTCGAAGGAACTTTGATTCCCCTGCTGCACCGACCAGCCTCGAACTGTTTGCTCCGCGGTTTCCCGGTATGAGCCTCAGCATGGAAGAAGTTCAGCAGAGGCTGGAACAGGCCGGCCAGCCTCACCTGCTGCGCTTCTGGCCGGAGTTCAGTGAGGAACGACAGCAGCGGTTCCTGCAGGAGTTGAGCCAGCTGGACCTGGGGGGTCTGAGGAGACACTGCGAGGAGGCGGTGAAGGCTGCGACGGCCCCTTCAGAGAGTCTACACCGCCTCATCGAGCCGGTGCCTTCGGAGTTCATCGGGAGCGTCCGGAGAAGCGACCAGAGGAGCCTCGAGGAGTGGGAGAGCCGTGGTAAGGAGATCGGGAGAGCTTTTACAGTTACGGCCGCTATGGAGTCACCACGTTTTTTTTTTTAGTGTCAATGTTATTTTATGACTAGGTGTGGTGACTGCGTTTGTAATATAGTTATAAAGTTCAGCCGGGGTGGATGAGAAATATATATATGGTGTTTTGTCAAACTCAGGCCCGGGGCCCAAATCTGGCCCCCAGTGTAATTATATTTGGCCCCTGAGATCATATCAAATGTATACTAAAGTTGGCCCACCAGTATATAGCCCCATATACTGGCAGGATTTGTAGTAGTAGCTGTGTATGCTATGTTATAGCACACACATTTGGGTTTTTTGTTGTTGTTGTTGTTGGCCTGTGAAAAATTAAAGAACTCCATAAGAAATATGAAACAAGAACCACTGATGTGTGTTTTATTAAGTTAAGTTATTTCTCATGTGTTTATAATATTAGCTTTGGTTGTTCCAGATTAAATATTTAGTTTGTTTCCACATGAATAAAATCTACATTACAGATCTGGAGAGAAGGGTAAACATGCGCCGTATATATTTTTCAATAAATATTAAGTTTGGCTTGCGACTTCGTCCCACTTTTTAATTTTGGCCCACTGTGAATTTGAGTTGGACACCCCTTTTATAGAATAACTCCATGTTTTTTAATCGTGGCTATTCCTTGCCTCCTTCCTCTTCTGACAAATTGTATGTTCCTCACAGGACTTCTCCAGATCTCACAGAACCGTGTTGGAGTCCTGCTCCTAGCCGGTGGTCAGGGGACTCGCCTCGGTGTGCCGTATCCTAAAGGGATGTACGACGTCGGGCTGCCGAGCTCTAAAACCTTGTATCAGATCCAGGCCGAGCGGATATGCAAGGTTCAAGAGCTGGCCAACTCTAAACATGGTTCTGACTGCATTGTTCCGTGGTATGATTTCTTGTCGCAGCACTCAAACTGGGGCCGATGAGTTGAACTTGAATCGTCTGAACACTTGAATCTGTGCTCACACCTTCGTAGGTACATCATGACCAGTGAGTTCACTCTGGCTCCCACTGAGAAGTTCTTCCAGGACAACAACTACTTTGGCCTCCGACCCTCCAACATCATCATGTTTGAGCAGAGGATGATCCCGGTCGTGACCTTTGATGGGAAGGTTATTCTGGAGAGTAAAGATAAGATCGCCATGGCTCCAGGTAAGCAAACATTTTGTTCTTTAAAAAAAAAAAAAACACTGGATGTAAAGTATCATCACATCACTCACGTTTTGTTGACCAACTATTGCCTTATCTGGTTATTTAATTTTATTTTAACATGGTATTTTGAATATTATTTTTCACTGACTGCTGGATTTCTCTATGGACTAACATATGAAACCACACTACAAATATGATATAATACCATTTTACTGATGAGGTTTCCCCTCTTGTCAGATGGTAATGGTGGTCTCTACAAGGCACTGTTGGACAACAAGGTGCTGGAGGACATGCAGAAGAGGGGTGTGGAGAATCTCCACGTCTACTGTGTGGACAACATCCTGGTCAAGATGGCTGACCCTGTGTTCATCGGCTTCTGTGTGAGCAAAGGAGCCGACTGTGGAGCCAAGGTAAACTGAGGGCGACTGGGTGACTTATGACACGTGAGTTAATACACAGTATTTGGTTTAAGGCATGTGATACAGTCACAAACAGGAACTCTGTCCTGAAAAAAAAGGACCCATTTTTGCTCGTGACATGAAGGGCTGAAATCATCACACATTATGGGATTGTTGACACTAACTCTCAGACCTGCTTCTCACCTCCGCCAGGTTGTGGAGAAGGCCTACCCTTCAGAGCCCGTGGGTGTGGTCTGCAGGGTGGGAGGTGTCGCCCAGGTGGTGGAGTACAGCGAGCTCCCACCAGAGACGGCTGAACTGCAAGGTCCTGGAGGAGAGCTGATCTACAACGCTGGAAACATCTGCAACCACTTTTTCACCAGAGCCTTTCTCCAGGATGTGGCAGAGTGAGAACATTTGTGGACATATTTAGTAACAAAAGTTAAAGGGACATGAAGTAATCCGGGTGTAGTTTGACTGTGAGGGACACACAAATATACAAATATGAAATGCAAGCCACATGAAAGAACATCAACATTTGAAAATGAAACATCAAAAATAGGGACGTCCGATAATATCGGCCGACCGATAATATCGACCGATATTACTATTTTTTTATTAGCATAATTATGTAATATCTGTAAAATAAATTTCCTCCCATATTAAAAACCTGATAATGCAATGCCTTGGTTTCGCGGAAATGTGTGCTCTAAAAAATAGTTTAATGCCCCGGAGACAGACCAATCAGATTCCTCAGTGCTCTCAGAAACACCGCTGCCCTGCTATATCGGCATCAGTTAATACTAAACATCCCTGATCAAGAATATAAACACAGGCTGTTTAGGAAGAGACAGAAAAGAAAACTTCATATCTGCCATGATATTTCACAGCAGAAAACCATAACTACAAACACTGGATATGTGAAGCCATAGAAACAAGAAGGCATGCAGAACAAACGATGAACTGAGGGGGTATTTACTGTGCCCTTCCCTTCAAGTGGAACTACAACAGGGACAGTTCAGGTCGTGTAGTAATGACAGGGTGTGCCTCCTTTTAGTTATTTGGTCAAAATTGCAAATATGAAATATGTACATTTAAATGTTGTGTTTATTCTTTCCAGTAAATTTGAAGGTCAGCTGACACAACATGTTGCCAAAAAGAAAGTTGCTTTTGTGGACACGGAAGGAAATCAAGTCATACCCACCAAGCCCAATGCCATTAAGATGGAGAAGTTTGTCTTTGACGTTTTTCCCTTCTCGAGGTAAGATGGATTTTTTTCTCAGCTCTTGATGGCCGCCATTAACATTCACATAACAGCGTAACTCCCTCTGTCTCTGTAAGGAACTTTGTTGCGTTTGAAGTTGTGAGAGAAGACGAGTTTTCACCTCTGAAAAACGCCGACAGCGCAGCCACAGACAACCCCACCACAGCCAGGAATGCTCTGCTGACTCAGCACTGCTGCTGGGCACAGGCTGCAGGAGCCACACTGCTGGACCATCATGGGAACCCACTTCCTCCTGTATCCAGGTCAGAGGACATGTCTTCATGTGATGGCACAGTTCAGCTAAGTCCAAGACTTAATGAGCACTGCAGGCTGTTGCTTTGAATAAAACATATGACAGCGCATGTGCTAATGTCAGACTTTATATCCGTTACACAAACTGACCATGTAGAGTGTCTTGAAGCAGATTTCTTACTTATGATCTATGTCTTTGTGTCTTTGTTGTAGTGGAACAGACATTAAATGTGCTGCAGCTCAGTTTGAGATTTCACCGCTGGTGTCTTACTTTGGAGAGGTGAGAAAAATGCATAATGTTTAATAGCAGCTGATAGACTTGTACTACCAAATAGTACTGAGGTTAAGATGTATTTACTAGCTGTTTGAACATAGTGTTTATTTTTCTCAGATTTTTCTCAATAATGCAACATCACTTCTTGTTTGAACCGATCTGATTTCTTCTCCTTCCATGTCCAGGGCCTGAAGCCACTGCTGGAGGGGAAGAAAGTGTCAACACCATTCATTCTGGATGAAAAACAGACCAAAAAACTGCCAAGTGACTGACGACAGACATTTCTGTGCAGCACAGACAAAAGGATCATTCTGTTTAAAAAAAGGATCATTCCGTGAGAAAAGGTTTCAGCACAGCCATGATTTTTACCTCTAATGTGAAAAAAAAAAGATTTCATGTATCTGAGAGAACTGTGGGTTTTTGTAACAGCTAGGAATGAGACCTTGTGATTTACATATATTTTTTATGTCGAATAAAAAAAATCATTAGTTTTTCTTGAACCACTGTCCATCATTTAAATCCAAAACAGCAGAGTCTCCTGACTCTAATAACCAGCTCTGGAGTCTCATCCTCAGTTAATGCATAGGTTTTGGCAAATGCACAACAACAACAAAAAATAATTCAAATTATCATATTTTTTAATTATTTAATTATATATTATGTTAATTGATTTGTAATATATATTTTTTGTGTTATCTTGATAATGTTTTTGCTTGTTAAAGGCTAGTACCTATGTGGTGGCTTAGTGGTCAAGGAAGTGGACTTGGGTCCTGAGTCCATCAGCTAGCTTGAGTTACCGCTGACTCATCCATACTTAATATAAACAGTATCCAAAATGTAGTGTGTATATATATATATTAAAAAAATATTTTTAATAATTAAAATTAATAATAATAATTTTTAAAAAAGTTAAAAAGTTATTTGTATTACATATTATATTATAATATATAAGTACATATATATATATATACACAGACAGTATATGTTATAAATTAGTTTTCTCTCCCGGCTTCCGTATCTTGGAGTGTCACATGACCGTCTCTGTCCAATCACAGATGAGCCTACAAAGACAACAAAAAGGAATTGGACGAGTTTATTTTACGTCTCGCGATAGGACCGCGGGTTCTCTCGCGTGCCGTTAGCTTTGGGGCTAATAGCTGAGGCTAACAACAGCGGAGAACGTTAAAGGGTTCAGTTTCTTTCGTTTGAAAATAACCGCTCTGGTTCAGCTCAGTCGGACGGTTCTATCATGTGAGGAACATGTTCAAAAATGTGTTCGCCTCCGGTTTTCTGGTCAGAACTGCTCATGTCATTTTGACATGGGTTGTTACGCTAATACTGTTCTTACACGACACGGGTAAGTAATGGTGCGTGTGTAGGAATGCGTATGTATGATGACGATGATGTATGATGTTTTATGTATACTTATTCATGTAAAACAAATGTGTAATAGGTATGCGTTTGTTTACATACGGCGAATTGACAGGGCCGAAACGAGAGTACTCAGAATAGGGGCAGGATGGAAGTTTGGGGTGGCCACCTATGTACGCATTAAATGATATTAATATGAATGATTACTTAACACTAAAATCGAGTGAAGATGATAAATAAATACACAGTTACCGTCTTACGAATTATACCTTAGTTTTCTGTTTGCCTGCCGTGGTTACAGGGGTTTGGTCAGAGGTTAGAAGTTCTCTACGGATTTCCAGAATTATTCGGTTTTATAATTTAATTTAAGACGTATTACCATTTAATTTAAGCTTGTTTAACTTAATTTTATATATTGCTATATTTTTTGGGGGACATATTGCCATGATGTGTACATATAATAAGTTTAATCTTGTCTTTTTAATGTTTTTATATGTTATATTTTGTACATATACTGATTAATCCTGTGCAGCAAACAACTGATTTATGCTGTAAATTCCCATGTTTTGTTGTGCTGTGTAATTACTTCTCCATTAGTGGTTTACACAATTTGATCTATAATGTTAGAATGCAGTTTAAAATACACAATATGCAGGTAGTGAAGTGATAATTTCTAATACTGCAGTATCTAAATATGTGTGTTTGTGTTGAAGAGCTGAGGAAGCAGGAGGAGAAGGGTCAGCTCTTCCAGCCCATCCTCTTCGTCCTTCTCGTCCTTGTGTCTGTGCTCCTCTACTTTGCTGTTTCTCTGATGGACCCAGGCTTCATTCTGTCTGATGACGGCCACTCGGAGGTAATGATCTACTGTAGAGAGTTTGACTTTCAGAAGTTTCTCATATTTATAACCCTGACAAAATCTAACAGTATTTTTAAGTACCTGTAGTCTGTATAGTCTTTTAACTCTCTCAGTAAACCGTTCATGCCTATTCTGTTGTTAGCAGTTCACACTGGGAGTTACTGAGGAGCAGCAGGACATGATCCCGCCCACAACCAAGTCTCTCCGACAGCGCCGCTGTGGCCACTGTCTGCTGCAGGTATGACACTAACTGTCTCTGTATTAACAGAGTATGTCTATTATTTTTATTGTCATTTGGAGTGATAGTGGCTGAATGGTTTTAGATACACGTCCAGACAAATCATGGGTCATTGGTAGGGTGGAATGTCAATCAGTACTAGCATGGAAGTAGTGTCATTATGTGCCTCAACCAATGAAAGTGTTTGGAGCGGTGCTAAATTGCTGCTGCTTTAACAGAAAAATTACCATATATATAAGTATTATATATATGTATTACCATATATATGTGTATATGTATACATATGTATATATATGGTTTTATAAGACAATGTTAATTATCAATCTTTTTTTTTTTTTTTTTCAAAATTGTTAAAGTAACAGGTTACTCGGTAGAGCTGTATTTTAATGCTGTCAGTAACAGCCGAGAAACAAATGAACATTTGAAGAAACAGGAGGATGTTGTGTGAGGTGGACACATGTCATCACATGTCTCACGGTGAAATGGGACACCGATTATCTCATGTACAGTAATATGAGAACAGTGACAGACTCCACTGACAGCCCACAGACATGTTCAGGAGGGTCACTGTTAGAGTTACACACCGGGGGGTTTTAAATATTTGTTAGAGCACAAACGTCTGTTAAGTCAGATGCTTCTGATTTGGGTCAGGGGTTCGTTTTTAGGTTGTTGTTAGGATTCTCACGCTGATGCACATACTCCAGCCCAGCAGGTGGCGATAACGTACCAAAAGTTAATTTAATTTAAAGTTAAATTTAAACTTAATCAGCTGTGAAATATATGAAAAAGATGCATTGAGTAATACATAGGACATGAAGGACAGTGATGGAGGATAAGGCCAGTGTTCGGCCTGTTGGGCAGAAAGTTTTATTCTTCCCTGATGTCAGCTAAGATAGGATCATGAAAATATTGCTCATCACTGCAGCTCTGTTGTGGCTAACATTAACTCATATGTGCTCACTAGACAGAGCTAACATTAGTCACCAAAGTTGTGGTACAGACACCACAGCTAAAGCTAGCTTCAACGGCCCTGGTACACCACAACTAATGTCAGCTGAAACAGTCCTCGTACAGACAAACAATGACAAACCAAAATACTCTTTAAATGTAAAATATAGAAGCTGTAATTGTACTGTGAGTTAGTACTAATCTTTAAAAGTAGTAGTAGGATGAAAGGTACACAGATAAGAGGAGATGAAAAATAAACTTTGGACATGAGTTCATTAATCCAGTCCCAGACAAAATGAATTTAAACTGAGAAAAGTGTTGATGTTGATTGTTTTGAATGTGGATAAATGATGAAAAAAAGTAAGTTTGGGGGGCAATCATAGAGTAGTGCTGATCAGAGCAGCCTGGTGGAACTCTTAGAACTTAAGAACCGTTGGTGAGAAGCTGAAGAAAAGACTGGTTTGACCTGCAGTCAGTGAGATATTGATGTTGTTTATCTGACTGTATTGGTCAACTTTAGCTGGACTTTAGTCAGAAAAACATCTTACTTGTAAACTTAATTGTAAACAAATTCTTTGAAGACCTGAACTGTTACTGCTACCAAAGAACGCTGTGGGTTTTCATTTTCTCATCACATTTTGTCCCCAAAACCCAACGGCTGTCAACCTGAGCAGCAGCCAATGAGATCGAAGCACTGCCAGACGTGCCGACATTGTGTGCGTCGTTACGACCATCACTGCCCGTGGATTGAGAACTGCGTGGGCGAGAGGAACCACCGCTGGTTTGTGCTGTATCTGGCCATGCAGCTGCTGGTGCTGCTGTGGGGGCTGCACATTTCCTGGTGAGTACGTGGCTCTAGTGGGCGGAGTCTTCTCCGAGAGGCCGTGACCTCACCCACGTGTCCACCCCCACCCCCGGCTTGTTTTTGCAGGACGGGTTTCGGCTACGCGCCCACCTGGCAGCTGTGGATGCGCGGCAATGGTGCCCTGCTGGCTGTGACGGCGCTGCTGGCACTACTGTCGCTCGTCGTGTTGCTGCTGCTGGGCTCTCACCTCTACCTGGTGTCTCTCAACACCACCACCTGGGAGTTCATGTCGCGCCACCGCATCTCCTACCTCAAACACTGCGGTGCAGACGAGAACCCGTTTGACCGTGGCACTTTTTACAACCTGTGGGGTTTCTTCTGCGTCTGGGGCACAGTGGTGTGGGAGCAGGTCTACTTCAGGGAGGGCAACGACCCGGTGTAGGAACAAACAGAGCAACTCCACCCCCTGCCTGGAGTGTTGAAGTCGTTCAATGATTTTCATACTTCGTCCTTGAACAGGAAACACCAGCTCTGGGTCTTTTATGGCAACATTCCTGGTCAGTATACAAACATCTTCAGCATCCAGCAAACCTGCAGCCACAACTGGATCACAGTGACATTTCACAGTTAGGTTTGGTCTAAAAATAGTTACCAGTATCAGGATATTTCAAGAACGTCTCCTGCATCTAGACCATATTCAGAAAAACATTGTGTGTGGACAAAGTTAGAGAAGCTCTGGAGATGGCAGTGAGAATCCCGTAACACCGGTTATTACAGAACTGTTAGCAGTCCAGCGAGTCTTTTGCCTTCGTCAGAACTGTCACCAGGTGTCAGGTGGTGACGTGCCTCATCAGTTGATGTATGCCTCCAGCTGTCAAGCCACTCCCCCGGCGTCAGCACTCCAAGTGTGGGACGCCGTGTACGCTCCCTCGTCCCCGTTCTTAATCCTGTGTGCAAATGTTCTTATTTCCACTGCCTCCAGGATCCATCGTTGGTATCAGATTTCTTCAGCGAGAATCTTGCAGGAAGTTCATGCCTCTTTAACATCAGCCGACAAGTCACCTCACCACCTGACATCTGGTAACAGTTCTGAGGAAGTAGGAAGACTTGTACCGAAACTGTTGACACAAATATTCATGGAAACATATTACCGACACACGCCCCAAGGCCTGGGAGCCATAACGGGAACCTGACTGCAGTCATTCATACAGGCCAGTAAAAATACTTCAAGGAGGCGAGGGATACTTTCTCTTGGTTATTTGGCTGTTTACAAGAAATTCAGAAATACTTGACAATCATTGACCAGTGGGGCTCCTCTGGATCACTCTAAGAACACGTAAAAGTAAAGTGAAGTGGAAATGAAGAAGGGACTGAAGAGCTAGGGACCACAAACAAACAAATGGAGGCGACAGGAGAAACACACCTTCAAAGATCAATTTGCTTTGGGTGTGAACGCTGAGAAGCACAAATCACAATTGCAAATAATTCTCTGGGAGTTCATGTCGCGCCACCGCATCTCCTACCTCAAACACTGCGGTGCAGACGAGAACCCGTTTGACCGTGGCACTTTTTACAACCTGTGGGGTTTCTTCTGCGTCTGGGGCACAGTGGTGTGGGAGCAGGTCTACTTCAGGGAGGGCAACGACCCGGTGTAGGAACAAACAGAGCAACTCCACCCCCTGCCTGGAGTGTTGAAGTCGTTCAATGATTTTCATACTTCGTCCTTGAACAGGAAACACCAGCTCTGGGTCTTTTATGGCAACATTCCTGGTCAGTATACAAACATCTTCAGCATCCAGCAAACCTGCAGCCACAACTGGATCACAGTGACATTTCACAGTTAGGTTTGGTCTAAAAATAGTTACCAGTATCAGGATATTTCAAGAACGTCTCCTGCATCTAGACCATATTCAGAAAAACATTGTGTGTGGACAAAGTTAGAGAAGCTCTGGAGATGGCAGTGAGAATCCCGTAACACCGGTTATTACAGAACTGTTAGCAGTCCAGCGAGTCTTTTGCCTTCGTCAGAACTGTCACCAGGTGTCAGGTGGTGACGTGCCTCATCAGTTGATGTATGCCTCCAGCTGTCAAGCCACTCCCCCGGCGTCAGCACTCCAAGTGTGGGACGCCGTGTACGCTCCCTCGTCCCCGTTCTTAATCCTGTGTGCAAATGTTCTTATTTCCACTGCCTCCAGGATCCATCGTTGGTATCAGATTTCTTCAGCGAGAATCTTGCAGGAAGTTCATGCCTCTTTAACATCAGCCGACAAGTCACCTCACCACCTGACATCTGGTAACAGTTCTGAGGAAGTAGGAAGACTTGTACCGAAACTGTTGACACAAATATTCATGGAAACATATTACCGACACACGCCCCAAGGCCTGGGAGCCATAACGGGAACCTGACTGCAGTCATTCATACAGGCCAGTAAAAATACTTCAAGGAGGCGAGGGATACTTTCTCTTGGTTATTTGGCTGTTTACAAGAAATTCAGAAATACTTGACAATCATTGACCAGTGGGGCTCCTCTGGATCACTCTAAGAACACGTAAAAGTAAAGTGAAGTGGAAATGAAGAAGGGACTGAAGAGCTAGGGACCACAAACAAACAAATGGAGGCGACAGGAGAAACACACCTTCAAAGATCAATTTGCTTTGGGTGTGAACGCTGAGAAGCACAAATCACAATTGCAAATAATTCTACAGCAGCTGGACGTCTCCGTAGTGAACTCGTTAGTGTTCCCAGATTTCTACAGCAGCTGGACGTCTCCGTAGTGAAGTGCAACCAACCAGCTTTTTTCAGGAGACTCGTTAGTGTTCCCAGATTTTCCCGCTCCTTTTATTCCCTTTCTCCTTCTACGTCTTTACTCTTAGCAGGAGTTCTCTTAGATAAACCATTGAGCTCAACAGCTGGAGTCACACTGTACCTTTCCTCTACTACGTCCATGGCCTTTTTTTCTAAGACAACAACTGAACAGGAAGTTAGGGCAGTTAGTCAGTGTACATCAGATATATTTTTTTGAGGTACTGTAGACTGATTAATAAGTTGAAGACTAGGACGTTACTGAAGTTCTCAATGAAACTCTTGACAATGATGAAGTTATAATTGTATCTATTTTTCTTGACATTTCTCCATATTAATAATTCCATCATTTGGATTGGTCACAAATGATAATAAAATAACTAACTATAAATTAAATGAAATCAATTATGCACTAAATATCCAAAATTGAAACAGTTCCATTGCCTAATTTTGCACCAACATTACCAGGCAATCAAAGCCGATAACTGCGTTGCGTGAACTTGACTGTTACATAACCCCTGATGTTTACCGTTTTTCATAGGTAATTCACGACTTTTCTCTAACTGGAACAATTTGTAGAATTTAAAGAGTTTGTGGTTGGTTGAGTTTTTGACGTTTACAGATCGGGGTCCAAAGTTTAGTCCGTGGAGTGTGAGAGTTTTTATTTAACTTAACTGTGATGTTGAACTTTTGATAGGAATTATTCCCAGTATTTCATCTAAATGTGAAGCTCAATCTTTCCAGCGACAGCATTTGAAGCTATTTTCTACTGTAAATACATTTTTAAATTATTATGAATTTCAAGTCGATGTGTCTGGATTTTTAATGTTTTAATGATAAACAAAAAGGCTGGGGACGATGAGAGCAATATACTGTTAGTGCTGTAACTTTGGAGTTTCCCTGTGTGCAATAGAAATCCCTGTCACAGCAATAATAATAAAAAAAATGTGGTTTTGATTTCCTCCACTTTATATTATTGAATTTACCTTTGGGTTATATGCAATAATGTGGTTCTTTTTTTTTTATGTCGGTGATGAATAAATTAATGTTTAACCACGATCGTCCAGCAGGGGTCATTTTTATTCAGTAGTGTTTCTTCACGTTGTACACGCTGTTTCCAAACAAGGGCAGTAAAAATAAGTAGAAGTTTTTGTCCCAAGTTCATTAACATGATGCAGATATAAAATATATATATAATATAATATTATAAAGTAACAAAAAGGTCTGTTTAGGGATAGTTCAGGTTTTCATAAAGCAGTTTCAGGCTAAAATCACCTTGTTTAAACCCACTGTACGGAAGTGCAGTAGAGTTACACCATGTGCCTACAACCGGATTTGTTAGTAGTACAATCTACTTCAAAACATTTTTTGAATGTTCATGTTTAGGCCAAAGTCCTGTGTGTGGTTTTCCCACTTCATCAGCCTGTTGTTCTTTCTCCTCCTCACCTCCATCAGTGTCCGGTGCAGTAGTGTGAACAGCCACAGTAAGTCTGTCCATATATAGAAAGATTCATATTTGGGAATAATTCATACTACACAGTGCTACAGCGCCACCTCATGGCTCAGTGAAGAATGTTTTGAATCATGAGTCATCAGTATATTTCTAATCTTTCTGTTGTTTGTTGCCTTTTTCCAGCAGGACACCAATGTTTTTAACTACACTCTCCCACACAGGAAGTACTCTGTAATATGTACAATGGTACTTCAAAACCTGCACTAGTTGTTGAACAAGTTGCCTGAGGTACAGTACGTAAACATTTCCTTCATTTTTCCAGGTAATTTACAGTAGGACTGTTGGACTGAGATCATCACCATGCCACAATGTCAGACAGTGGTCCAGTGGAAGCCCACAGAGAGGTCATGAACCACGGTGTCATGTCCAGTCTGGGGTGGAGAGTCTCCAGAGTTGACGTCCTTGATAGACGTGACGGTGATGTACTAGAACAGTTTCTGCCAAAGAAACAGCAGGAGGTCGGTCAGTGATGCGTCTGCACCACCACTCATCAGATGAAGGAGAAGTCAAAGTCAGAGAAGATCTCCTGCTGCTCGGCCGTGAGGACGCACGGTGTCCGTGGCAATGTCAGAACCGGTTTGAGGCGGGTGAACTCCTCGTCGAAGTTGCTGACGTCCCGCGCTGCCTTGATGACGGGCAGGAACGGCGGCTTAATTTTCTTGGCCAGGAGAGCGTTCCAGTCCATTCCCTGTGAACCAGAATGAACAAATAATTATTTTAAATAATTATTTTTATATATTTGATGTTTGCTTTAAAAAAAGGTTTGTGTTCATCACCTGGAAGAACTTGTGTCTTTTGATTTCAGCAGCATCATCGACTCCAGATCCAAGCCTTTTCCCTGGATCTTTCTGCAGCAGCTACGGAACAAATAAAACCATGAAATCACGTGACTGCAACACAACACACTGCTCACCTGACGGGAACCTGAGGACCATTATCAGGAGACGGACCTTCTGAAGGAGCGACACGGACTGAGGAGACAGGAAGCGAGGGTAGCGTGCTTCGTCGTTGACGATGCTGTCGAACACCTCTTCTTCATCGTCACCCGGGAACGGAGACTGAAAGAAAACACAAAACCAACAAAGAGCACAGTGGATGAGAAATTAGTGTTGAGATGGTGGTGAAATATTCAGGTTACTATACTTCTATGTTCAGAGCACTACAAATTCACAGCAATTATATTTAACATTTGAAGACTTTTCATCGACTTAGGGAATGATGATCCTACTGACCTCCCCCACCAGCATCTCATAGATGAGGACTCCCAGACCCCACCAGTCCACACTACGGGTGTAGTTGTTGTCCGTCAGCACCTCCGGAGCCAAGAACTCAGGTGTGCCACAGAATGTTGAGGTGCGATCTCCGTGGCCCATACCTGCAGCCCAGAGAAACAATGGTGACGCAGTCCAGAATATCGATCGATTCAGCAATGCATTACATCCAACCCCAGCTCCCATTCAATATCGATTCAGCCATCTTCAGACTCAACTCAAGCCCCTTGTGTTGTAGTTAAGTGTAGGAAGTTAAATGGAGAACAGTGTCCTGCTGTCGGAGATGGGCACCTACAGAGTCACTCAGTGACTGCACTGGGGAGGATCTTGCTGCTATAGTGTCAGTTGGCAGTGAGAGGTGTGTCAGTAGTTAACATCAGTGAGTTTATTTAAGTGTTGCTGTGTCTATTTTTATTGATTTATTATTAGTGTGAGAGTGTGTCTTTATAAACCAGTGAGATGTTTATGGTTATGTATTGTTCCGTGTCTGGTGGTTATGTTTAAGCGTGCTAATGCTAATGTTAGGCCAGAGTATTCACTGTCTTTTTTAGCTTTTGCATTTACAGTTTTTTTAATGTTAATTGACTGAGGTGTGTTTGGTTGTTTGATATGTGGATTATTATTATTATACACTATTCTGATTCTGACCGACGCCTCCCAGTGGCCACAAGCTATAAATACCAGTATTTTCCACCACAAGACACCTGGCCAGTGGGGGCGCTGTCATCAGTTTATTTATTTTTTTACTTTTGTACACCATATTCAGTACTAGTACTAGGGGGCACTCACACTAGGGCCAGTTACTCCATGCCACCCTGAAGTGCCAATTGTCCCCCTCCCATGCCCCCGTTTGGTCCACACTCATATTACCCTAAAGCAGCATGATCGAGAGCGAATCTGACAACAATGGCCACTTTGTGAACGATCTTCAAAATAGTCAGCCCTCTGATCAACAAGATGTAATCATTACTGTGAGCTGCTGTCGCTCAGAAACATGATGCGGATGAATATGCTCTATGCTCATATATCAGATAGATATCATCAATAGCTATCGCTCAAATCGAATCAATATTAAATTGTGACCTAACACATCGAAAGATATATAAAATGACAACTTTACCTTCTTTACACAAACCAAAGTCTGCGATCCTGACAAAACCGTCCGCATCCATCAGCAGATTGTCTAACTTCAGGTCTCTAAAGGACACAAAAACAACAGATGACATCACATGGTAATGATGTCACAGACTCTGAAGCTGATGTGGATGCAGCAGGTGGAGGAGAAACCTGTAGACGATGTGGTTCTGGTGCAGAAACTCCAGGCCCAGCAGCACGCAGGAAGAATAAAACCTGACGTCAGGATGACACGGACAAACTGAAGGTGGTTGTTCACGTGTGATGTGTGTTCATATGTGTGTGTCTGTGCACAAACTTACACAGTCTGCTTCTCGTTGAAGATGCTGGTGTGGATGTGGGTCATGAGGTCGCCCCCGGGGGAGTACGCCATCACAAAACACACATGGTCCGGAGTCTGGAAACATCCGTGAAGGTTCACCAGGAAAGGATGACGTGTCGCATTGATGACTTCAAAAATTCGCTTTTCACACAGGAGGCTGAGGCAGAAAGACGCATGTCGACGAAACAAGTAAGTACATCATTTAAAACGGTGGTTCTCAAACTGTGGTACGCATACCACTGGTAGTGCTTGGGCTCCCTCTGGTGGTAGTTGGGAGTACTTGAATCTTCTTAGGATTGGTTGGGTCACGTGGTTGGTAAATATCACTGTTCGCAGTGTGTGTGTGTGATTTAGACGTAAAGTAACAGTTGTAGTACTACTTCATTGTACTCTGTCTTTTGGAAATAAAACATCTATTTTATGCTGTGTTCAGCTGAACGGTAGGTATGTAGGTATGTGCTGCTGTTAAAAATGTTGGTCGTACTGGTGGTATTTGGAGAAACAAATACTTTTGAAGGTGGTACCCTGGTGTAAAAAAAAAAACATTTTGAAGTATTTGTGATGTTTATTTTTACCTGTCAACTTCATCACGCGTTACAATGTCTCCTTTCTTCAGAGCTTTGATGGCAAACAGTTTTCCAGACTTCTTATACTCTGCCAACAGCACCTGCAAACACATACAGATAATTGACAGAAATTCAATAATACGTATGAGAGAATTCAGAGGATCAATAGTCCATAGAGGAAATCATCAGTTTCACACCACAGCAAAGAGCTCTACTGCAGGGGTCACCAGCCTTTCTCAAACTGAGAGCTACTTCAAGGGTACTCAGTAATACGAAGAGCTACATCTTTGATACACACTTCCTGAACAATGTAATAATAATTAGTTCTGGGACAAACATATGTCCCACATACAGCAGCATACTACATAGTAGTACTACAGAGTAGTAGTAGACACTCTTCCTACAATCGTCACTGCGCCCATTTGAATATCATTGCGTAACCAAGTGCGCAAGTGACTTAGATGTCAGCTGAGTCATCGGTTTTTCCTCTACCTTTCCAAAGTGACCTCTGCCCAAGACTGACAGACAGTTGAAGTCTTCTATCCTCAGACCTTCATCTCTGCAGTGAGCACAATAACAGATATTTCTATAGATTATTAAACATATCCAGAGAAGCTTTTCACTTAAAATGTTTTTATGAAGTCTCCAAACGTTGGGTTTCATATCAGAGAAGAACTCACTGTGAAAGTGGACGCAGGGAAGGCTGTCGTTTGGTCTTTGGGCTTTTGTTCTCACCCGGAGACTGAGGGTAGACACGCAGATTAAAAAAACTACGATCACGATTGATTATTCGATTATTAGTGATTTGTTTGACTCAGTCGGAGTGCCGTACCATCACAGAGTCTCTGAGGGGTTTTCTGCTGCGCTGAGGAGATTCAGGAAAGTTCAGGTTCATCACAGCAGCTTCTCTGAGACAAAGGAACACATACAAAGACATTTGAGAGTCTGGGGGTCATTATACTGTCCCACACACAGTAGGACAGGGGACAGACAGGAGGACTTGGAGACATCGTGGTTGTGGTCTTACTGTGACTGAGGTCCAGTGGACGACGTGGTTCCTGAATTTTGACCTGTTAACGGTGGACTCATTGGCTCCAGGTTGCTGCAGGGAGGAAGGATGCTCATCATCAAACGCCCCCAGGTGGCAAAGTTCATGTTCATCTGGGCAGCACGTAGGAAGTTCTTCCCTGTCACACAACAATCAAAGTTCAAAACATTATCAAGTCGCTACAGAAATGGAGTATATTAATAAAAATGGGTGTTTCCAGTTCTAAAATTAAAGTCAGAATACTGACGTTAAAGGCTGACTTTTAAAATACACTTTCTCAATTTGAAATCTATCATATTACATGTTTTATCACAATAACAAAAAAAAAGAGCAAACCCGTTAAAATAGTATTTTGTTGATTATTTTTACCTTTCTCCTTTGGAAAAATTCTCCTCTGCCGCTGTAAATTGGAGCCACGCTCAATCACAGGTTTGATAAACGTCACCTGGAAAAGGTCACAGCAGGTGTGTCAGCTGAGTCTCGCCTTCATTTACTAATTTATCGTTTCATTTTTCCACCACTATCCCTTTGAGCCATAGCAGTAAGAATCTGCGGTGAGGACCTCGATGAAGAGGATGCCCTGAGGCTCCAGCTGCAGACACATGCCGTGGCGCTGGTTGTCCAGGAAGTCCTCCAGCCGCAGGAACTTCACACCACTCAGCGCTCGCCAATCTTTCCAATAGACGGCAATCTCCAGCTCCCTGGACTTTAGCAAGACAAGAATTTGAACACGGTAAAGACAGGGTGAAGAGGAAATGGATTTTTCTGACAAGATCTTTTGATGACATTCTTCTTCTGGGAATTCTTCAACCCGTTTCCACTTTCTTAGACTAACTTTATTTTTGGGTCGTGCCTCAGTCTTTATTTTTTGCTAACTTTTGGCTATTTTAACTATTTTTTTTAATATATCTCCTTTTGACAAACATATTTTACATTTTTTGCCTACATTTTGCACTTGCAGAAAATTCATCTTTTTTAATTAAAAATCATCTATTTTGCTTAATTATTTCTATCATCTTTGGTATATTTGATACTATTTAGTTTTTATTTAGGGATGTTTTTATCGTATCTCTTTTTGGCAAAATACCATAGAATTTTTGGGGGAAAACTCTTTGGCAATTTTCAACTAAATAAGATTTAAGATAATATGGGTATAGAGTAGAGAGTACCTTCTGCAACGTGAACTATCCCTTTACGGTAAGGTAACACCTGTACTGCTGTGCCTCTGTGTTTTAGCAGTGAATGACCCAGTTTTTGAAACAGACGCTGTGTGTTACTGTGTGTGTCGTATCAGTGACTTTAGCAGTGAGACGTACAGTCTACTGTTGATAATGCTGCTGCAGAGTGTGCATCTTAATCCGGATTACAGCCCATGGATGGATTACTGATGAGATTACATGAGCTAAATGGAAAGTTGAGACCATCAGAGATAAAGAAGTCACAGATGTTTCTCTGGTTAACCATTGAAATATATATATATATATATACACACATTTTGACTGGTATGATTTGTGTCACTCACTCTGTCCAGCTCCATGCTGAAGCTTTGACCCCAGGCCTCTTTGCCCTGCTGTTTCCACTGGGTGTGTCCCACGATCCTGTGGTCCACCTTCAGCACAGCACTGACCTCGGCTGATACGCACAGACACGAGACAACACAACATGAGCCAGAGACGAGGGTCAGGGCATTCTTTTGTTCCTCTAACTCAGCTCAGAATTCTATTACAAGTGCAATGAAACGTCATTACTCAAAGCTAATGTACGATCACTCACAGGACAGTTCGTCAGCCTTGCTCGTCTTGCCGTTGGTGCTGCGTACTGACAGGCCGGCCCTCACCTTCAGAGACTTTCCATCTGAGAAGCCTGAGGTGCCGGTCACACGGCCGCGGCCCGGAATGGACTCCATCAGGTCCTGACAGCCCATCAGACATACCTCCAACCGACCTGAGACACAAAGCAACAATTTCTCAGGGACCAGGTCGGGGACAAGATCACATTTGTCCGAGGGAGGAAATGTCACCGCAACCTGTCAGACTGGCGGGTTTGAAGAAGGAGGACATGTAGGACAACGATGGAGAGTCAGAAGACTTTTTCGGTGTTCCGCTGGGAGGGTGGGCTCCTGACTCAAGTTCCTCTTTAATGGATGTACGTCTGGGGTGGTCCTGAGGGAGTTCATTCAAGCGTCTCTCCAGAGACAGACGCAGCAGCTCCACCTTCTGACACGACTCTTGCATCCGCCCATGAGCCTGTGAAACGAAGACAAACTTTGAAGTCACCACCCAAGCTTTTTTTTTGTTGTCTCCCACATCTCAATATCTATGTTACACCCGAATTACCATCAACAGAATAGAGCAGCATCCGAGATGTATTTACGTGAACCATTCGCCCATGTAAAGCTTTAACAAAAGATCTGCTCACCTCCGCCAGTATACGACGGTCCTGGATCTTCTGCGCACTCAGCTGCTTCACCACGTTTTTGGCGCCCTCTGCGACAGCTGCCTCGATCTTCACATGGTGCATGAGCTCAGCCAGTCGTAGCTCCAGCGGAACGATCAGGTCCAGGGCAGGACCTAATGGTCAGTGTCAGACAGTCAAGCTGCGTCCCTGTTTCACTCTTTTTTTTTTTTTTTGTTAAATGAGATCATCGTACGAGACCCACCACTTTTTTTTTTTTTTTTTGGTTAAACGAGATCATCGTACGAGACCCACCGTGACCTCCATCTCTGGCCTGACTGACTTTGATGATCTGCATCCGCAGCAGCTCGATCTTAGTGCGACTGTCCTGCAACATCTGCTGTGCTGTGGACAACATCTTCCTGTCCTGTTACACAACAGACAACTGAGGGTCACGGCTGAAGTCACTGCAGCCTTCTGTGAGTACCTGTGAGTACTAGTACTTCTACCTTCACTGAGCCTGTGGTGTACGTCTGGATCATGTTCTCTGCCCCCTGTTTGACCTTAGTTTCCATCGTGAGTTGTTTCTTCAGAGTTCTGACACGGCCCGCCAATGGTGATGTCACTTCCTCCCACTGGCAGGACTCTGCTGAGCCATCAACATCATCCTGAGAGTCTGGGCACAAACGTGCAATGAGAGTTTTTTAAAAAAAAATTAGGTTTTTCTCTCAACTCTAAACAAACTGAATGATTGGAATCATGTTCTCAGTCTCGGTCACCTGAAGTGCTTTTCTTTCTCTCTGTGGTCATAGATCTGGCATTGAGCTCCTGCAGCTCCCAGTGCAACTGGTCCAACTTGCGGCTGGAGGCCCTCAGTTGCCCCTCTACGTCCGCAGCGCTCTTACGGTTGGTGACGGCCCTCCGCAGTCTCTCGGCCGCTTCCTTGATCTTCAGCTCACGCTGGATCTCCTGTCTGAGCAGCGTGCGAGCATCTTCCAAGCGCTGCTGAAACTCTGGATCAAGAATATCAGCCTCATCCAGGCCCTGTAGGTTACCGCTCTGAAACGCACAATAGACTGCATTACATCATGCCTACATCCCAACAACTTTTTTTTTACTAAATTCCAGGGTTGTCCTGTTACTATTTTTTACAAACCCATACAAGTATGAGTATTTTCATTTGTATATTTACCGACTCTGTGTACTATACCGGTAACTGGGCGCCCGGCTGTTTGTAGGTAAACCGCAGTAAGGACTTCAAGAAGGAAAATACTTACAGTTTTATTATTAATAGAAGACTATTTCAACTCAAAGACAAAAAAGTCTTCAAACGAAACTCTCATCACATCAGACAGTATAATAAAACTATGGATAGTGACTGAAAAAAACAACATCGAAGAATGAAAATAAAATAAAAAAATGTAACGTTCTGCATAGTCAACACAGTCTGCTGAACAGAAAGTGAGCAGAGCTTTTACAGCAATAGAACGTTTTCCCCTGGTTGTCAAATAAGTCCCAACAAAAAAAATGACTTGGTGAGTTTCAAACTGAGAAGAGACATTAGTGAATTCAGAGCTGTGGCTCATCATCAGGTGTTTTGGTACATTTCTTTTATCTCAACACAACAAATCTTGCGGTGAGTCTTTCTTTGTTGACAGACTTTGTTGACCTGTTAGCAGCTGGTTGTGGTGAGAACCTCTTACAGGACATTAGTTCACCGAGTTCAGATTTTTTTTCTCCACAAACCGCGGTGAACACGGTGTGATGCCACCATGACATTTGAGAGGGGACGACAGCATCCATATGCAAACTAGGAGAAAGCACAGGAGGAGCTGTGTAATCAAATCAAAGAGGTGTAGTTTCAGTCCTGTACTAAAAACCGAAACAGAACGCACTTGCTGTGAAAAAAAAGTTTTACTCTTTAGAAAGTGAAGCGCTCCTGTAGATGTAACTCTGTCACTAGTCTGGTCCTCGTCTCAGTTTTCCCTTTTTGTCAATAGACACAGGGCGTCACAATGAGCAGTAGCATCTATTCAGAGCTTTCAGTATTACCCTTAGAATTGTGTCAAAGACACACCTCCTGTCAATCACTCCTGTCGCTAATCCCAGGCCTGCCTTAACATCACAGTGCGTAATGGCCAACACCCGGGATTAAACGCACATTTTTATTTTTAATGTTGGACGTCATGTTAGTCATGTGATCCCAGTTCCTCCAGTCGTGTGCTCCTCCCAGATACTCTTCCCAGCCTTCAGGTTATATGGGTTATCATTGGAGACTTTGAACCATCAAAGGGCAGTTAAGCAGAGAGCATTTGAGGGCGCCCCTTACTGGCTGTTCCATTGAACAACGGCTCGTACATTATATCTTTGGTCGAATTATTGCTGGTTTTGCATGAATAATAACAGTGTTGTGGAGAAACCCACAACCAGGACTAGACTAAATGTTTGTTAGCTCATGACAGCTTTGCTCTATATGCAGTAAAATGAACGATATTGTTATTATGACCAACCCTGTGATTGATAGGGGGCTCGGCAGTGATGTACATCTCACATATTGTTATTATGACCAACCCTGTGATTGCTCGGCAGTGATGTACACCTCACACCCAGTAGCCAATCACAATTCCCTAAAGTTAAATGTAATCTGTCTTTCTGTGATGATTTCAGTCAAACTGATTATAATTATATAGAACAATGTTCTATGTACAAATGCCCTCAATCCATAGTCAAGTGCTTTACAGTTGCATTCATAGCACCCCCTGTAGGTAAGAAAGAGGGCTTGTGTTTGTAAACAGCGAGAGACTTCTGGCATACTCCTCCTTTAAACAAAACCCCCCAAAAGCTGGAGAGGGACATATTTTCAAGGTTAAACTAAGATATTTTTATTCAAAAACAATGCGGATAAAATATTTAGAGACGTAATTGTACGCACAAATTAAGTGTTAAGTTTGTTCCAACATAGGAGTGAAAACTGATTTGTTTATAAAAAGAAAATCTCGAGCTTACACAAAATAATAAAAAAAAGTGAATCAATAACAAGCCCTGGTCTGAACTTTAATGGCAGAATTTTACAGATGTTTTGTTTCTTTTTCTGCTCTAAGCCACAGAAACTCGTAAACTATGACAAGCAAACGAGATAAACAGGAAAATCCTGCGTCGTTACATCACGGAGCTGCAGGAACGGCAGGTGAGTCTGACTTAAACGGTTCGAGTGAACATTTCAGGTGATTCTTTTTTTCTTCTGAGTATTCAAATATACCTGTAGAGTTGGACCTGACATGGCGGACAGCCACAGGACATCCACGGTCCACACAGACGGCAGCCAGCAGAGGTTCTGTCCGGTCGGGTCGGAGAGCAGGTGACGCGGCTCTGGAACGGAGCTCCCGCTGATTCTGGTCTGTTTAAGCCCTTTGTTAGTTTAACTCCAGTCTAAGTAACGTGTGGAATTCATTGGCAGACTCTTCTTCTGCTACGCGGCCTCAGCTACTCGCCATAACAGCGCCCAGGAAAAGTTTGAATTGAGTTAAACTCGACATAGGCGCAGCAGCGACGTCAGCGCACCCCAGCGGGATTGGGCCGCTATGCATGATGACGAAGAGGCCGCTATAGCCAATCAGCGTCGAGGATTTAATGCACCTGCCGAGCTGCGCAGGTACATCAATTAAACAAAGAAATCATTCAAAGTCAACAAAGTTTAGTATGTAGTACTTAATGAAACTAAACTCAACTTAGGAAACTAAGGAAAACAAACAAAGTATATTTATCTTAAACAAATTTGTCACAAAACAAATAATCATAGTTGTAAATAATTGTAAATAAATCTGAGCCTCACTAATTTAAAGTTAATTTTTAAACTGAGCTTACCTTTGAAAAGTATGAGCTAAACAAATTAGCTATATTCATTAAGCTGAGCTCAGTTTAACAAATTATAAACACACAATACAAGTAACATCTAATTTCAAATAATATAATCTTTAATCAACTAAACTTCATTAAAATAGTTCATCTTAGGTAAATCAAAAACTCAACAAAAACATAATTAAGCTGTAATTAACTAAATTGAACTAAAACATTATACACTATATATAATTAAAATACTAATACTATTATACTGTGTATAATAAAAAGATAATAATAATAATAATATAAACTCTGAACTCTTAAAGTCATTAATAACTGTCGAATTATCTAAACTCACATTTAAAAACCTAATATGCATTTAAACTCAACATAGCTTAAAATAAATAATAAAATGAGGCTCATGTAAAATTGAAAAAAACTGTAAGTAATATATCTGTTAAAAAAAACAAATCCTTCACTTGTCTTTAATTTAATCATTCTATTATCTAATGGTTGGTTTGTTTTACGGTAGAAATATCAGCCTGCAGTATCGCCCTCCATTTGCCTGAGGGCAGCAGAGCAGCGTAGATGTGTTGCCCGACCCAGACTTAGACTTGTAGAGAAAGAAGGCGGCGTGCGGAGCTGCGCTCAGTCCTCCCACTGTGAGCTCAGAGAACACGGAGATCACGCACTGTGCAAAGGTGGAAGTAACTTTTATCCAGAAGAGAAGAGTTCAAACCCAACCGGGACGCACCTCTGGTCAGAACAGGCGCGATATCAGCGGTCAACCATGTCGGCCTCATCGGCGAAAGTAAGCAGGAAGGAGAACTCGAACCACGACGGAGCGGACGAGACCTCTGGTAACGTAAAGGAATGGCGCTTATCCTCCACAACGCCATTTTCATTTGTTTTTGTCCTTTTCTTGTCTCCAACGCGCTTCTGTCGCGTCGGTACCAAATTGAAGGACGCATATTCACGCACGGCTTATATCTGTCCCCACACACAGTCTGCACACACTCAAACAGTCGCTGAGGTTTACCGCTGCACCGCAGGACTCTTCGGTAAATGGAGCACGTTAGCCCAGGCTAACACTTTAGCAGCGTGTGAACGGGCTTTAGCTCGTTAGCCCTTGTTAGCTACACCGTAGTGCTTCACATGAAATAGACAAATTTATGCGTTGCAGTCGCGGCGTGGTTTTTCTTGTGACATTTGTCGTTTCTTACATGAGACATAAGCGCCGCGGTTTCTACCCCGTGTTCCACTGTGCAAGCGGGGTTTTGCATCCGCTCATGTCCCGCCTCCCTCAGCCTGAGGAAAGGCCGAGCCGTCCTGGGTAACAGGCACCACGCGTGCTTTAGCCCCGGACAAAAACGTAAACAAGACCGTAGTGTTGTGAAATTTAACTCTTAACTGGGTCAGTGGAATGAGTGTAAACGGGTTAAGCACGGGTACAGACGTGGAAGTGAGGTCAGTGGTTTATTATAATTGATGAGAGACACAAAGCTTTGTGCAGCAGAGACCCTCATTCAAACCAGGCCGCCTTCAGCAGCAACAGGAAGCTGCAGCAGCTGCGGAGAGGGTCTCTTTCTCTCTCACAGACACACACACACAGTGAGACACACAGGCTCCCGCGTTATTCACCCACAGCCATTCATTTGAAACAAACTGAAAATAAGTTTGAGAAATTAGTTTGTACATTTTAATAATAATAATATTATTATTATTATTAGGGCATTTATATTCTAAGCAAATTAACAAGTCTAACAAACTCTACATCAATCATCATCTAAATTACTTTAAAAATAAAATTAAAAAAATAAATGATAGTGTATACAATTGTATTTTTGTGAAAGTAAAAAAGTTAAGTAATTATTCTATTTTTGTTTGTTTTGAATCACGCCTTTAAACATGTATTTCCTCATATCTATGCTATCACAACTCACACTTTCCATTTCTTGAGGGGTTTTTCTTAATATATTACCTGCAGACCCAAACCCTGCAGCCCCTCAGCTCATTGAACACTGATTATTAATTGTTACTTTTTTGTACTGCAGTAAGTCTCTGTAAGATCATCACAGTCTTACACAGAAGCCCTATATTGTTTAATTGTTTTTATCGTCATCATTCACAATAGGCATGAGTGTTGTGAGCGTGTGCAGTGTCCTTTGACAATAGCCTCCGTCTCTTTAGTACTTTGTGACAAGGATGAGCACTGTGAGGATAGTGTGACAAAGCAGTTAGGAAAATCCATGTTTGTGTACAGTTTTATAAATGACTGTGTTGTTGTTGTTTTTTTTTTTTGTCTTCTTATAGAAAAAGAACAACAGGAAGCGATTGAACACATCGACGAAGTCCAGAATGAAATCGACAGGTGAGGTTGATATTAATGAGTCAGCGTTAACTCCCTGCATGTGTTTTTTTTCTAATCGCTGTCTTATCTTTTCTCTCCTGCGACAGACTGAACGAACAGGCAAGCGAAGAAATTCTAAAAGTAGAGCAGCAGTTCAACAAATTACGTCAGCCATACTTTCAGAAGCGGTCAGAACTCATCGCCAAAATCCCCAACTTCTGGGTCACAACATTTGTCAACCATCCACAAGGTGAAATAGTTTGATACTTTCAATTTGTGTTTATTGTAACACATGTAAGAGAAGTTGTTCACCGTGTTTGTCTGCGCTGTGTCTATAGTTTCAGCCCTGCTTGGTGAGGAGGATGAAGAAGCGCTTCATTACCTGTCAAGGGTGGAGGTTACTGAGTTTGAGGACATCAAGTCGGGATACAGAATAGATTTTGTGAGTTGGTCAGATTTATTTTTAAATTAAAAGAATATCTTCCAGCTCTTGGTATAACCATCATATGTATTTGTTTTACAGTATTTCGATGAGAATCCATATTTTGAAAACAAAGCTCTCTCTAAAGAGTTTAATGTGAATGAGACCGGAGACCCAGTTTCCAAATCCAGTGAAATCAAATGGAAAGCTGGAAAGGTGGGTTAACGTTCTTCCCTGATCTCTGTGTATTTATTTTGAGTTTTGTTTTTCTAGACATACACTATGACTAAATACCTTCCTAACCCAAATATCTTTTTTTTTTTTTTCCCTGACTATTTTTCTATTTTTGACTAGGACCTGACAAAGCGTACAAGCCAGACGCCAAACAAAGCTGGCAAGAAGCGACAGCACGAGGAGCCAGAGAGCTTCTTTACCTGGTTCACCGACCACTCAGATGCAGGCGCTGATGAGCTGGGAGAAGTGATCAAGGATGACATCTGGCCCAATCCTCTTCAGTACTACCTGGTAAGTTGATATACAAACACATTTAACACACACACGCAGACATTGCATTATTCCATATCCGCAATTAACAGACCTGCGATTTCTTACCATTTAATTAGTTTATCAAATAATAAAGAAGAAATGCACGAGGAGGATAACAGGTATAGATCATGTTTGATATGGAGTAAAAAAAAATCATCTGATTACACTGTTACTGCAATATTTATATTTATGTATTTTATGATAAAAATTACAATAATTATGCGGTTTTAAAGCAAAGGTCAGAGTTTGATCAACAGTACCTTTTGTGGGAAGATCAAACCCCTTGATCTAAAATAAATGATTGTCTCCAGCAGACACTTTAATGATTTAGTTTTGTGACAGTACAAAGTTTTTGTTTGAACGTCATAAACATTTGCTACCAATAAATAAATAAATAAAAACTTGAACTCTTTTCCCTTAGGTCCCAGACATGGAAGACGAGGAAGGTGATGGTGATGATGACGAAGAAGAAGAGGAGGGTCTGGAGGATATTGATGAAGGGGAGGAAGAGGAGGGAGACGAAGAGGACGAAGATGGTGATGGAGATGATGGAGAGGTGAGCTGTGGCCTGATACCAAATGTTAATAAATTCATACAGGTCCTCTGGTAAGTTGTTTGCTGTTTACAAGCAAATCAATCACTTCCCCGGAGTGGACCCATACAGCACTGCTGTGTCATGAGTTTTGGATTAAAAAGCATACAGCGCCACTGTATGGTGGACCTCATTTTTACATTTACAAGGCTGCTGTTTTGTTGCCATGTTGAGGCACTGACAATAAACTGCCTGTTCAGAAGAGATTATCCTAAATTGTATTGTTGAATCATGTATAAAATCTCTGAGTAAAAAAAAAAAAAACATACAAAGCCACAGTACCACCGCAACCAATTTGGGGACTGCTTAATAGCACCTGTAGGGGGTGCTATTAAGCAGTCCCCAAGTTGAAGAGGAAGATTTACACATGCAGTGTAAAAAATGTTTTTAAAAACTGTACTAATGGTCTGCATTACATTAACCACAGAGGTGAATCATTAGTTGTGACGCTGTTTTTCTTCTGTTTTTTCATCATAGGATGACGGTGAAGATGACTAAACCTTTTCCTCTGACTCTGTCCACCTCCTCCAGTGATCATCCCACAACCCATCAGATCAGGACTTTGTTTTTAGGGAGGGAAGGGGCATTTGTAAAAAAAGAAAACACAAAAACGGGATTTTCTTTTGTTTGTTTATTTGTTTTTGTTTTTTTTGTTGTTGTTGTTTTTTCTTTGCCGTGCGTCGTCAGACTGTCCGTCCTCTTCCTCTGCGGCCAGTGTTTGGAGACCGGCTCTATCTGCTGTTGATCTAACCCAATCTGCAGCGAATCTCTGACTCCTCACATGTCATTGTTCCTCTTCATTTCCCAAAGACATGCAAAAAATAAAAATAAAAAAAAAATTTGTAGCATTCTGCACGTCATCCTACGTAGATTTAAAATACGTACAATAGCAATTTTTATGTAAGATAGAAAATGATTGTTTCTGTTGAAGTCGTGAAAATAAAAATAAGCCATGGTGCAGTGATAACTCAATCATAGCATCCTTAGCCACTTTTATATATAAATGTATATTATAATATATCCAGTGGTGGGGTAACTAAGGCTTATTAGAGGTTTAATTTTTTTTTTTTTTTTTTTGTGACTTGTTTCTAATGGAACTGATCAAAATAAGCACCAGCTCGTTCCTTCCTTTCAACTGTTGTAAATGTTTTTGGGATAAACCTGTATCATGGATAAGACGGCTAACTACGCAACAGTTTTACAGTTTCTGTTAAACTTTCAGTATCATTTATTTTTCAGGCAGCCACAGCAGAGTTTGAAATGTACATTTTTCTTTTTTATTAAAACTACAGAAAAGCTGAAAGTCTAATTTTGGGCTTCGCGTTTTGAGACAGGAGACAACGTGGTTTTCCTGCTCCACTGGAAACCTGTTCATGGTAAATTAAGTGTAACCAGTTGCTTTGTTACAATAAATAAATGTGTTCATGATGTTTGGACTGTCTAGGTTAAATTAAGACTCAATCCCTGACATATATAGATGGACTCGAAATTCACCTACCACGGGGCTGAAAAAGGCTGCGGTGTGATTAGTCTCCAGAAGATGCCTGTAATGTCGTTGTCCTGTCAGGAGGGGGCAGCTGCACAAAAACTAATGCTTAGCTTTTTAAGTTGAATCGTGGGCCTTTAACCAATCACTTTACAGTCTGTAGAATGTATATACAACTGACGTATAGTTCTTTAGAGAATTCTTGACCATATTCACAAGTATTTTACAAGAAAATGTTAAACCGTTTTTACGCATTTGCATGTTACGTCATATTTTGGCGCATGAAATGATTAACGGGTGAAGTTTGAGCTTACAGTGAGACACAAGTCGTTTTTTCTGTAAAAGGAGTTAATTTTTATTTTCCGTCCATCTGTTATCGCCACCCACCACAAACTAAAAAAACATTAAATTTGGGCAGGCGTTTAAAATATTTATGTCGCCACGATATATGTGTGCATATATCTATATGTGTGTCATGATATAGCCTATGTATATATCAGTTTCCACCATACTTCCCATTTACTGCGAAGTAATTTAACTGCACTATCAACTGCATTTGCTAATTTAGGGAACGTTAATGTTAATGTAGCAACTTCGTACTTTTTAACGCACATTTGTGGCGAAAATTAAGAACGAGAATTGAATATCAGGATTGGATTGATAGACATACACTTTCACAAAACATGGCCTGAACCTTGACACAGAGGGCGCTGTGGTTTCAACCAGAAAAACAGCGTCGCGACACAGTTTTACTGCGCATGCGCA
>NC_024320.1:3669249-3674814 GCF_000523025.1 Cynoglossus semilaevis
CACCAGTGTTTCAGACCAACCAGAAAAAAGAGCCATACAGAATAACACTGCCTCCATAATTTCAGGTGTGCATTTTCAATTGTTTATGTAAGGATTTACTAGATCTCCAAGAACATACCAAATTACGTACATAAGAAAACAGGTTCAGTCCAGGCTTGATGTGCTTTGTGTGTCTTGAGCATAGACTAGGTTTTCCATAAAACTGGGCCGTAGCACAAATAAGGTTGGGCACCTCTGTTATAGACCATTTATGATGTAAAAATAACAGCCTCACTCCCCCGGATGGACTGTTTTGTGCCGCAGGACCCATACAATATGGAGCGAGTCTTCTGGCTGCTGTCCAACAAAGATGGAGCCTTAGTGAAGAAAATGATGGAAGAGTTTCAGCTCACACACGCACACACTCTGCCCGACAACCTCCGTAAGCAGGTAACTGTCCACTGTGTAGGTCTGTGTAGGTTCATAGTCATCCAGGTCATCTTATCCAAAGTAAGTTCGTAGTCATCCAGGTCATCTTATCAAAGATGTCAGAGTCAAATCAAGGGCAACTGAACATGTTTTCCAAAGACGTGGATGAGAGGTGAAACGTCTTTGGAAAAATCAGTCCAGTTGCCCTTGAGGTCAGGACTTTGGATGTCCACTGAGGGTTAACGTGGGGTTCTGATGTTCAGTCAGGTCACTCTTTACAACTCCTGTCTCTGCCAATCTGTTGAAATGTTCAGCTGTGTGAGGTTTTATCATCTGGAAGCGTCTCAGATGAAGGGATCCTGGAGACCATGAGGAGATGCTGGGAGGAGAACAGATACCTGTTGTGTCCTCACTCTGCCGTGGCGGTGTGGCATCACTACAACTGTCCACACAGCCCTGCACTCAACAGGTACAACCACCAACACATTACAGTGACTGTATCGAAGAGACTTAGGATCTTAGACAGTTTCTCACTTTTTTTTTTTTTTTTTTGTCGTTCCAGGTGCTACGTTGCGACTGCGTCACCAGTTAAGTTTCAGGGGGCGATGAACAGAGCGGGGCTGACTATCGACCTGCCTGAGACGGTGAGGATGTTGGACAAGTTAAAGAGCCGTTATGAGAACCTGGAGCGGAGCCCAGACTGGTGCAAGAAGTGGGAGCAAAGACTGAGATACAAAATCCAGTCTTTTAGCTGAGCCAGAAGAAGCACAATGTGACCTTATGATGGAACTAATCTCATCATGCTGCTAATTTAGTTTTGTTTAAATTTATAATAAATAATGAAAAAAGTAAATTACATACTGTGGTACAATGGAAAAAAAAGAATTGTTTTGCTGCCTAACAGTTTTTCCCTCTATTAATGAGTATTAAAATATTTAAAGTTTACCACAAGAGGGCGTGGTCTATTTCTTATTACCGCTTAAATATTTCTGCAGTGTCAAATATTTGCCTATAATCTAGAGAAAATATAACTTTTATAAAAAAAAATACAGTATGACAAACTGTTTACAACTGTTTACTGATGTATTATAGATGAGTATATAATGCACAAATGTAATCTCTACTGACGTTCAGCCCATTCTTCCAAATCATTGAATCACCTCTGTGGCCAATCACTGCTACAGATGAAGTACAAATCTTGTCATGATTCTGTCCCAGCTCAGTTCTCCACACTTTCCTTTGACACAGCGTTGTAAAGGGATTTGCTGACGCAGTGAATCTGGAAGATCATGTGACCTAGCTTGGCCCTAATCTGTTCAGTCCTTATCTGGCTGTAGTGAATGGTGTTCATCTTTTACTGTCTGTTGGACTCTGGTCTGTACTGTCCCACAGTTATACAGCTGATCAGTTATGTCAGAGTCTAAAAAAACCAATCAATCAGCTGACCAGTTTCCACTCCTTACAAGCATATACATATCAGCTAATGTTTAAAGACTCAAGTGTCTCTGGCTGTGTTTTCAGTTGTTGTGTTTCTGTAAATTAGATCAAATGTATTTATCAGTGCAATAGACTTAACCAAACACTGATGATCTTAGCTTATAAGAGAACATATAAGCAGAATATTTTATATATATTTAGATCAAAAGCAATTAACCCAAAGAATCATCAACCGATATCAATGCAGTAACTAAACTGAACTAAAACACATTATACATTTTTAAAAACGACATGAACATCGTCAAACTGAATAAAATTTAATGAAACTGGCATACAACAAGGTCCTTTACAGTTACTTAAACAAATCACTAGCACAAAACAAAACGTTTTACAAACAAACAACAAAAGGTTTTATGAATACAAGCAGGTTAAAAAACAGGTTAAAAATAAATAAAAATAACAAAAATAAAATTAATGAAACGGATTAATAAGAATATAACATATGAATAAAAAGCAAACACTATCGTGTTTATAAGGAACGCGCATAAAACAGTTCGAATCGAGGCAATGGTGACGTGTGATAAAAGACATTTTTCTGTCCTTTTATTATAAAGGAGACTTTGTGAGTCAACGAGGAATTGGAACTTTTAATCAAAAGTCCCTTAACTTTTAAAGTCAAAAACTAAAAATCACATTTCAGTGAATACGAATGAAACATTGACTAATGGTTCGATTAGACTCGTTTTTGTTTTTCTCATTCATCATGTAGGAACGTTTTACTCCCGTTAAGTGGCGCCCTCCTCAAATATCTACATATAGTACGGACCAGCGTAACCATTAATTCATCATCATTTTTTAACATGTTACGTTAAAGGTTGAATATTCATACCTTGTACATAATATTGTCAATTAAATAAATACTAAAAGCTTAACCGAATAGGAAAAAATGATAAATAAATACCTAATGCATAATACATTTACACTACTAAACCCAAAATATGCTATTTTTTCCGAGCTTCCTTGAAGGAAGCACAGAGTTGACAGCTGCCCTCTCCAACATGGCGGCTGTGAGCTGAAGCTGACACCCGTCACCTGCGCCTGTTATCAACACCGTCAGCAGTCAGGAAGTATCCGGGAACCGGGACGGAGTCACGGGAACACACATATTAACGTCGCCTAAGTAGAGTCGCGTTTTCCGGTTCGTACGGAGCTTGTGCCCGGTGTATGACGAGGTGTTCAACCGGCGGAGCCACAGAGGAGATAGCAGTGGACAACAACAGAGGCCGAAGGAGGAGTGTTTACTTCAGGCTGATTTCCCTCACCTGTCTGTGGACATGTCTCTCAGGTGAGACATTACCTGTGTGACGTGGTCTTTCAGTTCTATTCACCTGTCTCTGCTTGTCGACATGTCCCACAAAGAAAGACAAATTCACCAAGGACAACACGGCTTTAATTTGGATTATACGTGCCCTTACCTGCACATTGAAACCGTTAATATCGAGATTAACACTTTAAACTGACACTCCGGGGGTGATGTAATAATATATATAGGTCACGCTGTGGCTAGAGCCCCCACTCAGCTCTCTCTCTCTTAAAAAAATATATACAGGCGTAACCTAATTGTATGGTCTTTAATGAATTCTGAAAAACATTTACTTTTATAAAATAAGTCGCCCACCCCATGCTACCCCTTGTTTATTTTTCTCTTGGTTTTCCTGTTTTGCAACCTAGTGCCACTGTTCTGTGCGAAAATGTTCACTAGTAGATAATAGAACCCCTAGGTGGCAGTAATACAATTCAAAGAATGTGGAGTTGCCTTCAAAACCCCAAAGAGAAAATCAGCGGAGTAGGTTCATTTTAATTATTTGATGCTGTAGTGCTGAGTACACACTGATGACATCACCAACATTGTTGTGAAAAAAACCTAAATTATGCTCTATTTTGTAAACATTATTTTGTAACCACATTCTTGCCTTAACTTATTGTTAAACGGAACTCAAATGTCTATTTTCTTGAGAGTCAAACCTACTGTTTCTCTAACGCCTCACTTCTTCTTTCTTTGGTTATAATGGCACCTGGCCTTAAATTGTATTACTCCCCCTTAGGTCTATATATACAGTATGTACATAAACATTTTTGACCAGTAGCATCAAGGGGACAGCTGGAGCCAATCCCAGCAGTCTCCAGGCGAGGGCGAAATAACATCCTAAACAGTTTACCAGACTGTCACAAGATCCCTCAGAGAGACAACAATAAACATTCACACTCACATTCACACCTGCGGTTAGTTTGGAGTGAACAATTATCAGATCATCGGTGAGCATTGGTAAGTGAACCATTGACATTTTTGCTCTAAGGCAAGAGCACTAACCAGTGTACCATGCAACCACAATTTGTAATGACACCCAAACCTTTGATTTTCATATCTGTGACTGCTGTATGTCTCTTTGCGTCAGTGGTAGATGGACAAATGTGTAACTTGTTCCCCTGGTTCTTAGTTCCTATTGATTTGATTTGTTGAGTTAACTGATTTAAAATCCCATTAAATGTGTTTTAACTTATCCATTAAAACAATGACACATAGTGAAGATTAAATATCTAATCACATGAGAGGATGAGTTTGTGCATCTCTCTTTCATCTCTGAAAGTGTATTGCATGTTTGAGCTATTTTCATCATCCATGTGTGGGTGGAGACACATTCCACCATTGAATACCAAACATATCACAGGTTCTTCAGCGACTCAATGTTTATAGGCAGTTTATATATGTAAAGTGTAGAGAGGAAGTGCGACTAGTCCTGAGATCCATGTCCCACTGACGGTGTTTGTTTTCTAGTTTAGACTCACAACCCTGCACGTATTGGCCTGTCACGTGTCAGCATCTTTACAGCAAACTGTAAAGATGTTTGTTAGAAATGACCTAAAATCATTTGAACATGTCCTGGTGCCACAATTCTGATAAAAAACCAAAACAAATATCTAAGATCATATTCAAGTGAATATAGATACAGTTTCTATTTCATTGTCTCCAAAAAGGTCTTAAAAACACACTGATGCCACATGGTGGTAGAGTGGTTGCTGTAACAACCCACATTGACACAGCAATTGTTGCTAAATTTTATTTAAAACACAATCATTTTTACAATAAAGCTGTAGTTCTTATAAAAATAACCAACAACGAAAAACACAAACCACAAACAAGAGCTCTGTGCCGCTGCGTCTGTACATGGTGCCATACTTTAGCTAACGTTGTCATAGTTTGGCTAACCCCCTTCACACATTAGCTAACCGCCGACAATTTGGCTATCACCCACCATACGATGGCTAACCCTTGTCATATTTTGGCTAACACCTGTAATGCTTTGGCTAACCTGCGACATACTTTGGCGAACCTCCATCAAACATTCACTAACCCCCACCATATTTTGGCTATCACTCGCCATACTTTGGCTAACCGGCAATGGACCAAACATTCGCTAACACCCACCATGTTTTGGCTAAATGTGACATATTTTGGCTAACACCTGCCAAACATTCACTAACCCCCACCATACTGTATTTTGGTTAACTGCAACATATTTTGGCTAATACCCGCCAAGCATTCACTAACCCCCACCATATTTTAGCTAACACCTTCCATACTTTGGCTAACCCCCAACATATTTTGGCAAACATCCACCAAACATTCGCTAACCCTACCATATTTTGGCTAACACCTGC
>NC_024320.1:3675970-3680629 GCF_000523025.1 Cynoglossus semilaevis
CTGTTTTGGCCTTTAGTAATTTCTCTTAATCTACTATAGAAATGTCTTTCAACCCATTTGTAAAACACTGGCGCTGTTGTTTGTAGTGTGCCCGCCCTGGAGCAGAACCACAGCCTTGAAAGGGCTTGGATTCAGACAATCAATCCTCAAATTACAAACCTGATGTAATTACAATAATATCCATAATATTTATCTACTCCCTCAAAACCAAAACGTTTTCATCTGGATTTAAACCATCCACTAACCTGCAGCGGTTAGCGATACTGCTGCACCTGTGATGGGCTGCCTCCTTAAGTCAATCTGTGTTATTTTGATCATTTATTCTGGTTTTAGTATTGGTCCGATAAACTCATACTCGTAGTGATAAGTGTGCCTATTCAGCGACACAGTATTCTGGAACTGTTATTATTATATTTGCTAGACTTGGTGCAGAAGAGATAACGGATTACAAACATGAATTCAAATTTTGTTTTAACAATGGACCAACTCTGTCATTGACGTTGCTGATGTACTCTCCTTTCTCTCCTCTCTTCAGGTTTGTTAGTGACACTCTCCTCCTAGAGGAGATGATGTCAGACCCTCTGCTGCATCACTACAGTGTGGTGGTCTTGGACGAGCTCCAGGAGCGGACGGTACCCACCGACGTGCTGCTGGGTCTGCTGTGTGACGTCTGCCGTCAGAGGCCGGACAATTTCAGGGTGGTTCTGCTCACACACCCGACGCTGGCGCCTCGACTGGCCCACTTCCTGGGACCGTCGGTGCCTCACCTCAGTCTACAGGAGCAGCTCACAGACTCTGCAGCTAGTGGTGACGAGGAGGTGAAGACTGAGGAAACGGGCAGGACTGAGGAGGAGGAGAAGGAGGAGGAGGGGAGAACTGCAGAGACAATGTACAGGGAGCTTCCTGCTGGTAAAGACCCCGTGACTGCTGCCTGTCACATGGTGCTGGACCTCCACAGGAGAGGAGAAGAAGGGGACTTGATGGTGTTTCTGGCCAGTGCGCAGGTACAGTATTCACGCGTCACTCACATGGTGACGATAAGAGCAGAGAACAACATTGTGGGAATGTCATTTTCGATTTGTATAGTTCTTAACGAAGAGCAAAAATATCATGTCGTCATTATTCAGACAAAATCGTTGTAGAAATGTATGTAAAAACCTAGAACGGTGGTATGCGACGCCCCCTGTGTTTACATGTAGGTACTTCAGCTTGTTGTGGCAATTTTTGGTTGATTGGACATTCATTCATACTGTATTCTTTTCTCTCTTCAGTGTATGGAAGTAATATAGAATGGTAAATAACAAGGCAGGTGTATACGTGGTATGAGGCCGATTGTAGTATAAATCTTTTTTTTTTAGTTTTATAGTAATTATTACGGTATATAGTACCAGGTTCTTGCCTCATCTGTCTATGTTGTAGACCACCGTCCTAGAGTAACTAGAAAGACATTTAAAGACTCAGTCCAATGAGGCTCTGAAGAGTGAAAAAGACAGTGACTGCACTGTGAGGTTCAGATCGTGAAACACTTTTTTTTCAAGATCATGCTGATGATGGTCGTTTTGGACGCAGAACTAGAACGATTTGTTTTTAGGGGAGAAGCAATCAACACAAAGAACAATGAAAAGAATCAAAGTGCATAAATGTCAAATGTTCCCTGAGAACTCAAACTCATACCTAGATTTATTTATAAACCTTTGTGTGTTGGTCTTCGGCTCGAAAATTCTGTCCAAGCAAATTCACAAAGACCAAGGGAACAGAAAATGGAGTGATGTTTGATTCCCCTAACAGATAGAAAGGAAGATAGATGGAACTTTATCAGTCCCTCAGGAGTTCCCCATGGGAAATTAAGGCACAAATCCAAAATCAGAGGATCCGGCTTTGCATAAAATGACACTGCATTTGTGTCTGCTGTCTGACTCAGGGATTGTTTTTTTTTTTTTTTTTTTTTTTTTATAATCAACACCTTTTATTTACAACACAATGAAAATTGAGCCCAGTTTCACAGGTTTCAACTCCTTTAATTTTTTTTGTTAAAGGCAGAAACCAGGACACCTAGAGGATTCTGCTGCACCCACAGGTGTCTGGTGTCCTGCTTTTCAAGCACACACACACACACACACACGCACACGCGCACACACAAATTAACATTTAAACTCTTATGAGAATTAACACCCTTTGTCAACAGCACCGCACCTTTCCTTTCTGTGATTTCCCAATAACTCCTTTTGCCGTTTTTGCCCTTGATGTAACTATTTTTGGATTTAGCCTTAAACTTTGCATTTCTATGTATAGTAATTAATTTAAATAATGTAAAAATATGACTTTTTCACAAATATTGTTCCCCATATTTGCCGAAGAACTTGTTTTAAAGGGATAGGTCCAGTTGTTAGTGCGGTTGGCAGGAACAGCTGTTATTTCTAAAAAGCTTTAAAAAAAGAAAATTCTATTTGTACTTAAATCAAATTTGATTTTTTTTCTGCAGTCATTAAGTCTAGATTAACAACCTTTTCAGTTATTTCTAAAAAGTTTAAAAAAATAAAATTCTATTTTTACTTAAATCAAATTTGATTTTTTTTATCATTATTTTTTTAATATCATTAAGTCTAGATTAACAACCTTTTCAGGACAGGGCAAGGCAACAATTTACCACAGGGGGCACTAATTTGAGTGGCCTACGTGTGTCTATATTTCTCTTTCAAATCGTAGCAAAATAATTTGAATTTGGTCCCTTCCTTGAGTTGTATTGTTCAGCTATTTTTATGTCTGCTATCTGCTAACTTGTTTAAGGCTGGACTTTATAAACAAACACACATTTTCTGGTTTTGTCCTTTTTAATCATACACCTAATTATCTGAGTCCTCATTATTTAAGAATTAAATGGACAATAGACTAGACTAAAATAGAATAGGCTAGAATCGCAACACTAAACTAAACTAGGGAGCTACACTTACGCCGTTACACGGTGGATTCAGAGCCTTTATTTATTCTCTTCTGTTCTGTCTGTCTTTACAGAACATCGAGGAGTGTGTGTCTCTGCTGGAGAAAGAGTCCATGGCTCTGAGTCCTCAGCTGGGAACGCTCAGGATTCTGCCGCTTCACACAGGACTGGGAGCTCTGACTCAGAGGGTTTATGAATCTGACCCCGAATCTTCCACGGTGAAGGACAAGGACACTACAGCAGGAGACGGCAGCAGCTCAGGGTCAGGAGCAGCAAGTCCTGGAGTCAGGAGGAAGGTCATTGTTACTGACGCTCTGTCGGAGACGTCCTTCTCTCTGCCTGCCATCCGCTACGTCATAGACACCGGGCTTCAGCTCAAAACTGTGAGATACATTCATCCTGTTCTCCTGCAGAAACACGAACCCATCAGTGTTAAGATGGATCTTTCAACTGTTCTTCTTCCTCCTCCTCCTCAGGTTTACAACCCACAAATACGAGCAAACTCCCAGGTCCTGAGGACGATCAGTAAACACCAGGCCGACATCAGAGCTCAGAGAGTCAACAGCCATCTTCCTGGTAGGTCCAAGGTCCTTTTCAATGTTCTGGTTTACCATCTGGACCTTTGTTTGATTGGTTCTTCTTCATTTCCTGGCAACAGGAAGATTACATGTCCGTGTACAGTACAACCTTCTGCTCGGCTCCGTGTTAGATTCAAGACATAATCAAATATTTTATCATATTTTTTAATCATATTTTTTAAGGTGCAACATTTTAATGTTTTATCATAATTAAAATGTTGTCTTGCATTTTTTAAATGAAGTTTTTCATCATTTTAACATCATCAGTTGTGTTGTGTTTCCAAACAGTATCAAGATCAGCTTGAAATAAAATCTTGCAGGCACAGTGACCTCTAGTGTTGCACTAAAAAAATGAAATTCAATTTCCAAGTTTATTCAGTCTCACATCTTATGTTGTCCTGATCCATTCGATTCCATTGGCACCAGTATATGAAGAAGACAAAGTGTGGTACTTGATTCAGTTCTGAACCTCACACACACTAACAGACATTACACTCGCATTCTTGCATTTACACATACACTATGTGTCTGAACTTATCTAAGTGGGAATCAAATTCCCCTGCGTACCACTAGAGAGAGTCCACGGGTTACAGGCACCATAGTTTGAGAACCACTGATTTAGAGCTGGACTGTCAAGGGGCCGGAATTTAAAACCTCATCTAAGTTTTGAGCTTAACAGGATTAACGTTTCTAGAACATTCTAGTGCTGGCGATGATTTAACCAAAAATGGAGACTTTTAACATTAACTTTTTTCAATAAAATAAATAAAAATGTATTTACATCAAGCAGGGTAAGAATGTTGATTAAGTTGAAAATAATAGTTTATAAAAATTTAAAAAAAAATAAGATTGTGAGTTACCTGCCACATGATATACACACAGAATTTTGACCTATCGTGTGCACATTAGTACAGATCTTAAGACAACCATACGCACGTGAAGCTCTGGTGGCCTATATACAGTAAGTTGACATAATGGGCCAGAAGGGCCTGCGGGTCTTGAGTTTGACACATGGCTTTAGAGTGTTCAGGGAACCTGGAGAAAACTCTCACTTAATAACTTAATAACTTGCAGACAGACTATGCTGCTGCCAGATTAGAAGTTTCACTCAGGGACACTGTACTTTTGTATTTTAGCATTGGT
>NC_024320.1:3680636-3691450 GCF_000523025.1 Cynoglossus semilaevis
TTATGTTTCAGAAAACATTTTTATTTCTGGCTGTTTAACACCATGTGCTGTCTGTCTGCGTCCGTCCTCAGGCCTGTGTCTCCGTCTCTACCCTCAGTCTCTGTACGACTCGGGGATGGAGTTGTCCCACTGTCCAGGAGTGACAGAGGAGAACCTCAGTCACCTGGTTTTGCTGCTCAAGAGGCTGGACATCGCCGACATGGGACAGTGCAAGTTCCTGGACAGACCAGGTACATGTGTGACCTTTGACCCAGTGACAGAGATACACTCGCAACAAGTCACATTTTTGCTCAGTTGGTCCGTTTCTGACGCCTCAAATCCAACTCCATCTCCACACACGTTTTCGGCCATGTAAGCATTAATGACGACATCACATTCTTGAAAGGGGCTTCCAATTTCAGGGCGTAGATGAATTGAAGAATGTGATTGGCCCATGGTCTCCCTCCACCTCCTCTGCATTTTTGTGAAAACATGTGGTGTTGGGTCTGGTTCTTCACACATCGGCTTCACTTTAGAGTAGCAGTCCTTGAGGTTTTTCAGGCCACAGACCCCCAGACTGATGGAGAGAGGGAGAACGGTTCATGTATGTTATGTATTGAAAGATACGTAGAACATTATTTGGTATAAAATATGAAGACATTAATAATTTTATACATGTCCCCAATGTCTGCTGAAGTTAAGTTTGTTATTTTACTTTCAATGCCTGTTCTTAAACGAACCTGACGTTGAACCGTAGCTTTCCTTCTGTCTCAGCTCCCGAGGCCTTGATGCAGGCCTTGGAAGACCTGGATTACCTGGCAGCTCTGGACGATGACGGTAACCTGTCTGAGGTCGGCATCATCATGTCCGAGCTGCCGCTAGAGCCCCCTCTGGCTAAAGCTCTGATTGCAGCCTGTGAGTACGACTGCGTGGACGAGCTGCTTACCATCGCAGCCATGCTAACAGGTCAGTGTGGAAAAGAACACACAGATTCATGTTTTCTCTGTCTGTCAATAATTATCGTGAAATTTAAATTGTTATTGACACTGGGCAGATGTGGGGGTTTTGTGGGACAGAAGTCAACTCCCATGTTTACGAGAGGATTAAAAACTGTAAAATGTAACCCTGTGGAGAAACATTTATATGTGTGATGTTGTCGTGGTTTCAGCTCCGTCCTGTTTTTTGATGGCTGAAGCCTGCAGAGAAGAAGCTGCCGTCACTCACTGGAGGCCACTGATGCACACAGAGGGAGATCACATGACTCTAATAAACGTCTACAACGCCTTCCTGGCGCGTAAGTAGAAACAACGCATGCTAAGCTAACTGCTAGGGCTAGAGCAAGCGTCGGCAAACTTTTTGACACGTGGGCCACAATGGGTCCTAAACTTTCAGGAGCAGATAGATGAAGCGTTCGTGCGAACTGGGATAAATGACATGTAAACATCATGCATAAAAGCTAAATGTTAAAATTCTTTTAGCCTTTTCTATGCAATTTGATGCGGAAATGCAGGCATTACAGGGAAAAGAAGTGTAATGATAATATAAATTAATAATATTTGGACAAGTTTGGTGGGCCGGATTAAAAAGCCAAATGGGCCGCATCCGGCCCCCGAGCCGTAGTTTGCCCATTCCTGGGCTAGAGTCTTTGAATACATTGGTATTTAATTATTAGATAATATTATGGAGGGAAATGTAAGTCCTAATAAAAATAAAATAATCATGTCTACATGATTATTTTTCCCTATATGTTACGTTATGTAAACTTTTTTTTTCCAATAAAACTGGACCAAAATGATGATGTCACATGTCCAGAATAGTAGTGGACTTCATTAAAGAGCGCATTAGTTGCTTGCTTGTTGTAGCTCCAACAATTGTGTTCATATTGTTTTCAGAAAAGGAAACAGTTTCTTCCTCCATTTCTGAGTTTGCAGCATCTGCGTCTGTTTGCTGCAGATAATCAGGACGAGTCCTGGTGCTCGGCCAACTTCCTCAACTACGCTTCCTTACGATTGGCTACAGTGATCAGGGCGGAGCTGCTGGAGGTGATGCAGAGGATAGAACTTCCTGTTTCGCCTCCTGCATTTGGTTGCCAAGACAACTGTACCAACATCAAGCGGGCGCTCATCTCAGGATTTTTTCTAAAGGTAAGGAGTGTAGCTGCATTTGTCAGTGTGTGTGTGTGTGTGTGTGTGTGTGTGTGTTCCCCTCTCTCACTGTTGCTCTCCTCCTCCTGCTCCTCCTCAGGTTGCTCATGATGTGGATGGTTCCGGTAACTACCTCCTGCTGACTCACCGTCACGTGGCTCACCTTCATCCCTTCTCCTCCTACCTGTGTCGACAGCCCCGCCCTGCCCCACCCAACTGGGTGCTGTACCACGAGTTCACCATCTCCAGTGATAACTGCATCCGCATCGCTTCTGAAGTCCACCCACAGATGTGAGCACAATTCATATTAGTAAACTTGTTGGTCTGGTTTTTTACCTTTTATATATATTTTATATGTAAATACATATCAAGTATTACCGCCTACTTTTTATTATTAAGTATTACGCTACAGCAGCAGACCTCCTGGGGTCCAAACAGCTAAAAATCCTCGGTGCAGTTAGCAGTTTACAAAGCCAGGCAAACTTCCTGTTTGAAAATGTTATGTAACACTGAGTTAAAGGACCTACGCCCTCCTCTGTTGCAGGCTGGTGGAGCTGGCACCTCAGTATTTCCTGGGAAACCTGCCCTCCAGCGATGGCAAAGAGCTGCTGATGGAGCTGAGGCAGAAACTCAACGGCGACGAACGGGACGGAGGTTTGGATGAGCACGGACAAACCGGCAGAGACGCCGACGGGACCGGGGACGGTCACAGTCCTCCCAATAACGACCTCTGTGTGGTGCAATAAGACGGAGAAAAAGTCTGGGGAAAAACTGAGAGGTTCAGTTCCTTCGCTGAAGAAACACTAATGTACAGTAAAGTATTGTTGTCGTGTCTTCTGTACAGTCACATGTTCGTCGTCCTCTATGTCTCCTGGCTCTGCTGTTTTTAAAGGGTATTTTAAAACTTTTTTTTTTGCTAATTTAATGAGGAATTTCTACATTTTTCTGTATTGCAGAAAAATACATATATTTTTTCTAAATTAAGCAAAAACTAGGAGCAATAAAAACTGACCACCAAGCCAAGGCTTGACTTCCTTCGGACGCAGCTTCTCGGGGCTGGGTGGGAACCTGCAGCAGCTGAATCTGGATCTGTCCTTTCACAGCCTCTATAGTTAATGTCTACATTGAAGAATCTGTGTGTACTGTGGATCCTCACGTCCTTTCTAAAAGGAAGTGGCAGGATGAGCTTGGAATAAAAATGTTTTTCATGTTGGAAATTCTTCCTTTTTTTTTCACTGAATGGACTGCTCAAATATGTTGTCACCTGTGTCTTGGTCTAAAATGCTATGCTGCCTTATACTGCCCCCCCTCCCTGTTTTCCAATGGTACTGCGCTGTTTCTTGTGTTGGGGTCCCATTGGAAGGCTCACTTAAGTAACACCGAAGATGAAAAAAGGTTCTGTGTTTCTACGAACAAACAAAGCTTGAGTTGCTGTTGCTGTAATGGGTGTTGTTCTGTTGGTGCAGTTGCCCTGGTGACTACAGTCACTGTGGTTGTTAGTACAGTACCATACCTTTTGTTCTCTCTCAGATGTTTGTTCAGGGCCTGACAGAAGAGTGAACTTCCTGTTTGTTTGTTTTTTTGCATAAATGATGACAACATATCTTATAAGTCAGCATTTATTGGAGAAATGTTACGACATGTGACATGTTTGCATTGGACGCTGTAAGACAGGACAGTGATCAGGTCCACACGCATCGAGACAGACTAGAGTTTTATTGACCAGGTCAGCAGCGATCGTCCTCTACTTCTTGCGGGACACATCTTTGACGTTTCCACCGCCAGCAGAGATCGGAGCCAGGGGCTTCTTCTTCAGAGCCGCCTCCCTCATGCTGTGATACGCAGACTCGTCCTGCAGGAACATCTTCAGCTCCAGCTCTGTCTGTGTGCGCATGGACTGAAGCCACAGAGGTGGAAAGAGCAAAAGTTCAGTGTCTCACTGTCCTCATTGATAGTTTACGTAAGAGGGTCAACAAGGTCATCAGCATGGGGGAATTTTAACATCTTAGACTTAGGCAAAGATTGTTGCTGTTAAAATACATGCATATTAAGTCATTTAAACGAGGTGAATTCACTAATCTCTCGTCTCAGTTTTCCACCCAGTGGCTGACGGTAGCATTGACGTGTACAAAAACGACTTGTTCTGCAATCGGTTTTGAAGAAGCAGAGGACCGTGTCACGTACCTCCAGGTCCCTGGTGATGGCGTGGTTGGGTCCATGCGTCACCATGAGGATACCGTAGGCCTTGCAGATCAAACCGTGGCCCACCTCGATTTTCCCAGCATGCCAGTGTGTGACACCAGCTCGCATGATGGCCATGCCCAGTAGGGCGTTGTTGGGGTGGTACAACCTCCTGTTTATGAAATAAAAAAAGAAATAGATTAGTGGATGTTTAGGATCAGGATTTCTCTATGCAATATATGGACAATTTCTTTTTGTCCATCAGTATTCTGAATATGAATATGTATATATATATATATGTATATATATATATGAAAATATATAAAACTATAGTTATAGCTTCACAGTTTGTCCAAAAAAAAAAAAACAATTCTATATTATATTACAAACAAATTGTAGAGCGGAATGATTTTTACAAATATTACTTTTTCAGCCTCTGGTTTTCAGGCCAAAATGTTGCGGTGTCTCCACTCACTTGTATCCCTCCACCATCTTCTCAGCGTATCCTGCTGCTTCACCAAAGTTCTGCAGAAAAGACAGAACCTCACCGGCCACACTGAGGACATGCAGCCTGTAGAGGTGAGTGTCGGCCAGAACGTTCTCCTGCTTCTCCAGACACTCACGACAAATCTTCACCACCTGTCGGAGGACGGACACGTGATCACACACCGAAGGATTAAATAACAAAACTAGAAACTGGAAAACATTCACAGGAGGAGACGAAAGTTGGCAGTGAAGTAGTAGTTTCACCTCCGGGAAGTCTCCCTGAAGACGAGCTGCCTCGATCTTCTCCAGACACTCTTTACTGAAGGCCGTCACCTCCTTCACCTTGTCAGCAGAAGGCTGAGGTCGGGGAAGAAGAACGTGAAGGTTAGAGATCTAGGAAGGAACCGGTCAGCAAAGACTTGCCAGCGAATGAATATCGGCGATGTTTTACCAAACTGAAGCCAACTTCAGCAGAGGTAGCTGATAAGTTGAATAAGTTAACCTTGTTGTTTCTGAATCGATCACCCACTCCCTAGTTCCAATATAGGGAATTATATAAAATGCACCTTATAGTGGACTCATCGGTTTAAAAAACGGTTTTGTCGACACTACATCGACGTCCAACGACAACTGGGTGCTGATCCTGTCTCCGCCGTTAATTACGTAGTTATTAATTAAAAACAACTGGGTGCTGATCCTGTCTCCGCCCTGTCGTCACGACTGCAATGCATGATGGGATATCTTGTTTGGCTAGTGTACACTGGATGTACACTAGATTTCAGGGTGCATTGTGGGATACATTGAGTGCCCTCTACAGTACAGTGGACAACATCACTCACTACACATTTGGACACCACTAAAAAAATGGAGTGCCACCAATAGACTGTAGGGGGCGGTTTCAGGCACATCCATGAACTGCAATAACCTAAGATGTCGTTCACTGATAGACTGAACGTCACCCAGTTGTTTTGAGACACACAATTGTTACTTAGCGTACACTAACACAACCAGGTAGACTGTTTGGCCGGCTAAATCATCTGAGCTCGTCACTTACCTTGCTGTCCGAGCTTGCCATCATCACATCATCCTTGATGTGCTGAGCGCAGTGCTCACAGGTGCAGTCAAAGTGGAAATGCTCACGCAGCTTCTTCTGGCGGTCAGAGGACAGGCTGAGGAAGTCCACGTAGCTGACCGTCAGCTCGGCTCCCTCCGGTATCTTCTCCAGGGCTCGCAGCTCAATCCTGGAATGAGGAAGTAACAATGACTCTTACATATACCATTTATGATACAAGAAAGAGCAGCACGTGTGTGCAGTGTCGGGCGACTGGTCCCTACCTCCTCTGAGAGTGAAGCGTAGAACTCAAAGCTGTTTGGCTGCGAAGGAAAAGACCGGTCATTTTATTACATGTTGTGTTTGTTTTCTTCTGCACCAAAGTCTACAGATTTAAAATCTACAGCCGATGGGCTACAACAGGGGTGTCAAACATAAGGCCCGTGGGCCAAAACCGGCCCGCTTGGGGTTTCAATCTGGCCCACTTGATGAAAATTAACAAGTAATTAAGTTATGACAAAAGACGTTTGACAACCCTTGTCAAATAAGTTTGACAAGCTCAATTGTGGTCCACATCAAGGATCTGGGAACTAGGCAAACTCAGCCCCCTGTTTGGTCCTCTGATTGGCTATTACTTTGTTTGGCCCAAGATAGACATGCCAGACATTTGGCAGTTTTGCTCGAAGGTTGTGGCCCACATTTGTAACACCAGATATAGACCATACATGTCAGTTTTGTACCACCAGAGGCCCACAGATGGCGTTTTAACTACCACATGTAGCCCCGCTTGCTATGAAGGATTTCTTTCCGGAAATGAATTCATCATTTACTAATCAAACGACAGCGGCAGCAGCTCAGATCCTGTCACCTACGTTCCATGGTTGAGGATGACGGTGCAGTTGGGCCAGCAGTCGTGGTTCACCAGACACAGGTTGGGAAAGAGGCCGACACGGACGGCCCTCTGATCACTCATGGTGAATCCATTACATTTGATCTACAGCGAGAGGCCACAATGTCTTCAGCATGACGACACAAGTCATAACGATAACAATAACACACACTTGAGACTAACAATTCCAAAGATGTGAGAGATGTATTCAGGGTCGTGCTTCTTCCTTCCATGTGACCAGAACTGCAGGAAGGTCTGCACATCAGCATTCAGTTGCGTACGAGCTTCTTCGGACAGGTCAGCGACGTGGTCCTCCAGCTGGTCCACAGAGATCAGCTGACTGTCGGACATGATGCCCGCGTTCTTGTGTATGCGCCACAGCACACGAGCTGCGAGGCTGAGGAAATAAAAGGGATAGTTATGGTGAGGCCCATCCACGCATAGCTTTAGTTTTAAGGAAATTAATTTAGCCACTGCTTTTACAAGATAACTACTAGGACAAAATCTTCCCAAAAATGTTTTCGTCTTGTTGTACACATGTTGTTACTAAGACTCGGACTTTAACCCAGTCATTTAGAATGATCAATGGCACTTTGAGGAAACAACACAAGTAATCGCATATTTCCTATTTCCTTCATTTCTGGCATACCAGTAACTTTGATGCACACACTTCAGCCCTGTAGGTGGCAGTAACCTCCACGTGGCCACTAAGAGCATGTTATTGTGACAGGATCAACTAAATGATAACATGCTGCATGCTTAGCATTTTTATTTTTTAACTTCACCTGTGTACCTATTCATTTATTCAGTCTTGAATAGAAATATATTTGGATTAAAAATGTAAAATGTTTCAAATATTTCTATTTGGCAAAATGCAATTCATCAATATAAAATAATTACAAAGCTCCCCCTCCCATCAATTACGTTTTAATCACTTCACAGATTTGGTATCATCACATTTATAAAATGGAAAATAATTAGCATCTCTTAATACACTTGGTAGCCTACGATTTCTGTCTTACCGGATGTTCTCAGCGGGGGCGTTGCCCATCTTCCTGATAGCTCCACACTCCTGCTTGTGTTCGTCCCAGCATGCCGTCTGGCAGGTGCGGTCGCAGTAGTGGGCAAATTTACACTGAGCACAGCGGTGGAGGTTAGCCTGTTGCCGGAAGCAGCTGTGGCAAACCTTCGTGGCAAAACTGAGCAGCAAAGAGAAACAAGTTATGAGGTAGGTTGGTCGCGGTAATACCTGGGCGAAGGGAAAAGGGCGGGTCTTTAAATAGCCCGCCTATTACTTAAGTGATAATAAGTGATAGCTAATGAACGCTTCAAACACATTTTTAAAAATAATTTTCTGAGAAGCTATGCTAAGCTATCCGCGACAAACCGTTAACTGTTGTAAAAAAATACGTTTTAAATACTTATATTATTTAATATCACAAACCGTTGTAAAAAAATAAGTTTTAAATACTTATATTATTTAATATCTATATTTAAAAGGGTTACTTTTTTAGTTTTTTAGTAAAATTATGGGTGAAAATTAAAAATGGGATGAAGCCCAGTTTTTGAATTACAGGAGGTATATATATACATATTTATGTGTGTGTGTTTGTGTATGTGTATATGTATAGAAATGTATAGGTATAGACCACCAGTTTAAAAAATGTTTGGTTCCATCATATGTGTTGTTAGTCACATTACACATTAACCGTGTCAGAGCTCTGGGTAACTGGCTTCTAAAAGGGTAGAAATTGATTCACACTCCTGTCCAGAACACTGTGAACATTATTCGGTGAATTCCTTGAGCCACATCTGTGGTTTGCATAATGTACATGTACGTGTGGTCAACGTGTGACCCCCGTCTCCTCAGGTAAAAGTCTTAATGAGTGTTCTAAACCCTGAGCAACGTTTAGGGATCTGTGCGAGTGTGACGTATAAATGATGGAGGAGTAAGTAAGAAACTCGGAGTCTGTTTCCAAAATAGCTTGAGCAGTTATGGAAACTTGATGATTCACAGTGTGTGTGTGTTCACATCCTTTTCAGCTGCAGGGACTCAGGCAACAAACAGTGGAGCGACGAAGCATGTGTCAGTCTGTGTAAACAGTTTATCCACCAGGTTGATCTCTGCTTCTCCACACACACACACACACAGACAGTTTGGTTTTTATGAGTTATAAGTACTTAGCACAGACATACTGTAATGCATTCCCTAAACCCTTAACTTAACCTTAACTGTTACCAATGTAGGCCTAATCTTAATCCCAATCCTTCCTCTAACCCCGACCCAGACCTAATTATAATCCTTATTCCAATTTTTTTCAACAAAAAGAGTAAGACAGCTAAACTATTCCTAACTATGACAAAAATCTCCCAAATCCTAATCCTTTGAATCGGTGGTCCCAAACCACCGTTTTTGTATCAAGAACCAGTCTGCCACTATCAGCCATGACCGGTAATACCGCGCCATCATTGAAGCATCATTCAAATTTGAAAATAAAACATCTTTTCGACTTTATTCTGTAAGTATCAGAGTCTGAATGACCTGTTGTTTTGATGTCTTTGACCCCAGGTCATAACCTGAACCAGAAAAACCTGATGGTGGGCTTCAAACCATTCAGGTTTTCATTCAAGATTGGTTAAAAATGTTTGACGTTTGTGTTAGGTCTGTCTGTTTCCTGTTCCTGCTGCCTGCTGTGTGGAGTTAACCATTGTGATCACACTTACGCCCTGGGTATGCATACCTCTATCCCTCACTCTGTCTTTGTGGGATCATTGTGTTGTTTGTTCAGTTTGTGTGGTCATTGTGCTTTGTGCCATGTGTATAGTTGATGCCTAGTAGTTCATGTTTTGGAGACGTCCATGCCTCGTACTTCCTGCCCTGTTTCTGTCACTAAGTGAGTTTTTGTTATTCTGCACTTTGGAAATAAACCTACTGCACCTGAAGACACCCCCCGCCCCCTCCCTTGTGCTGCATTTGGGTCCTGTCAATCTGATCAAAAATCTGCCAAAAATCTGATCAAATGGAAAAATCTGATCTAAGGACACTCAGCTTGACACTTGTCACAACTTGACAAAGAATTTCAAACTACAAACTTCCAGACTGTTGGAAAAACAGAGACCTTTCTCAGAAGGTTTTAGTGATCAAATCATATAAAATTAGGTTGGAAATGGTTGGAAATGTCTTTGTCTTGGAACTTTCTGGCCTGTGCTTGTACTATATATTTCTTTGTCTTGGAAATTTCTGGCCTGTGCTTGTACTATATATTCATGTCATAGTTTCAATACTGGTATTATTTTAACCTCTGACCACTTTAGGTCTGCATCTATTCACAGAGACACCACAGACAATTATGATTATAATGAGACTAATCTCCTGACAATACACTTTTCTGTGTGAAGTGCATTATATTCTGTCATAAATTAACTAATGACCTGAACCTCTCTGGACAATCCTTCAGTGATGCGGAAACTAAATCCTTAGCTATGTCACGCTCGGGTCCACATGACACCTGAACACTGCCCATGTTGCTGGCGTCATGAAAATTTGGGCTACCAAAAAAAAAATGAGGTCATAGCTCAAAGTAGAGAAGCCAACACCTGAAGTCCACAATGCACCTGCTGTATCAACCAGATCTGCAGCAAAGACCTGACCCAACTGCACAGAACAGCCGTGAGTAAACCTGCACCTACTTGTCGAAGACCACAGCGGAGAAACTCGGCTCGGCGAAGATCACCTCTCCGGGGACGAGCTCCTTGGCAGCTTTGAGGCCACGACCTTTCTTCCCTGCATCAAAGAGAGTAGCGCTCTCCATGTTCCCCACAGTCATTGTCGTGGCCAAACAAAACACAGACGCACACACGAGAGCAGAGGGGAGGACAAGGCAGCTGAGGGTGGGACGGGCTCAGGGGTAATGCTGAAGACTTTCTCACCAACTTTCAGCAGCTCTCACCCCCCTTTTTCCAAGTCTGACCCCTGCTACTGCCAAAAATAAATTCACCCCCTCGAGAGGTTCTTCCACTTCCTCAGAGAGGGAACGGGGGGGGGGGGGGGGGGGGGGGGGGGGGAGGACAAACCGCGAGTGGG
>NC_024320.1:3691467-3714465 GCF_000523025.1 Cynoglossus semilaevis
GTGGTCAGACCCTTCTTTGGGTCAGTTCCTCCTGGGATATTTTGGTCTGGAGCAGCTGTGACTGTCTGTTGAGTCTGTTGGCCTGAGCAGGTTTCAGTCACTCACATTGTGAAGCTGCATTTGTTTGGTTTTGTTCACTAGATGGCAGCAGGGCCGGGTGTGAACAAAATGACTACTGACCCATTAATAATAACAACAATAATAATAAGTATTATTATTAGCTATTATTGGCTAATTATAAAAATACAGTATTATTAATAGCTATTATTGGCTAATTATAAAAATAATCATAATAATACTAATAGTCATCATTATTATTGTTGACATGGTGTATTGGACAAATCTTTTTATTCTCAAATCCTTTTATGTGTATGTTATGGCCAAATACTGCTAATACGTGAAAACAATTCATTAAGAGGAAGACAAGCCACGCAAACGTTGCAAAAGATGCAAAAGTTAGTGGCTAATGATTAGCCAAAAGTAGCCCAAAATATACAAAGTCAGTTAAAAACCCCATTTAACCCAAAGTCGGTCATCTGTACTGTATGCCAACTAAACTAAAAGAGAAGTAAAAGTTAGGGGAAAAATAAATAAAACCTATTGTGTGATAACTAATCGTTAGCTTTATGATCGATTCAAATTAACCAACAGATAGCATGGATAGATAGCATATATATTGTGTATATAGACACATTTGACTTGCCATGTTATTGTGTATATAGACACATTTGACTTGTGAAGAAAACCGTGGTAGATTTTATTTTATTAACACAAAAAGACAAACTCTTCGTCTTTAACTTCTAGCTTTTTGCTACACAGTATCGTTTAATATGTAACATGACAGCATTATCAACAGGTGCAGTCATTATGTTGGTCCTTTCAAAAGAGCAGCAATGGAAAACAGGTTTTTTAGGCCTCTTAAATATAACACGTTTTATGAATCTATATCAAGTTTGGTGCATCATTTGTCCTTTATAGAAATAGATATCAATCAATCACTACAGAGTGGAACTCCTAGATAGGAGTCTAACCCGTTCCACAAAATAACAAAACCAATTAATTCGTTGCATCACCCCAGAAATATACTATTAATTAATTAAATCAACCCTCCCCCAATCATCAACAACGTATATATAAACAATGTATTGATCATATAAAATAATAATAATTAAGAAGACCATTTTATGTAACTATGCCCCCATGCCGTACGACTGAATGGACGCCAGAGCACTCGTAACTGGATATTTCCTCGTATCACAAGGAAAAGTTTGCAATAGTTGCACATTAATAGACTTGGAAAGATTTTAGGTAGCTAGTATCTCAGGGTTTCCACTGTAAATTTATATATATACATATATATATACATACACACTAACACATATTTGTGCATACATTAATACCGTAGGGTTAATGGCCACAATCAACGTGTTCAACTAATATTAAGGCACAACTAGATCAATGCCACACCGGTGTGGTTTATGGTGCGCTCACGCTACGGCCGTTGTACCGCACCCAAGCACAATTGCCCCCTAAAGCATGGATCCCAGCACTAGTGTGAGTGCAAATGTTGCTAAGTACATCTCGTGCTACCTCCGAAAAATCTGCCAATCGCCGACTCACGCAGTCAATACATCAAGACATTGGTTAGGGCTGATAGTTCACAAAGCATCACGATGATCAGAGGGCCGACTACATTAAAGATCGTTCACAAAGCAGCGGCAGTTGTTGTCAATTTGCTCTCGATCGCTCTGTGAACAACAGTCATTGACACACGTGTCGGAGGTAACCGGGCTTTAGCTCGCTCGCCTATGGGGTAATGTAAGTCTGGGCCAAAGGGGGTCAGGGGTCAAGGGAGGGGGGCAATTGGCACTTTAGCGCGGCACGTAGCAACTGGCCCTAGGTTGAGTGCGCCCTTAGACATCGTAAACATCAACGTGAGCTCCAGATTCGTAGCTGTCGCCCAGCAGCAGCTTCATGAGGACGGAGCAGGACTGGTCACAGCTCAGTACTTGACCCTTATCACACATGTCATTGAAGGACATCCTCAGGTTCTCATCAGCTGTGTGACTTTTAGCATATGCAAGCATGTCGGTGTCCAGCGGTCCTGAAAAAACAAACTTGTATGAGATTAGTTTCCTTTTTTTTTTTTTTTTGCTTTTCAGGACTAAACATGACTCCGTTCTAGTGCTTACCTGGTCCATAGTTAAGAACTCGGAAACATGACTCCGTTCTAGTGTTTACCTGGTCCATAGTTAAGAACTCGGATGTCCGGCTCTTCCTTTGCCAGCACCTTAAACATCATATTTCTAGCAGCCTTGCCCGTGCAGTACAGCGACCAGGAGGGATACGGCTGCAGGGCACATATTGACGATATGTTGACAACAGTGCGACGGAGACCATCTCGCTGAGGGAAAGCGTCCAGGACGCCAGCAGTGAGGCACAAACAGGAGCTGACATTGAAGGACAAGTAAGAGTTTACTTCAGCCATGTTGGTGAAGTTCCGAAAGAAGTGAGACACATCACCTACAGAGCCTGTAAGGATAGAGGGAGGGAATCAGAATTGTCCTATATTCTAGTCCAATTGTAAAGCACATGTGGTGGAAATGTTACATGCCTGGAGATTATTTACTTGTTGGAGGAGTGTTTGTGTTTAACTGTGTCTATTCATTGAGAAGTCCTGATCCTGGGAACATTCTGTACGGGTTTGAACATTTACATTGTAAAATGTTCTCAACTCAGTAGTTTATTAACCCTTGTTTGACGATGACCACCAAATTTACTGTTTTACTGTACCCCAATGTTTACCCTGAGGCCAGATATTAAAGACATGGGACAGTATAAGATTGGTTGAGACTTCCTGGTCAGAGAAGCTCATGTCTGGAGAGAGATTGAACACTTGGTACTTGGAACACTTTGTCCAAGTCTAGTTCCTTTGGCTTTTAACAGACATGTCAAGAAATCTCCACAACAATTTGTTGTCAGAAGTGGGATCTCGTGAGTGATTACCATCATATTCCAGTAATATTAGGAAAGACCTGGCATCTTCAGGGAGGGCTCTGAGATGAGGGTCAAAATAGGGATAGATACCCACTACAGGGTCCATAGGGCTGGAGATTATTCCATCTGTGAGGGAGTGTAAAGGTACTGAATTTGACATGGTTGATGCGTAGTTATCTGCAAGAATACTCGTATGGAGATGAGGTCTAAAGAGACCAGAGCCCATTTGTGAGTTTGATAGCAGGTTGAGGTGAAAGGTCCTTTGAAACAAAAGCACCTGTGAGCATCTGTACCATATTTCAGGAGTTTCAAACATGGCAGTTTTTGATTTAACCTGATCTAATCTGCTAACATGCTTAAAAAGACAGCAGATGTTTGTTTAAGACAAGGACTTCTTTAGGAAACCATTTATGTAGCAGGGTGTCCTATGTTCAGCCTGGGGGGGAAATCAATTTTTCAACCCTCAAATATGAACCATTTTGAAATCAAAGCAAACAACACCTACCGATGTGTATTTCTCCTTTTTCCCAAACTGGAAGAACATATAAATAGAAATGGATTTCTGACTTATAAACACACAAAGCAGTCGGCTGTGAAACATTCAACTTTGTGAAGACATCGACTTTGCCCCACTTTAACTCGACCAATTGTGAAGTGGATTGCATGGGACTGTAGACTAATCAATGGACTGATTAATACTGATAAGGACAGACAAGCAAATCTTGATGTGTTCTAACCCCCCCCCCAGTTTCTAAAGCAAATCTTGATGTGTTCTAACCCTCCCCCAAGATGCACAGTAATGACTAAGTACGACAAAGTCAAGTCTTGTATAATAAATTACTTAAACATGCGTGTGTGAGTGTGAAGTCACATGCAAATGCATTGTGTGTTATTTTTGGCTCAGAAGTGTAAGGGTAATTGATTTTCCACTCAGCATTAGTTAAATCATTCACAACGAAGACGAGGACGATGACCTCACGTGCCATTACAAACTGCTGCAAACAGACGGCTGAAGTTTGGAAAAGGGCTAGTGGGGGTGACTCTGGTCCACAAGGTTTGACTTGGCCTTCTTTAGGCTCTGGATTTATGTCGAAACATTACTTGTTGAGGATAAAACCTCCAAATCTGCCCCACATTTTCACAGTAAAATAAAGTACAGTTCATCTAGTCTTAGACCCAGCAAATAAAAATAAAGAATAAAATAGACTAAATAAAACATATTGTCATAAAAGCTCTTTAAACTTATCAGCTTTTTGCTCAAATTACAACCCAATTATGTATGTATCTATACAGGTTATTCAATAATAATTAAAAAAAAAATACTATAGCATGACACCAGCTGTCAATGTCAAAACTGTAGTATTTAGTTTTTGGGAGTATTTCGTCATGTTTGCATAACTTTTAAGAAAATAAACGTGTCAAAATATGACGTGCGTTACATTCATGTTTACACACTCATAGTATGTAAATGGTGGTTGCTTCCAAACTTGTTTTGAGTAGTTGGCAGTTTTTGAGCAAACGAATTTAAAAAAAAGAAAAAACAATCAGTCAACAATTGGTGCTGCTAACTGCTAAATATGCTGTTAAAAATGTTAAGGGGCGTTATATGGTCACTGTTATTTACTGTTTTGCTGTGCTATGCTGAGGAAACAGTGGTGAAACTAGACCAGTCACTAGAATTAACCCAGGTTGTTTGACATCTATATGTAATATGTCAAATTAATAGAGCAGGAAAATGATTATTCTTATTTAATAGGGACAATAATGACTCATCAGCGCCTCCTGGAGTTGTAGTGACGTGTTTCGACAGATCAGCATAATTTTAGGGGAGAAATTTTGAATGATTTTTTTTTTTTTTTTTTTAAATTCACTTTACGACCCTTTAACATCCATCTGCTATGGGAAACCCATTTGCTACGCCCCTGACAGGCTGTACATGAATGAGGTGTTGCGTAATTCAGTCATTACTACGGCTTAATCCTTTATTAAAGGCATATATAAATCACAGTATAGGTCCACTTCTCCTGGACGTGGTGTATTTTTCTTACCTGCATTGTTGACTAGTATAACATGATCCATGTCCGCCTTAAAGCACCGTCTGGCGGCGCTGACGATCCGTCCCGGAGCATCGTTGTGGCCGAGGTCCGCTTCCACACACTCCACCACCAGGCCCGCTCCTGCACCGTCACCGCCGGTGAGCTCCGTCTGCAGAGACCGCAGGTCCTGACCGGAGCGAGCCGTCAGCACGATGGCGGATCCAGGCTTTATGAGACGGGCCAGGTGTTTGGCCACGGTCCGACCTAAGCCTCTGGAAGCCCCGGTGACGATGCACAGAGCCTGGCCCAGGTCTGTTAGAGCAGTGGTGGACGACATGGTGATGACGAGAGCGTGCAGAGTGAGCGAAGCCCTGAGAGTGTGTGAGGGAGAGTAAGAGTGTGTGCGTATTTTTCTTCTTCCCGGCAGTTAGCAGCAGTAAACGCCCACTTGTTGCCCTGCTGCCATCTCTCGTTCATAACATGTTTCTCCTCCTCCTCCACTTGTTCCTCCTTTCCCTGCAGCGCCTCCTATCATTATTGTTTACCCCCATCCCCCCACTCCCTACAAAAAGTTCTAGTTCACATGACCTCCATTTTTTTTACTACTACTACTACTAGTACTTTTTAAAAATGTTCACATGACCTCCATTTTTTTACTTCTACTACTACTACTACTAGTACTTTTTTTAAAACTTTGTGTGATTAATAGTTATATTATGCTTGATTACCATTCATTATTATAATGACAATAATAATAATAGTAATAATAATACTGGGCATTGAAATCACCTGTGGGGTTAAGATAGATAGATAGATTGATAAATTGATCGATAGATAGATAGATTGATCGATAGATTGATTGATTGATCGATAGATTGATTGATTGATTGATTGATAGATTGATCGATCGATCGATAGATAGACAAACTAGTAGGTTAGTAATAATTATTGTTCTCTTGTGTGGTGTTGTTATTGCAATCTTTGTTATTCAAATGAATTAGAATTATGTGTACTGAAGTATGTCACTGCGTCCTATGTAATGTATATGTAAATACAGTATAAGCAAAATAAGTATAGTTATAATTATGAACATATGTTATATAAACAAGTATATAAATAGTTAATATAATTAATATATAATAGTCAATATATGAACAGTTTAAATAGTTAAATAAACATTTAGATATGAAGGCAGTTCCAGCAGATAAAATAGTAGTGCATGGCTATGTTCCCCCTGGATTCTGTCTGCATTGGTATCTGGAAGAGGTTCAGTTTTCTTGAGAGAACTCAGGACAACATCGTAGGTCTCCCCATCCCCATCCACACCACACCACACCACAACCCTTGTGACAACACTATCGCCCCTTGGTGTTGGGTGTGGTCAGACCTTTTAAGTCAGGCGTTGAAAAAAATCATGTGGGTCAGTATTACCGCCATCTATTACTTAATGTCTGTCCTGGACCTCACACTATTACAAATGTTATCTTCATCTATGTCAGGGGTGTCAAACATACGGAGCGTGGGCCAAAATTGGTCTGGCTAGGGAGTTCAATCCGGCCTGCTTGATTTTGATTTTGATTTTTGAAGTGAAAAAAAGATGCGCAAACACCTCATGTTCATAATGTTTTTTCAAATTATATTTCATTAAATATTAATATTTTCTAATATACTTCTTTGCATGAAAAGAAAGGGGAAAACACGGACTTATTGTTATTATGCCCAAAATTTAATTAACAAAATCTCTCCATTAGTCTGCAGTCATAATCTTTCAGCCAGGAAAAACATCAATAATTTACAGAAATAAGAAAAAAAGGTGCTTCTCTTCTTCCATCCCCACCCGTTAGTCTTTGCATTTTTACGTTTTTAGGGGAAAGACCAGACTGGTATTTATTTTGTTTGTTTGTTTTATTTCACTTTATTTGTAGGAAAGAAAAACTCTAACACATCTGTTCAAATTAAGTAGTTCATAAGAAGTTCAGTAATTCATCCCTCGCCAAAATTAAGTAGTTCAGAAGAAGTTCAGTAATTCATCCCTCGCCATAGGACAACATCAGATGACCGCTTTATCAATCAGCCGCCGTCGGTGGCCACAATGCACCCACTGTATATTTATAAACAAAAGGAACACTGTAGAAATGTTCACATGGTGAGAGTGTGTACATATAAATAAGATGTTTTTAGAGCCAAATGGCGATGCAGATCTGCACTAATGCATCGGTCAACCAATCTGGGAGAAGAAGAAGAAGTCCAACATGTTCTGACATGTAAACTGGAAGAACAGATGAGGGCGAGGGCCAATCGGAGCTGTGTTTTGCTGGCTAGAAGACAAGACGTGTGAACTGAGACATCCAAACCTTAGAGTATGTGTGTCAGGTAGTCAAAAAAAAAAAGGAGAAGACAGGATGACTGCTCTTGTCAACTGCTCTTTGTGACATAGCATAACAGTCTTTTCCAAACGTTTTTGGGCCCCCTGCATCTACACATTTACAGCTACTGGCATCGAAACTCCACTGAATTTGATTTAAAACACCGTACTTCCTAAAAATGGATTTTCTCACTGTAATACAAAAAAGAAATACTAAAAATTAATAATAATAACGCCAAGCCCTACGTGGACCTATTTTTCCTTGAAAAGTCACAATGTGAACTATTCCATGGCCTCTTGTACTACGATTTAGATCTATGTATATGGTAATGAATAGTATTTCACTGTATAATATGTAAAATAATTTAATAATAATAATATTATATGTTAAATAAATAATACAAATAATAATGATGTTCAATAAAATACTTTCTGATTACGATGCTACAAAAGCTCAAGTTAGACTCCATAGTTTAGTTAGTATTTTGATATTTTGTCAACTAAACCTAAAGTAAAATTAAAACAATGTCATTGATTAAATTGGGACTAAAACCGAGTTACAACTGAGTCAAAAGACTAAGGCTAAATCAAGACTGGCTGTAAAAAATAAACACTGCTGGATGTTTTTTTGTTTGTTTGTTTGTTTTTTGGATGACATGTGAAAAGCATGACACCCTGGCAGTAAAAAAAAACAGAGCAGGCTGCAGGTTTGATGTGCAGTTCTGACCTACATGTGTGATTCACTGTGGACACGTTTATCATTCTCAAAATCACTATCCTGGGAGATCAGCTTGTAGGGCTTCTTCCTCTCCTTCTCCTCCACCACTGAGTTTCCCATCTCCACATCTTTGGTGCGGAGCTCGTGTCGAGACAAAAACTCAATTATGCCGGCGCCGATGGAATCACCCAGAACATTGGTGGTGGTACGTAAGCGGTCCCTGCAGGAAAGTAGCAAAGTGTCAAAGTTTGTAAAAATGTTTGAAAACATGACAAAACTTATCCAGTAACAGCTCGTGGCTAAAGTTTGTAAAAATGTTTGAAAAGGACATGACAAAACTTATCCAGTAACAGCTAAATTGGAAAAAATTAAGAATTGATTACAATACAGTGAGCTATTAGTAAAAAACAAACAAACAACAACAATAATAGCTATAGGCTATCTAATAATAGCCAAACTATTTACTGTAGGTACTTGTAGCCAACTTGTAGTTAGCATCTTCCAAAGAAGTAGCAAAAAGTAACCGCTAAATGCTAGCCAAACAAAACAAAAAGGTTATTAACCACTGAAAATCAGTGATAAAAGAAATAATTAAAGTAAAACCTAACTCAGAAACAACTAAAATGGTAAGAAAATAAATGTGGAAAAAACCAAATGGCTGATAATAATAAAATAACCTATGTAACACATAACAAGCAAGTATCAAAAACTATAAAAAGGTTAACCTAGAAATTGAACCGACCAATAACGTAGAATGTTTGCCATACAAAAAATATAGCATGTTAGAAGTAAAATAAGAATAGTTACCAAAACATAACACAGAAACAGCTAAAATTGCTAAAGTGAGGAAATTACCGGATAAAAACAAGCCAACCATAGGTTAGCCTAACTCAAGTTAGCATCTAACAACTGCAGCTTAAATTTTATCTTAACAAAAATTGCTTTTTTTAAAATGTAAATTAATATATAAAACGAAACAACAAAATGACCGTATATAATATCAATACAAGTGAGCATTGCTGTTACAGAATTCTTTTTTTTTTTTTTTTTGTGGCTTAAACTGGGCCTTTCAGAGTCAGCCCATTTTTCCATAATCCAGAAAGTTTTTTCTTATTACCCCAGTTAGCTGAGTAATTTCAGAGAAGGGTATTCTAAAAGAAATGATTAATTTGGGAAACCTAATTATGTTTCTATGTTAAAACTCATTGCAGAAATATTCAATACAAAAGGGAAGATGTGGAGCGAGACTCCAGGGAGAAGATGGAAGTGTGTCACTGGTTGGCAGTATATTCACTGATGACCTTTAATGTGACTGAGGATCTTTGCCAATAAACAGTGTGAGCTACTCACAGGAACCAGTCAACTGCAATAATGAGTGTGATATCATCGGTCGGGAGTCCGACAGAGGTCAGTACGATCACCATGGTGACCAGACCGGCCTGGGGGATGCCTGCGGCTCCAATACTGGCAGCTGTTGCTGTGATACTTGATGAGAGATAACGATAAAGAACAAAACAGAACTATGACAGGAACCTTCCCGTTGACAGGATTACTCAAATATTCAAATCGAGTCAAAACAACAGGTTAAACCATAGGTTAAATCATTTGGTCTTTAAGCGTTGTCCTGTAGTAGAAGGAATACAACAAACATGATCTGAGATTCAGCTGGACTGCACCATAAACGGCTCTCACATTTCTTAGCGTACCATTCTTTTTTGGATTTTCTTGTGGTAGATTGTTTTTAGAATTTAAGATTCTCTGGAACCACTTTCCAAACGAAGGGCCACATTAGGTTTTTTTAGCATTTTGAAGTTTGGCTTAACATTTCTACCATCACTAAGGCTTAGCACATACTACAGAGTCTCCAGATTTCACCCACAATAACAAGTTGGACAGGGTTGGCCCTTGTCTACAGTAGTTGGTGACAGTCAGCATGGCTAGCTGGCACAAACCTCTGTTACGGTCTGGGCTTAGATTTCCAGCTGTAATGATTCCTACCTGATGGTTATGATCTGTCCGAAGTTCATTTCCATATTGTTGACCTGAGCTATAAAGATGGCGGCTAGGGCTTCATACAGCGCTGTTCCGTCCATGTTGATAGTGGCCCCCACGGGGAGCACAAAACGTGTTATTCTCTTATCAATTTTGTTGTTCTCCTCCAGACATTTAAAGGTGACGGGGAGAGTGGCTGAGCTGCAAGTGAATTCAGATAGTTGGATTGTTTAGCAGTCAGAACACATCGTGCGTTGACGTGCGGCCATGTTGGACAGAACTTACCTGGAGGACGTGCCCAGTGCTGTGACCAGAGCTTGCACCAGCCCACCAATGAATATAAAGGGGTTCTGTCGAGTGATGGCGAAGTATAGAGTAGGAAGAATGATAACGCCGTGGATCAATAAGCCAATGATGACCGTGATGGTGTACATTCCCAGTTGACCACCCATCTGTGTCAGGTCATCCATCTCCACAATCTTCCCTGCGATGAGGAACAGGATACCAATGGGAGCATACCTGAGAGGATGAGGACGAGGAGGAGGAGACGTGCAGTGAGTGATGTAGCGACGGTGCAGTTGTTTGACAAACTTCCACGGGTGCTAAGACCTACCACATGATAATGGCAACCAACTGCATGATGGCCTCATTGAGGCTGTCGAAGAAATCCCTCAGGAGCTGACCCTGCTCCTTCATGTTGCCAATTATCAGACCAAAGCACATGGAGAAGACCACCAACCCCAGGGCGTTGACAGCATTGGTCTGACCCGCTATCGGAATCACTTCCTCCCGAATGATTTCCACCACCTCCTGGGTGGCATTGGTGGAGTTGAAGAGGGTTTCGTTCACCGTCACTGTCACGTGCACCGCCCTCTTGCCATATTTGGTTTTGAACTGGAAAGGATGGAAGTTAAACCGGTGGTAGGTTGAAGGTCAGCTGAAAGTCTGACTAAACTTATCGATACTTCTGGAGGATGTTGTCCACGGGATGACAAAGGAACGTCGTCATTTTGTACCGAGCTATTCGTAATGTTTCAGTCTCAAATGTGTGGAGTCCTACTGAAAATTCAATTAATTACTTTTTGGCCTATCTTTTGAGACCACTAATGCTACATCCATTTTTTATATACAGTCTACAGGTGAACTGGAGTCAGTCGAGGTCAACATTCCCATGCAACCATTCGCCACGAGACATTTTTAATCGTAAGTCAAAGACTCACATTAAGATAGTCTAAAACAGGGGTCACCAACGTACTGCCCGCGGGGCACCAGGTAGCCCCAATGGACTACCTAAGTTGCCTAAGTTGGGGCAACAAGAACTGCACTTGCGATGGATGCAATTACGACAGTGGGAAGAGTGTCTACTACTCTGTGTTCCATTATCACTAGATACTTCAGGAAGTGTGTGTCAAACAAGTAGCCCTTCATATTACTAAGTGCCCTATAAGTAGCACATTGCTGTGTTGCTTCTACATCAAATAAATCCTTTACATACATACTGTGGCTGTAGGTGAGCTTTTGCGATAAATGAAACTGTGACACCATCATCAGAGCCAATGACTGTAAAAGTTGTTCGTGATGCTCACCTGCTGAGTGCAGGCTTGGACCAGGTTGGGTGGAAACATGTTTCTGAGGTGAAAGAAACACAGTAATGAGAAGATTTAGTTATGACCGTAATGACAACGATGTCACCAAACCTGAAGGGCGGCGCTGCTCTACGGGATACCTGATCAGATCTAAGAAGGCGTCAGCAGGACTGACTTGCTCTATTTTCTGCTGTTTTCCAAACTCTTCCTTCGAACCCTTTCCCGGATGGATGATGAGGACGATGATGATGCCGATGAAGACGGCGATGAAGGTCGTGCTCATGTAGTATATGACGGCTCTCATGCCCATCTTTCCTGAGGCCTTGCTGTCCAGAGCTGCCATTCCTAGAAGAAGCATGGGGACACTTCATGGGGACACTTGAAGTACAAATGAATATGGTTCCCTAGCATATCTAGATAGAATGTTACTAACATGTTGGCAGTATAAAATCTAAGGATTAATCACAGCTGGGTAATGGTAATAAGACACTGTGTGCTCTGCCCACCTATCATGTGGTGGAAAACCTGAAGACAAATTCACGTGACCATGGCAACGCCAGAAAAAAAGAGCTGCCATCATACATAAACGTGTGACGTCATTAGCGTTACCTGTTACCAGGCTGGAGATCAGCAGAGGCAGCACAAGCATCTGCAGCATTCTCATCAGCAGCTCTCCGGGGAAAGAGAAGTACTTCACTTCCCTGTAGCTCATCTTGTAGGGACGAAGACCAAATCCCAGAATAATTCCTGTCGATGTAGACAATTGGAGTAGGTCTGGTCAAAACGATAACTGAGACATTGTCTCTGTAGCCTCAAGAATGACGCTCACCTACAATCACGGCCCCGACAGTGAAGAGCACAAAGGCGTTTTTCTTGAGGAAAGCCTGCACGTCCTCCTTGGAGATCTCCTCTACTTTCCTCTTGGCTTTCATGGTGCGTATGTGAATATTTTCTCTGAAACGCTGCATCCTGCTGCTGGAAACCAGAACATGAGTCCATGTCTGAACACCTTCCAAAGTAAAGCCGAATAAAAGTCATCTGGTTGTAATGTCACTTCTTTGGGGCAGCCCATGGCCTCGTGTTAAAGAATCAGGACCTGGCTGTGAGGTGTGGAGCTCCTGTGTGCCTCTATATGAACTATGTTTGTCAAATTATTATTATTTTTTTTTTAGGATTGATAGATCTATCTATCTATCTATCTATCCATCCATCTATCTATCTATCCATCCATCCATCTATCTGTCCGTCCGTCTGTCCATCCATCCATCCATCCATCCATCCATCCATCTATAGATGCTATAGATGTCTCCTCATGTTGTGTAGAGACTAGTGTTTTCAGACAAACCTCTGAGTGCAGAACAGCGAGTAAGTCTACGACTGACAACTCAGACAAATGAGTGCAGGACAGCGAGTAAGTCTACGACTGACAACTTGACCGACAAAACTGTCCAGTGGAAAATTGTTCAGGACCGTAGACGGATTAACATTTTACGTTTAATATACGTTTGTTAAAAGGAAACTCTCATCTTGTTCTAGAAGCTACTGGTAAAGTGAAAGAAGTAATGACCCATATCCAACAACTCTGTGAAGATCAATTTTGAGTCACTCTTTTGTTTAATTTTCCATTCAAGTAATTCCACCGTTTGAATTAATCACAAATGAAGACAGATTAGCCATAGACCCATAAGACGATTCCCGAGGAGATAATAATAAAACGAGTATTTCTGCAACCGCATGGTGTATTTGAATACTTTTTTGTGTTTCAGTAAAATGAACACTGTCGAAGAAAGGAACAAGAGAAATATCATACGTAAACAGATATTCAAGAAAATCTGTGATTGTTGTGAGATAAATTGACATGGACCAGAACCAGGAAGTTGAAATCCTAATAAATTCAATAAAAAAAAATCAATGATAATTCCACAGTGAAGTTTCAAACAGTTTGTTATCATGAGAAAAGTTGTATACATTTTGAAAACAAACACATGTTGTTCAGCATCTCTTACCTCTTTGGGCTGCAGGGGTCTTCAGTAAATTCTCCTCAAGTTTAAGACCCGTGAAGTCGCGGAGTGGGGTTGTGGGGAGGAAGAGCCCGCGTTGTGTCTGGGATCCAAAGTGAACACCTGTCTACCTTCAATGTAGTAAGAAAAGACGAGAAGTAGGGTAGACGTTCAGAGAGCGAGGGTGGGTGGGTGGGTCGGGCTGAGAGAGAACGTGAGGTGAGAGACGTCCTCTAATAACACAGATAGCCCTGTTAGACTCTCTGACACAGTTTTGGCAAAGAGACACAGATCTGTAAGGAAGTTAGTGGAGAGTTTTGACGATCGCTGAGCACCACGTCCAGAATTTGGGATTTGAATCTAGAATCCTATGTTGTTCAACAGTTTATGATTTATTCAACAACAGACATACTTCATCTTAAATGTTGCGTTCACTGCTGTCTTCTGTGAAACCATTTTTGATAAAAGCAAGAAGTTTGTGCTACAGCAAAATAGCAAAATATAAGGTTATCATTATTTCAAATATACAGAGTTACTAGTGTACATGTAGACTGTCCAAGTCCAAGGTCCTAACAAGTAGAGAGGATTGTTTAAGGAAAGGCCTCCACTATTTAGTCCTGGATTTGCAGATAATCCACTGTGTCCACATACAGTACGTCTTTCCTATTTCCTTTTTAAATTCATTTGCATGGTAAGAAAGACTAATTTATGCAGAAACAACTGATATTGACCTAAACCAAGAAACTGAAGAAAATGTCAGATTGCAAACTGAAACTCTATGTTGAAGCCATGGTCCCAGAGTGTCATTTCATTGCAATTTGATGGATGTCTTTATACGCATATTTTATCCAACAAGGCAAAATTTTGTGCACATTTTCACACATTACTTAACAGCTTACATGAATGATTGAGATTAAAATATTTTCTAAAAGAATATAGTGATGGTTTAAGTTGAGTTGAAGTAGCTATAGTTGCCCTGACATTAAGATTCAAAAGGGTTTAGAGCTCAGTTTAACCAGTATTGCCTCCCCCTGGCGGCCAAGTCTTAATTCTGCTCCACTTTTTTCCAAGTTTCGTTTGAAACTATTACGGTGATTTCCATGGTAAGATTAATTTCCAATACATTTGGTATATGTTTATGAAAGGTGGTGTATGTGAGCCGTATGCAGTAATAATTACCGGATGTAGAACTGGAAAATTTATATTAAGGCCAGTCGTGGTCCTATATGTAAATACTGACTGGGACTGGGATCCGTGTGTGTACTGTTGAGACCCAGAAACACACACGTACACAGACAAGACATAAGCTGCTCGACAATAACCAAGTTAAATGATACACATGATCTCGCTGGAGACGTGTCATAGTTTGAGGTAATTCCACAGAGTGAGGGACGTGCACCACAATTAGCAGCTCCGTAATAAGTGACCTCACTGTATGGAAACATATCCCCCCGTGGTGAGGAATATAATTAGTGAAGAAAACCCTCAAAATCAGGTCAGGTGTCTTTTTTACAAACACCATTCCCTGTGGGAAAGGAACATTGGTGCCGTTTTACTTCATTCCTCAGACTGTCTGAACATGAGCGGTGGTGTGAACAGATTAAAATCCTACTTTAAGCCCAGACTAAACAAGCGATGCACACATTGTTGTATGGGACGCTATGCAGTCTGTGGTATTATTTATTAACTGTTTAATGTGATGTCGGTTTAGTACAGGTAGATCTATTAAAGAAAATGAAAAGTTATAATATATTAAAAGAATTATGGCACTGTAAATTAATCAACCTGCTGATCCAGTCTACTATTTTGATAAAGACTTATACGGTGTGATTTGATTGGCCCGATATATTTATAAGTAGCTATATGCATGTGTGTGTGTGTGTGTGTGTGTACCGTGAGGGTAAAGAGTAAAAAAAAGTGTAAAACGACTGAATGTTCTTACCAACGTGCAGACCACGGACGCCCCACACAGAAAATATTAATACGTTCAAAAAATACATTCTAATGTATTAACATTTAGAACAAGGGTAAAATGTGTTTAATAGCGCATTTAATATATTAACAATTAATTTAGTAAAATGCCCGTTTCCTAGAATTACATTACGCAATCGCCAGTAGAGGGCAATACTGATCCATTTTTCTTTTCTTCTGTCCGTGAACACCTCGGGGTCACGTGTCGCGACGCGCGCAGGAGCAGCCCCAAACAAACGTCAGACATTTTAGACCACGCCCCTGGTAGGCCAATTCACATCAGCCAATCAGATTAAAGCAGACAATCCAGTACGTAGGCGGTTAACACACGCGGTAGTTACGTGCCTTTCAGGTCGTACATGACCTGTTGTGATTGTTTGTGTTTTGTTTTTTGTTGCCGCTCACTTTTACAAGCCACATAGCAGGGCAGACGCGGCGTGTCGTCACCGGAGCCTGTTGTAACGGTCTCCTCTGTAGGGTAGTACCCTAGCGGAGGTGTTTTAAGTGCGCGTCATCTCTGTTAGAAAGCTGCTGACTACTGTTAGCGTTAGCAACTGAGCTGGTGAAGTATCGCGAGCTTTTAAACGTGACCAAATACGGTCGGTAGGTGGACTATTTAAGGTGTACGTTACTTAGTAAACAGTTTAACTATTTTTCGAGTGACTACAGATTCGGAGGAGGAACTTTGTTTCTCTCCAGCTCAGAAAATCTCATTGTTAGTGTTATTGACCTCCCCGAGGGCACCAGCGAAAGGGAGTGACATGACCCGGTGTGTCCGCTCTCCAGCACCTGAACCCGGACACTGAGCGAAGTGTATAGTCGTGTGTTCCCCGGTGAGAATGAGTCGAGGCTCGGCCCTGAAGCTGCTTCTCGGTAATCGAGCTGTAACCGTGCTGTTCCGCTCGTTCCACTGTTCACCATGCAGCGCGGCTTTATCGAAGCCCACGACCGGGTTCAACCCAGAGAGAGTGGCCGTGGTGACGAAGACCACTCGGTATGAGTTCGAGCTGCAGCGGTATCGGTATGCCGGACTGTCCGAAGAGGACCTGAAGCAGCTGGTAAGACATTTCGTTGAAGGAACGTGAAGACATACCTCCATGTCACCTTCAGTTTCATGTTGACAACCTGTTATGATAACTTCCAGTAGCACATTATTTACCATTTTCGGTTATTAGCATCATATTTTCCCGTTTTCTCAATGATTTATTTCTCTGGGGGTACCATTGTGGTCAGTCGTACCGTTTCATTAAGGCAGTGCATCCAATTTAGTAGCACTCTGTGCAACTTTCAAACGTGTCCTCCTGTCAGTCTGCCCTTGAATATGTTTTAAAATGAAACTGACCAGTACTGCTCATTAAAGTCAGTTGTTAAAACTGCATTTCTTTATTTGCTTTATTTTTAATTTGCATACAGAATAAATGTAGCTCCCCCGTCACAGTCCCCCCAAATAAAATGGAGGTTAAATGGAGGTTGATTTTTATGTCCTCATAGTCAATCACTGTGTTCATGTTTTAAAAAATCCCCCTGTGATTTTTGTAATCTCATAAGAAAAAGTTACATGCAGTACATGCTCTACATTTGTTTCCGCAGCTTGCCATGAAAGGTTCCAGCTACAGTGGACTCCTGGAGAGACACACCATCCACACTAACAATGTGGAGCATATAGTGAAGAGCCTGAGGTAAGACGTTTCATAATTAAATAGCTAAAAGTAAGCCAAAAATCCTGCAATGTGTTGGCAAAATTTGCTTCATATTTTCTAAAATGTTTCAAACACACCGTTTACCCAAATGTGAAAGTGAAAGTAAAATATAACAAATGCTTAACCCAGCAATGGATATTTATTTATATAACAGAATATTAAATAAACACTATGCAAAGTAGCAAAAAAAAAGGTAATAGCCAAAACAGTAGCTGCAAAAACAGATAAAATGTGAAAAGAAAAAAAAGAGCATCCTGAAATTAGGAAGTGACACAACACAACATAGAGTTTAGCACTCCCTGCTCTTCTTCTAATAGTACGAATTCCTTCAGTAAAACATGTGCCTTGCATGGATAAAATCTTTTTTTTTTTTTTTTTGAGTGTTGGCTGTTGCTTTGCGTGTTTTTTTTTTTACATGTAACGTGCACTGCACAGCCGCACTAACTGGGCTAACTTGTGATTCAACTAACTTCAACAAGCTGCTGTATGCCACGTCTTTTTTCCAAAATGGTGATGATTGTGATGATTTGTGTGTTTTCAGGAGCTAAGGCACCGAGGTGAAAGTGGTGAAGAGAGGAGAGTACGATGAAGAAGTGGTGCGATGGGCAGACGCCATCATCTCTGCTGGAGGTTTGTGTGTTTTCACAAACGTACTTGTGCATACTTGTGCTTTTATATCTATGTTTTTTATGTATATATATATATATATATATCTATATTTATGTTTAGGTGATGGGACAATGCTTCTGGTCGCCAGCAAGGTTTTAAGTAAAGACAAACCCATTGTTGGAGTGAACACTGACCCTGAGAGGTAAAACACTGACTTGCATAACAAATGTCACATTTTCAAGATACTTTCACTGTGTCACATTGTACTTTTAACAAGCAGTGAGGGTAAGGAAAACTTCAGTCTGACACATAAGTCAATAGAGAAAATAGGTTTCAGCTCAGGGAGACATTAGAACTATTGTCCTGTGCTTCCTTGTTTGGTCAGGTTGTCGCAAACCGCTGGTAAATATGAAGAAAAAAAAAAGTAAAACTCTTACAGAATTTGACGGAGTCACAGTGGGTCAATAAGTCAAATTCTAGATTGTCCTGTTAATCGTTTGTGAAGACGAAAGTAAGCGGCTGACAAATCCCAGCTTCCTTTGGTGAAAGCCTGTCTAAGAGAGAAGGCTAAAAAACACATTATTACATTGTTGACTTAAGTAGATGTTGATCTAAAAGTGTTAACATTCCTGTAATGCCTAAACCATGCTTCCTGAATCGTATCATAAAGGACAAAAAGTTTCTGATTTCGAATGTAAACATAAAATACATGCAATTTTTCTTTGGCCTGCAGGTCAGAAGGTCATCTGTGCCTGCCTGTACGCTACACTCGAGCCTTCCCCGAGGCACTGGAGAAGCTCTGTCGTGGTGAGTTCAGGTGCGTATTTACAGACTAGTGTCCAAAACCTCTGTCTTTCTAAGGAGCCCTTAGATCTGGGTGAAGCCATTCGATGTAAAACGTTGTGTTGCTCTAAAGTTCAGATGGTTGTCTTTGAGACACTGTTCTGAGTTACTGAGTTTGTAGATGAGGAATGCAGTGGGAATTGTGTCAGTTAGACAGGTTCACAGCTGCAGCACAAGTTATTTTAAACATCCAGGTGGAAGTGGAGCAACAGGTGAAAAGCACTTTACACTTTCCAAAACATGAACCAGAACTGTTTTAGCTAGCTTATTCAGTGATTAGAACTAGCGCTATCAAAACAATATCACCTTAAAGACATTTTGAGGATTCATGCCCAGACACACTTTTATTTTCCTACTGTGTGCTGTGGTTGTGTCCCTGCTAGAAAAAGACTCTTGTGAAAATGTATGAATCACAATTAAATTTTCACGTGTTGCACAGCAGTGAAGCTCACCTTTAATTTGAAGCCTTAGCCATGTTACAGCGAGCAACATATGCACTGTATATATGTGTGTGTGTGAGCAGAGAGCAAAAGCAGCAGATGAACGTCTCCAAACATTCTAAAAACTCAGAACATCTGTCTCATGTCCAGCCCCCCAGGACATTTTCAAGAACAGGTCCAGACAGTGGCGGTCTGAACACAGCGTGTCACTAATGTAAAGAGTGTCACTGACAGCTCCCAGTGCTGCCTGTAAATTCTGGCTGTTGAACTGTGGTTGGCGTAGAGGTCAAGACCAGTCTGAACCTGTTGGTCTGGAAATAAGTCACACGGTGTCTTCAATCTGCTGTTGACCTTAAAGCTTTGGACTTCAGCACAGTGTGTTGGGATAATCAGACTTCTCAATCCAAACTGTTGTTAGCTGATATTAGTTTTGGATCATGATTAATCAAGAAAAATTTCTAAAAAAAAAAAAATTCTAAAATTTTCAAAAAAAAGAGTGTTTATATATTCGTATCTATCTGAAAATATATTTAATTATGTCTGCGTGTGTATATATAAATTTTGTATTTTTACACATTCTCAGGTGGCTCTGGCGTCAGAGGATCCGTGTGCACTTGGAGGGAACAGGAATCAATCCGACGCCCGTGGACCTGCACGAGCAGCAGCTGAGTCTGGAGCAGCACAGCCAAGCTCACCGCATCACAACCAACGACGTCCGGCAGAGTACTAAACCTGTCCGTCTGTCACTTTCTGCCTGAAAGTTCCTGTTTGTGTTTCCACTTACTCAGTCGGTCTTCACAGGAGCAGGAACGATACACGATAGAGCCTCCAAGCCCAGCCTGCTCCCAGTCAGAAGCCTAAATGAGATCTTCATCGGGGAGTCTCTGTCATCCAGGTACCCTAATCTGCTTCGTTAATCCACCGTGGCCGTGCTTGTCCCTCTCGCGCTCCTCAGCGGGCTCACAGTCCACCACATGGCGAAGTTAAAACACTACGTTATCCTCTTGCTTCATAGGGCTTCCTACTACGAGATCTCTGTGGACGACGGTCCGTGGGAGAAGCAGAAGAGCTCGGGACTCAGCATCTGCACTGGAACGGGATCCAAAGCCTGGTATGGATGTATGGATGTTTTTTTTAAACATTTTTTATCACTTCCAGGAGCATTTCATCGACTTTTGTTCTCAAACCTTTAGCTATTACGATTAACACGAGGGTGTTTTGCTAGCTGATTTTTAGCTAGCAAAGTAAAGTTTAAAGTAATTGTTTTATAGCTAAACATAAACAACCAAAGTTTCTGAAACATTTTGGAATCTTCTTTTAGGATTTTGTTTCTCCCACATTTTGTAATCAAACTTTCTTTTGTTGTTTTAGCTAAAATAATGCTATTGTTGCTCGATTTCTAGCTTAAAACTATTCTTTGACTATCATTACCTTTAACTAACCTTTAAAGCTTCAAGCAGCAGTTTCAAACATTTGGACCTTCTTTTTTTTAATAGTGTGTTCACATTTCACACTTTTTTGTATCTTTTAGCTATGTCTTACTTATATTTTTGGACAACTTTATTTCATGGATTTTCCTAATTTGTTTTATGGTGGCTTTTTGGCTATTCTCCAGCTTTTTTACCAGCTAATGGTTAGATTTGTTTGTCAAACTTGTTAGCAAAATTTGCAATAGTCTAACATGTTAAAGACAAGTTTATTTGTTTTAGCCAGTTTGAACTTCTTGCTTTTAGTATTTGCAAATGGTTTATTGGCTAAAAGGAAGAAAAAAAAAAATCCAGCAGTTAGTAGATACAGTTGGTTAAAAAGTTAACAGTTTAGCCCAGCAATCAATAGCCAAACATAATAGATAGAAAAAAAACTTTGAATTTTTTTTCTATCTATTAACTGTAGATCAGAAAGAAAAAAAAAACAGAATAGAAAATGGCTCAAACATGCTGAACTGCTTCTGTCATCTGTCATTTTCTTCTCATCTCCACAGGTCGTATAACATCAACAAACTTGAAGAACAAGCTGTGGAAGAGGTTTTGAAAATCGGTATGTGGACTAATGATTGTTGCAGGTGTGTTTGTTGTGTTGGACTCAGGTTATACTTTTTCTCCCCCTTCAGGAAAATCTCTGTCATGTTTTGAGATTCCGCTGAATCGTGAATTTATTGAGAACGGTGAGTTGATTGATTTTTTTTGTTTTTTTTTTTGGCTTTTTGGTGAGTTGATTGATTTTTTTTTTTTTTTTTTTTTTTGGCTTTTTTACTTGCACATTTGTGACTCATGTCCTTGTGTGTATGTGTGTGTGTTTTTTAGTCACTGACAAGTACAACGAGTCGCTGGTATTTGCTCTAGACGACAGGCACCTCCTGTACAGCGTCAGAGAGCCAATAGTCAACAGAGTCTTCTCTAACAGTCGACAGAGAGGCTTCGCCAACAAGTGAGTGTAAAACTTCAGACTGGACTACAGACAGAGATGGAGACATATTGCATCAGTGCTTTAATGAACCAAATAGTCCAGTGAAACAAGTGTGCAGTAGTAGAATTGACTAGGGTGTCAGGTGATACTCGTGACTTGTTGGATGCCTAATTTCTTCGTCCGCAAAACACTGAAAATGGCCCATACTGTTGAAATGAAGTCGTGATATGTAGACTGTAACAAGAGTCTAATATCAACATATAATATCTGAAAATAAAGAGGTTTCACATATGATCATAAGTCAGAGAGTTTCAGGACTAAGAAAAAAACACAACAAATTTTCTACCTTCGGTTCTTAATTTCAGTCTAAACCAGGCAAACTAAGGCCTGGGGGCCAGATGGTGTTCTTTCAGCTTTTTTATCTGGCCCGCCAAACTTTTCCAAATGATATAATTTATTTATATTATCATTATACTTTTACCTTATCCCTGCAATACCCATGTTTAATTTTAGGACAATTGTGGCCCGCCAATCAAAGATTTTTAAAATTTTAAAAATTCCTGGACTAAACTGTTCTTCGGTGGTGATTCCATGTGGGAGTTATTTCTTTTTACGCTAGGATTCTGGAGAAGGTCATTGATACCTGGTCAAAAACAAGGATTGTATATACAGTTCCTTCAAGTGTTCTTTTAGTCAAAGTAGGAAAATGTCAAATGACTCAGGTGGATCTAGATCAAAACTGTTGATGAGCTCCAGTCATTTGAACAGGTTTGGTTTGGTTACACAGGTGACATTTGCTCTCATTTCAAAGTGTGTCATTTATGAGGTTTAAATAAATAAAAAAAAAAGCTGATTAAATAAAAATTAAATAAAGGCTTAACACAGCTCAAGACTTGACAAAGACTAAACATTTGTCAAAGCAAATTAATTAGAGTTGGAGCATAAGAGTTTCTTTCAAAAGAACATTATTTTTAGTTTTCCGTTAGTGCTGTGGCGCCCCCAAGGGGTTGCTCTCTTTATTATTCTCAAACTCGTTTTAAAAAAAAAAACCAAAAACATCTTCTGTTTTCTCAGAGTCTGCGTTCGCTCTCGTTGTTGGGACGCCTGCATGGTGATCGATGGCGGGACGTCGTTCGAGTTCAATGACGGCGCCATCGCCACCATCAGCATGAGCGAGGAGGACCAGCTGCGGACTGTGGTTCTAGAGAACTGAGGCCGGTCCAGAGAGTCGATTCAAAGCCGACACTCCTCAAAGGAAAGAGCCAGATTTTAGTTTCTAACTCCAGAAAGTGTTAAATAGTTTAATACCTGAGCGAGAAAAAAGGTAAAGATGTT
>NC_024320.1:3714531-3734754 GCF_000523025.1 Cynoglossus semilaevis
TCTTTATTGGAAAACATTTTAAAAAAGCCCCCCCCAAGAAAAAAGGCCAGTTTCAGTTTTTTTTTTTTTTTTTTTTTTTTTTAAGCTGACATCTGTCCGCAGTTCTTTGCCTGTTAACTTTGGCAGACCATCAGGAAGAAAAAGGTGTTGTTGTCCCTCCACTGACTGCATTAATTACTTCACATATGCTATTTTGTGACATTAGCGTTTGGAAAAACTTCCTTTTAATTTTTCCTAATTTTTTTTTATTTACTTTTTTTTCCCCACCCAGTTTTAAGAACTCCTTTATTCTCCTAAGGAAATGAGTTTCTGTATTTAATCCAGCACAGCAAGTAGCATCCGACACACGCACGTGCTGTGGGTCGGACTGTTTAGTGTCCTATGAGGGCTGCAGTACAATACTGCAACTTGGCTGTACCTTTGCTCCTCCTCCAGAGTGTGGGCTACTTTAAGTGATGCAAAGTATCCCTGTTTACGGCATGTCACGCAAAGTTAGCCTGTAGGCTAACACTTTAACTAAACCTGTATTATCTCCAACCATTTATTACTGAGTGTGTAGCTAAAACTGGACTAGTAGGTATTTTTGGGAAAATCCTCCCAGTCGACGAAAACGTGTTTTACTGCAGTGTGTGGTGGTATTTTATACAAACGGAGGATCTTTTTTAGACACTGGTGCTAATGACGAAAAAACTGTTCTAATGGGAAAATCAATCGACGTTTGATGTTTTTGTGGGACTGATGTGATGACTCGGAGTACGGGTCAGAGGAAAGCGGGTCAACTGGCAGGTGAAATAAAAGCACAGAGTATGGGTCAGAGGTCAACTGGCAGGTGAAATAAAAGCACGGTGGTCGATTGTTAGGTTTGTTTAAATAATATTTTTGGAATAGGGTTTTTTTATATATAGCTGCGAGTGTTGGAAGAGACGAAAGAGTGAAGTGCACTTAAAAGGAGAATTTTCTGTGGTTATAAAGGGAGAGGTGGAGTGTTTTGAAGTGTGGTTGTGTGACGTGCTGGCAGCTTTGCGCCCTCTTGTGGTTAATGATAGTCATGAAAACAAAAGCATTATCTTTAAACAAGGATGTCCAAAGCTAAAGTTTATTTACGTAAAAACGTAAATAAGTAGACATAACGTAACATAAAAATGATATCAAATTCCTTTTTAACCACCCTTTGGCCAAATTTAGCTTTTGTTTACAAAGTATTTGTCTGTGTTTTTCGATTTACTACAATGTTTGCCCATTTTACTCACCTCGTTATCAACTTAACTTTTCTTTCACTAATTGTACAAAGTCTGAACTTTGTGAGCTCAAACTCCAGTTAACACAGACTTACTTGTAGCTGTAGATCACTGTGTGACACTTTCCCTTTTCTTAGCTAGTTTAAGTAGCTTTTTAGATTTAGCTTTCTGCTAAATTTGCTATATGTTGCCTTTTTCTTTTGCACATTTAACTTATTACTATTTTCCATTAACGCTTGTGACCTGACCTAGAAGTAGTGGTATATTTGTTAACTGGACTTTTCTGTCTTTTTTTTTTTTTTTTTTTGCTAACCATATGTTAGTCATTTGCTAGTTTGTCTTGCTTTTTTAAAAAAAAAAAAACCATTTGCTAGTTTGTCTTGCTTTTTTTAAAAAAAAAAAACCAAAAAGACCAAATCTTTGGTTTTTCTCAATCATTTTTCCCTTCAGTCTAAAAATTGATTATTTTGGTCAACATCTTCACTTGACTAACCTTGTCTGTACTAACTATTTCTTTTGTTATCTGACCTGTGAGGCTTAAAAAAGCTCAACTATTTTTAAGAGAAAAAAAAAGACCAAAACTGTTTGCAATACCAAAAAAAAGCTAAACTTTTGTTTTTAAAAAAATATGGTCTTAATTAAAACAGCAGATGTGGTGCACCTTGGATTTTGTTTTTAATTTTAACAATAGCTAATCATTGCCTCTTTGTGATAAAAGGCATATCAGTCACTTGGCTTAAGTGTATGGTATGTAGGGAAAATTGCTGCCATTAAGACACAAATGCTCATTTATCATTTCCTCTTTTTGGATGATGAGACGGTATATCAGTACCTTCAATAACCACTCCTCAAAAACCTCCAAACTCTTACTCCTAACTCCATGTTTTAGGTCGATATTTATGTTGAACTCTTCTAAAGAAGGGAAAAGAACTCTACTGAAACCACAGCTTTCACTAAAAGTAGGTTTTCGCAGCACTCCTCCTGCTGATTAAGGTAAGACTAAATGCTCTAATAATGATTTTGTTTTATGATCTTGAAATGGGAGCTCTTGGTGCTGATGATGGAAGTTTTATAATCAATCCAAATCATGAATGTTGTTCCTCCCTTTTTTTTTTTTTTTTTAAGACTGGATGGTAATGGTAATATGTAACGTGCCAAGGAAAAGGTATTATGGTTATTTTAACTATGTAAATATGGTGTGTGTTGAATCAGATAAATCAACCTGGAAATACAACCTGGTGCTTTTTCTCATCTCTTATATCTAAAAAAAAAAGTACATTTGGTAATTTTTGTCTAACTTTATTGTTTTTCGATGAGCGGTTAAGTTTTCATTGGACACAATGTGCAACAGGTTAAGGTGATAAAGAAGGGAAATTAATTTTTTTTCTATGCTATTGCCAGAAAATTAATTTCTTTGCCAATCTTGACAAATAATTTCTCAACTGTAAAATTGTTATTTTTGGTCAAAAGTCTCTTGGAGCCACCTCCTTAAACCAGGAAGTAGTTTAGTCTCATCAATCTGAGAGATTGACTTCCAAATAACATTTTTTAGATTATAAAAAACAATTTGTAATCACAGGTTTTTTTTTTGGTCTAAAAATACAAATAGAAAAATTCAATAAATGACAATTCTGTAGTAACCACAATGTAATAAAACAACTTTTTTTTTTTACTGAAGACATGAAGAGAAACAGTTGCTAAAATTCAAGTTTGTCTTTGAAATGGTTTCGAATCCAGTATCAACAGTGACAACATTATGATTAGGAGAAACAGCATTATGGGGTAAAGGGAACAAAAACAGTGTAACCATAGGCAGCCTTCAAAAAAAATAGTTCTAACTATATTAGATATAAAAAAGTTCTGTCAGCACTTCCACTGAGAGAAGTTCACCCTCACTTTTAAACGTGGCAGGCATCGATCCGCAAATACTCAACATTCCTTCCTGACGTTAAAACACAAACTTGATTCGAACTCCACAAGATCCAACATGTTATGTACAAAAAAAGAGATAGTTCTGGGTTTTTAAATTGAAATAACAATAAGCTAAAGACAGTTTTTTTTTAGATTAAAAGACAATTCAAAAGTGACAAATGTTTAAGATATTACATAATGTTGGGTTATGTTTGCACTATCTAGCTAGTAGCTTGACATTAACCTGAAAATACCGACCATTAAGCACCATTGATATTTTCATGCTAGACGACCAAGAGATTCTTCGGATAAAAATGTTCACCAGCTGAGGTCTACAGAAATATATGAACATATTTTGCTACTTCATCTTGCTTTTGACAATCTTTCGCAAAAGAACATTCAAGTTTTTGCCCCTAATGAAAACAGTTTTTCTCCCACACCAAAGTCCATAGAGAAAAACACAAATTTAAGCTCCCGACAACAGAGCGGCCGCTGGACCCGCTGTCATGTTCGTTAACTTTTGTGTCACTGATGTGAATAGGAACAAATGATTTAAAACACAAACGTCACACTGAAACACATTTTAAACATTATGACGAACGAAAATGGTGCAACATCAACTCTTTGGTCCTGTGATTTAAAATGAGTGTTTTTCATTATGGACTTCTCTATGGCAGAGTGGGACTTAATCCACATCATTTTCTGTCTGCTAAAATCCTGTGATAGTACATCACTTTTTAAAAAAAAAACAAAAAACAAACCCTGAACTATCCTTGTAAACAACAACAATGTTCATTGTGTGGCTCTCACTTCTGTTGACGCAGGAAAACACTTAAAGTAGTTTCAGTAGCAGCAAAAACACCAACACCCTGGCTGTGGTTGCACTTTACATTCGGACCCTCAGTCGACACCTGCTGCCCCACATGCTGCGATCGCTGAGCGGGACCGCCGGTGTGCTGGCCGGCGTGGGTCGGGCGATGGTGGAGAAGGGTTTCGAGTTGATGCAGATGCGTGGCAGATCTTTCTTCAGCACCGGCAGGTGGCCGTTAGGCACCAGGCCGAAGACATCCAGTAAGCAGAGCGAGGGGATGGTCGTCCCCAGGTCCCTGGTGGGAGGAGACACAAAGGGGTTGGGATGTTGGTTACTCATGTTAGTGTGGCAGATAAACAATGATGGTGGTGGTGCTTGTGCTCCTGGGGGAGAAACTCACGTCAGGGCAGCGACGTGGATGTGGTAACAGCGGCTCAGAGACAGATGCTGCAGGTGTTTGAGTTGTGCCAGGACGGGGAAGCTGTCGGCCATCAGCAGAGTACTGTCACTGGAAACAGGACAAATGTGGATTAATGCAACATTTAAAACTGTACGATCACTTAAGAACTGTTAGATCACATGGCAAACTCAAGGCCCGGGGGCCAAATGCGGCCCGCCAAACCATTTTGTGTGGCCCGCGGGAGCTTAAAAAACATTTAGTAAAGTCCATGCAGCAGAGTTTCTTAACCTGAGAAATTAAATGTTTTTTTATTACGTAGCAATGAAGAATAGTCTGAGTCTGAATAATGATATTATTTTGAAATATTTCCAGATTATCTTTAAATAAAGAAAGTAAATGGATATGACTGGATTATCTTTGAATGAAGTAAATTAGTAAAAATTAAGTACAAACATTACATTTTTTTCCACCGTGTCCCAGTACCAAATGACCTATGCATTGGTACTGGTCCACGGACCCCTGATCTATACAGTCTTCCACTTACAACTAGCCCTTTAAAGGAAACTGTATTGCTGATGTGGCCCCCTGGTGGCAATGTGTCTGACACCCATGTTAGATTAAAAACAGACGTCAGCGGTTGGTAATCTTCCAGATGTGATTGATTTGATCCGGCTCGTAATCAGAGGAGTGACGTTTCAATCCTGCCTGACTGGCTGTAGTGTGTTAAGCACCAAAAATCTCTCCTACTCCCCCTGCTGCTCTCCAGGGATTAAAACTCATTTCTTACCTTAAATCTAAGGTTTGAATATGTGGACATCTGTCCACCAGCATCTTCACATCTGCAAATACACGCAGTTCCAGCAGATCAGATAACAAAGCTCTGGTTCCACACACACACACACACACACACACTGTGACAAAGACCTGTGTTCGTCTCTCACCCTCCAGTGTCAGAGTCTCTCTGTAGCCGCTGAGGTTCAGGTGTGTGACGGCGGAGCTCAGGTTCTCGGTGACGCCTCTGATGTGAGAGCTGCTGAATTCACACCAGGACAGGTTCAGCTGCTCCAGACTGCAGAGAAAAGAGTGAGGGAGGAGGGGGGTAAAGTCCAGGATCTGTTCAGCCTGAAGAACAACCGCGTCAGGACCGTCCTCTCACCTGGAGCAAGACTGCAGCATGTCAGTGAGAGCCGCGTCAGAGAAGCCGGAGCAGCCGCTCAGGTTCAGCTGCAACAGGTGTGTGTTCTGAGCCACAGACCTAAGAAGAACAGTGAGAGGTACCTGGTCAGTCTGCGCTTGATGAGCAGTGACAGTGGAGCAGGAAGGTGTGTGTGTGTGTGTGTGTTTGTTTTCAGACACCTACTTGATGATGAGGTCAGACAGCTGCAGTCCCTCCAGACTCAGACACCTGAGCTGTCTGCAGCCACAGATGATGCTCTCCAGGACAGAGGTGGGGATGATGGAACTGGACAGGTCCAGCTCAGCCATCTGAAGCGGCCTGCCACCCCAGGAAACAAACAAACAAACAAACAACCATCAGGTTCACCAGAATCCCGCAGACACGACACGTTCAACACGTCGGAGTTAAACAGACGCACTCACTCGGTGCCTGCGAGTCGCAGCTCCTCTACGTACGACCGTGGACAGCGCAGCCTCGTCACCTTGGTTTTCAGGACGTGCCTCAGAGCCGCGTCTGCCTGGGTCATACCCTCCAGATCCACGCTGTGCCACAGAGACTCGTCGAACCTGGGACCGATACAACAACTTGGTTAGATTTTACCAGGTTCAATTCAAGCTGTCAACCCTTCATAAGACGCAGTGACATCAATACTGAGATTTTGTTGTTTATTTATGTATATATACTGCATTTTCATAAATATACTTAGTGTATTTATATATACACATTAATGTTCCTGTCCTATCTATTGACTATGAGACTTATTTAAAGATCCTTAAATCCATTTGTAGCTGACGTTACAGAACAGAGTTCCTGAAGACTTGCATTAAACGGTGCCAGCGTTTGCAAACTCTGGATATCCCAAGAAGGTCCTGCAGGGGGAGGTAGAAGAAGATTTTAAGAAGTAGCTCATCCGGCAGTTGGTCCCATGAAATACCTGCAGGGGTTTGGGGGGGGAGGGGCACAATAAGAGTAACGATGAGAGAGATGTTACATTGACAGTTCAGAGGTGAAAGTTCAGAGGTCACATCTAACCTGTACTGGACTCCTTCTTCCTCCGAGGTCTCCTGGCCAGAACAAAGTGTCCGTAGTCGTTCTCCTTGTCCTTAGTGTTGAGTCTCTGCAGCTTGTGTCGGGGGGAACACTGCTGGATCAATTCTGTGGGGGTGCACTCTGTGTCCAGACCCTCGCTCAGAAAGTTTCTGGACTTGCGTTTGTTGGACTGAGTCAACATGGAGCCCTGGAGACTGAGGCAGGGCAGGTCCTGCAGAGGCATGCTGGGTAAAAAAAAAAAAAAAAAAAAAAAAAAAAAACCAAAAAGTTAAAAAAAAAAAAAAAAAGCCCCCACCCCCCCGACAAAACACAAGTCACACCAGGACAGGTTCAGCTGCTCCAGACTGCAGAGAAAAGAGTGAGGGAGGAGGGGGGTAAAGTCCAGGATCTGTTCAGCCTGAAGAACAACCGCGTCAGGACCGTCCTCTCACCTGGAGCAAGACTGCAGCATGTCAGTGAGAGCCGCGTCAGAGAAGCCGGAGCAGCCGCTCAGGTTCAGCTGCAACAGGTGTGTGTTCTGAGCCACAGACCTAAGAAGAACAGTGAGAGGTACCTGGTCAGTCTGCGCTTGATGAGCAGTGACAGTGGAGCAGGAAGGTGTGTGTGTGTGTGTGTGTTTGTTTTCAGACACCTACTTGATGATGAGGTCAGACAGCTGCAGTCCCTCCAGACTCAGACACCTGAGCTGTCTGCAGCCACAGATGATGCTCTCCAGGACAGAGGTGGGGATGATGGAACTGGACAGGTCCAGCTCAGCCATCTGAAGCGGCCTGCCACCCCAGGAAACAAACAAACAAACAAACAACCATCAGGATCACCAGAATCCCGCAGACACGACACGTTCAACACGTCGGAGTTAAACAGACGCACTCACTCGGTGCCTGCGAGTCGCAGCTCCTCTACGTACGACCGTGGACAGCGCAGCCTCGTCACCTTGGTTTTCAGGACGTGCCTCAGAGCCGCGTCTGCCTGGGTCATACCCTCCAGATCCACGCTGTGCCACAGAGACTCGTCGAACCTGGGACCGATACAACAACTTGGTTAGATTTTACCAGGTTCAATTCAAGCTGTCAACCCTTCATAAGACGCAGTGACATCAATACTGAGATTTTGTTGTTTATTTATGTATATATACTGCATTTTCATAAATATACTTAGTGTATTTATATATACACATTAATGTTCCTGTCCTATCTATTGACTATGAGACTTATTTAAAGATCCTTAAATCCATTTGTAGCTGACGTTACAGAACAGAGTTCCTGAAGACTTGCATTAAACGGTGCCAGCGTTTGCAAACTCTGGATATCCCAAGAAGGTCCTGCAGGGGGAGGTAGAAGAAGATTTTAAGAAGTAGCTCATCCGGCAGTTGGTCCCATGAAATACCTGCAGGGGTTTGGGGGGGGAGGGGCACAATAAGAGTAACGATGAGAGAGATGTTACATTGACAGTTCAGAGGTGAAAGTTCAGAGGTCACATCTAACCTGTACTGGACTCCTTCTTCCTCCGAGGTCTCCTGGCCAGAACAAAGTGTCCGTAGTCGTTCTCCTTGTCCTTAGTGTTGAGTCTCTGCAGCTTGTGTCGGGGGGAACACTGCTGGATCAATTCTGTGGGGGTGCACTCTGTGTCCAGACCCTCGCTCAGAAAGTTTCTGGACTTGCGTTTGTTGGACTGAGTCAACATGGAGCCCTGGAGACTGAGGCAGGGCAGGTCCTGCAGAGGCATGCTGGGTAAAAAAAAAAAAAAAAACAACAAAAAAACATCACAATAGTTAATACAAAAAACAGACAGCTCCCACACCCCAGCACAACAGCAGATTTGCTACTGCCCTCAACTTTTTTCAAACTGGCTTTGACGCGGAACCGGAAACCTTTGACGTTGTAATTAAAGTATGTACTGACAAGTTTCAAGCCATTCTCGTTGATTCGCTGCGGCTACAAGCTGGGCTTGGCTAGGCGACACAACAAAAGAGATATCCTGATGAAAATCCGATGTGACTGATGCCATTTGGGATTTTTTTTTTTTTTTTTTAAAAATCAATGTCTTTGATTTTTTCCCATCAGACTCAATGTCTTTGAGGAACTTTTTAATCATAAGACAACTGAAGCAAATGAATGTGTTTTTGTTTGTTTGCTAAGTTCTGTAACTCATAAATTAAGCACACTATGAAATAGTTATTGAATAAATTCTATCCAGTTTTAGTTTTGTAGATACTGGCAGCATTATAACTGGTCTCAAGATGGTTTAGTTGTGTGAGGACTAGTTTTATGATTATTATTTTAACTTGAGGTCTTTTTGTGTTAGTTTCATTTAACCTTTTTTTTTTTATTATTTCGTGTTAGATCGTTTACAGTTGAAACTAGTTTTGTTAGAGTCAGACCTGGAGAACTTGTACCCCCCTCACACTCAACGCTCTGCCCGCCATATTGTAGGAATAACTACCCAAAGGACCGCGCAATTTCTAAAATACCGGGTCCGATTTGTTTCAGATCTCGTCTACATTCATGTACTTTGTATTCTGTTTTAACTGTTCTACTGATAATATGATTAATTATTTAAAATACGAGGGACTGATGCACAGAGAAGATCTGATCAGAGGCCGAGCTCTGAGGAAAGCGCGGTATCACTCTTTGACCACTTGTATTTCAAGCAAAAAACAAATTCACTTGTAGAATGTATTAAAAAAAAATACAATAACAAATATCACAAACGTCATAAACCCACCCTGGTCACTGTTTATTATGGATTTATAACTACATAGGAACCTAGGAGTTGTCACAGTTTTTACATGGATGGCTCAGTGGCGCTCAAATTCAACCTTAAATCAGCTCAAAGACCTTTATATAAATAGAATGAAAATAAGATTTAAAATCCGTGCGTGTTTACCTGTCTGTGTTCATCTGTCCTTTACTATCGTCCACGAATTCCCGGCGTTTTCTTCTCTTTTCTCCCTGTTTCTCACCAGGACTCTTTAAACTCACCGCCTGATGCAGGGCGCCCTATGTTTCTAATCGATCCACGTCACTCTACGTCATCACGTCGGAAGTTATGCGTCTTCTTTACTTACGACTTTGGGCGTTCTCAAGCAACAAATTGAGCTCTACTGCCACCTCTGGGTTGAAAGTTGGTAGTTCAACCCAACAACAAGCGGGTTGAAAGTTAGAAAGTGAATTATATTTCACGTTAAATAAATAGAAGAGAAACTAAGTCAAAGAAAACATTTTAAAGTCCACATCCACCTCTAAATGTCAGTGTTGTCTCCTGCGATCGCCTTCTGTAACTCATAACAGAAGTTATGAGTTATGAGTATAATGAGTTACAGAAGGTGATCATAGAAGGTGAGAGAGAGTGAGAGTCTTCTTCGTTTCCTCTCGGCTTCCTCGTATCACGAGGAAAATCTTGCAAAAGTTGCTTACTCGTATTTCGAGGAGCTATATATGGACCTAACAGAACGATTAAAACGTTCAACTTCTCAAAATACTTTTGATGTAACTGCTAATATAAAATCTGTTTATTGTATTCTCTTGAAAAGCACCTAAAAATTTGAAATCGACAGTAGAACCCTGTTCAGTTAGTTGTCAGGCAGTGCAGTCTGTCGTGCTTTTAATTTGAAAAGGCGGAAATGGTATTGTTGTGTTTGATTTTAACAATAGAAAGAATTGGATCTGATTACTCAAGACCGGGAGAAACCCCCAAGTGTTGGCAAAAGGTAGGGTGTTTTCTGGTTTTACTTAATGGCGTTCTTAACAGAATCAGGTACTGTTTAAAAAAACATAATTGACCGTTATCTCCATCTTTAAAGAGACCGCTGGTGGACGTGACCATAGGTTTAAGCCTGTCAAAACACAGCGACGCAGCAGGAAGCTAACGTTAGCCGTTCACTCCCACACAGAGAGTCATCACAGAGACACGCTCACGATTATTTTATTTAGTTTTAATAAAAAAATTGTACCTGTCGCAAACGTTTACAGCCCACATGTATTCCCTAACAACTTCGTTTGTGTTAGCTTAGCGTATTAGCAAATTTAAAGGCGTGTTTTTTATTTTTCACCTACTGTTTGATTTTGACGTAGTGGCTTTTAATTGCATTTTGAGACATTCTGTAAACGAATAACACATATTAGAAAAGAATATTCGGTTTAACCAGATAATTGAAACTTCTTAAAATACGTTTAGATATATGTTTCTCGTAAAAACATTCGCCTTTTATCCATAATTGTTTCTGTGAGCATTAACCAGTGGGGTCTTGACAAGCATGATAATGTATTCTGTCAATGTCCAACTGCACTAATTGGCATCAAAACCTGGTTTCAATGATCACGATCCTAATCCGTTGCAGTAAGTAAAATGATAAAAAAGCCTTTATTGTGTATTTTTTTCCTGTATGTTTTCCTTCTAATGTGACATGTTCTAAACCAGCACCGAAATCAATCAAAACTCGATTAAATGGATGTGCCTTTATTTCCCTCAATCTGGTCGATAGAGTGAATTTGGCCAAAGAAAATGGTCACTCTTATTTCTACATGGTTATTTGTGGTAAAGGGCTATGTCATCTAAATCTACCTATTAAAATCGAACTATTTAGTTGGTTGCTCTGTAGTTGATTGCATATCCATTTGTTTCATATGATTGTGGAATATCCTCAGACTTTGTTCTAAGTCAGGATAAAGATGTGGGTGAAGACTAAGTCAGAGTTTTGGTTATGTAGGCGATGGGTGGTGATAACGCTTTGGATGTCGGTGCGCGTCTTGACAAGAATTCTGTGTGTAAATGTGAATGTTTGTCATGGCTACAACATTGACCCTAAGACTTTATGTCAACAAATCTGTCTGTGTGGAGTCTGAGGGTCTTGAACGCATATCTTTTCAACAAAAAACATATCACCTTTGTGATTTACGATCCAAGTAAAAGACTGACTTCATCCACGGTACGAAGTCCGGCTGTCTCAATTTACAAAACCCAAGGCCTTGAAAACTGGACTTTTTTGGACACAGTGCCTCTTGTGAAATTTTTTTTTTCACAACATTTTTATTATGCAACACTAAGAAGACTGCACAAAGTGCAACTCTCACGTTTGTCACAAATGTTTTTCAAAGAGCAGAAAAATTCAAGATTATGCAAATAACCCACGGTGACCAGACAGGGATCAGATGAGCAAACCTGGAGCAGTGAGGAGTGAGAAACATGTTGTGACTTGTAGTTAGGATAAGATTGGTGTTAAGGCTTTCCCTGTAAAAGCTGATGTAAATCAGTGCCTCTCCCTGACAATAATGGCTGCACAGCCCAGTGTTTGGGATTGTGTGTCTGTGTGTGAGTTTTCACCCTGGGTGAATGTGTGCAGTACTCCATCAGCAGGATTAGCCCTGTTTCCATAGTTTCATCTCTGGTCTCCTTAGAGGAGCTGTGACATCATCAGCACAGCCTCCTCCCCCTCTCTTCGTCTCTGTGTTGTCAGAGATGAGTCACTGTGGCAGCTCCAGAGCTCAGCGACTGTTGTTCTGTATTTCACGAGCATCCTCTGGCCCTTCAGGTAAATATAAAGGCGATGGTATGGGTGTGTGCAGTGTGATTGTTGAATTGTCTGGTGCCCTCATTGGACTGTTTGGCATTTTCAACCCTTTTGAGCTCTTTCTTGTTTTCTGAACCGAATTGTTGTCCGTGTTGGTGTTTTTCAGTGACCATGACTACTTTTTGGAAAAACATTTTCACAAAAAAACAAAATGAGATCAAATTTTCCATACAAGAGGTGTTTTTGATAGCATGTTCTGTTTTTTGAGGCAGACACAAACTTATTCGAATATGAATGTGTACTATCACCAGGACAAACAGGTTTTATTCACCTAAGGCCCCCGATAAAGTGACATCGAGACGATGATATCTTCGCTTCGAACAATGGGATAAAGTTTAAAAACCTCCCACCATGTAGTTCCAAAGTGTGTACGACAATGTAGCGGTTTTAGTGGTGAAAACTGCTTGTGTACTGCCGCCTCATTTAATAAGGTTACGTCTCTGAAGAACATCAGAAAATAAGGACTTCAAAATTTAAAAATGATAAACGGCACAATTTAGTTTTCTAATGGAGCCTGGAGTATATCAACAAGTCCTTTCGGTCACTGATGTTTGGTTAAGTTGTGATGTCAAGAGCTTATCAAGTATTGTTTCTGATGTGTGTGAAGTAATTTTTTTTCATAGGAGAATTTTTGTTTTGTTTTGTCACTTACTTATCCTTCAGATCAAATTCCACTTGATTTTGTGCTGTATTTGTGAGGGTTTATACCACATGGGTGAAACTTGAGAACTGTGGGCCAAATGCTGTCCGCCAAGTCTTTTTTTTTTTTTTTGTGGCCCACGGGAGCCTAAAAAGCATTTAGTTACCTTTTAATGAAGCCTGTGCTGCTTGACTACAGGTTACAAATATATATCAATGTATTTCATGATGATGAGAAATCTTCTCGCTGTGTTCAACCTCGTCAACTTAACCCAAAACCTGTTTCATTTGGAACTGAGAGAGTGTGTTTGTTGTCCGAGTTATGAATTTCCTTGAAAAGTTTGCTTTAAGTGTTAGTTTCTAAATCTGATAAATTAACATTTTTATTTCACATTACAACGTACGGTATGTGTAACTGGAATAAATAATAATCAACTGCAGAGAATGGACTTTGACACCCCCGGTATACGGTTGTGTCATTACAGGTTTTGTCTAATGTAAGCCAAGAGTGCTGGCTGTTGCATTTCCTATTGTTTGTAATTTGCATATTGATTTCGCAAGAGCTCCTGTACATTTTAGTTTGAACAAATAAGGTGCTGTGTATCAGCAATGTTTACTGCACAAACTGGAATTTAAAATGAGAGCTGATAAACCAGTTAAATGTTTAATAGACCAATCATAAATTAGCGGCTGATTCATCACAGTTAATCCTTATTAAATAGATCATTAAATAGCAGTGGTGTACTGCGCGTTCTTCACCTTGACCTTCAGTTTTCATCCTGCCAGAATACATTTATATCTCAATGCTGTCATCATGTCTGTAGAAACCACAGAACCACAGAATCCGCCCTTCTCTTTCCTTAAGATGACTCCAACGCTACTTAGGCTGTAAGGTGAACCCTATAATCGTTTCATCTCGCGCCAACGTCTGCTCCAACTACACGATCTTAAGTTCATAAAAAAAAAGAACGAGTTACGTTAAGCTTACAGCAAAAAGTTTGTCGCAAAAAATCCTGCCCATTCTTTATGGCGAGGCATTTCATGCAGAACTGGCTATAAGATTGTGGTTTGCGAGCGGTGACACGGTTCGACACGTCGATTGTGCTAGACCAATCGAGTGGCTGATTGATGTCAACAGTCCGGCAACATGGCTGCCTCCATGGTTTTACTCAATGTTACAGATACGGAGGAATTCTCCGAAAAGTCTTCCAAAGTGGGCCAAATGGATTCTAAACAGTGCTTTATAGATAGCCGTCTCCACGAAGAACAATGAGGCAAATAGACGATAAGGTGAACATTATATGTTAAGTCATTTTGATCAATAAAAGGAAGTAATCAGTGACCATTCGCTCAAATCGTAATCGTAACTCTGGGACACCTAGAAGGCCTTGCTCTGCCAGGTTGATGCCAACTTAAAATCTGATTTGTTAAAGAAACAATCTCATCGCCATTCATATTAGGCTCTGAGCCCCACCACTACTGGCTCTGAAGGCCTTAGGGCTGATTTCTTTCAACCTGGAAACACATGAGACTGAAATATGATTGGATAAAAAAAAAAACTTGCGTATATGCCACTGAATGCAGTGCAGCCGGAGAAAAACCGATAATAATAATTATAATAATTTATGATAATTATATTGAAAAATAGGTTGTGATACTGGTTCTTATCAATCTCAGAGCTTACCTCTGTATATTGAACAGACAAAGAGGACAGAATATGTTTGCTTTGCTTTAGGATTAACAGAATGACATTGATAATCTTCCAAATTCCTAATTCTTTATTAAGTCACAGCTGCTCTCCTCCTGCAGGTGGTGACCTGCACCAAACTGTCTGAACCGCTCGACACGCTGGAGGGAATCGGAGCTAAACTGTGCTCCACGATGTTACTGGAATAAAGACTCCTCCTCCCGCTCCTTCTTCCTCCTCATCTTCTTCTTCCGTCTCACTTCAGCCGAGTAAGAAAGTCAGACGTTTCTCTCTCGCGCTCTTTGTCTTGGTTCATCAGCTGTGATTCACTGTGCTGTTTTACGTGTGCAGAACACAGCAGCAGCACCAGGAGAAGACACTGTGATGGCCACAGCCGTGATGAGACTCCCTGTGTTCTGTGTCATGGTGCTAGCCTTCATGAGGCACAGCCATGGCTGGGGGCACCAGTCAAAAAGGTAGGTCATGAAAGCAATATTCCAGGGATGTTTTGACCTCAGCTTATTGAGTAATTTATTGTAATGTTAGCCATTTACAAAATAAGCTCGAAGTTTGACTGATACTGACTGATGGATAAACAAAGCGTCCAAGTTGTCGTGCCAGTGCTCTCCCAACTGTCTGTTTCTATCACCTGTCGTATGAGTTAATAAGATATTTTTACGTTTACTACCTATGATATTTTGAAAAATAAAATAATGACAGGAGATGACAGTTATCGACGTTAATAAATTCGGAAGTTGTTTATTGTTTAATTGAGAGCCGACCAGTGGGCTGATACACTTTAGGATATTTGTTATTTAGTCTACAGCAGGGGTGTCAAACTCGTTACCACCAGGGGGCCACATCAGCAATAAAGTTCCCCTTGAAGGGGTATATTTAGGTTAAGAAACTCTGCGACATGAACACAAAACGGCTTGGAGGGCCACATTTGGCCCCCGGGCCTTGAGTTTGACATGTATGATCTACAGGAATATAGTGTCAGGTATTTGGGTTTTTCCTGTTCAGACCTACTTTCTTCAAATCAACCTTCTGTGTTTTTAACAACGTCCTGGTCTATAACAGGGTTCTCCAACTCTAACTATCGAAGGGCCAGAATTTTTCTGAGACTCAAATACAAATGAAATTAAAATCAGATTTACTAAATGCATTCCAATTTTCTCAAGTTCATCAGTTAGAGAATGCCGGTTGGTGGGCTGCAATCTTGTGACTGATCAGTCCAATTCCTCCCAGTCAACCTGATTTTCCCTCTTTTTTTAAAGATTCTCTAGGGTCGTCATGTCGCTGCTAAACAAACTTTAGACCAGCAACCTTGGTTCAGATGGAAAAAAGTCCATATAATATTCCTGATTAATTTTGTTGCAAAGTATACCAATGAGACCTTGACCTGGTTTGTATTTCAAAGATTATCGTTAAGAAATAAATACCAGCGAGAGCAGCATTGTTCAGCTTCTCAGTATTTTAAAATATAAAATCCCTAAGGCAATAAGAAAGTTAGGTGTGTCCAGAGCTTTTGTTCTGCACGTTTACAGAAGGTGAAATCCACCTCAGGATTGTAACTCTAAATTACTATCAAAATATGCCTGGCGAAAATAAATAAATAAAGCCAACAGTTGAGGAAAGTGGTCGGACTGTTTCAGTAAATAAGTTTAACTGCTCTTCTGTTGTTCTCTAAGGTCTCAGGAGGATGTGCTGTTGGATCCCTACAGCTGTGTTTCCAGAACAAAGCAGCCACTGGTGATAGAAAACCCTGACAACTTCTCCATGGACATACGGATGCCGGGTGTCGTCCCAAAGACGGTGAGTCTGTCTCTCACCATTCACTGGTTTGTACTGAAGAAACACTCCGAAGCAGAACTTTTTACTCGGTGCTAAGCAAATAACCTAGTTTAATTTTAACTCAAACCTTCGTGTTCACTTTCACCTAGTCATTAAATCAACAACAGGAAGTTATGTGCGGCTACATGACAGATGATGATGAAATTACTTCTGCATTAGTCGTAACTCATTAAATATCAGTCATTAAAAAAAAAATCAAACTGAAGTTTAGTTGTTTAAAAACAAGCAACACAAAAATGAATACAGACTATAAAAAAAGTAACATGTGGCAAAAAAAACACAGAGTCATGAAGCTTAATTTGTCAGAATATGTGTAAATTGGGACAAAGACCCAGTTACAAACTAACAGTCAGATGTCAGTGTAACATATGTTGCAAAAAAACCACCGAGTCATGAAGCTTAATTTGTCAGAATATGCTTTTCTGTTCATTATTATTATTATATTCATATTGTTTTTAACTCATTGCAGTCGGACACTTACCTCTGCATGGCCTTTCCTGTGCCAACAAGTCAAGATGTTTATATTGGTGAGAATGTTTTCTTTATAAATATGTAATTATATATGTATATATATGTATGTGTATATATGTGTATATATTTGTGTATATATATGTATATATGTGTATATATGTATGTATATGTATATATATATATATAAATATATGTATGTATATATACATACATACGTATGTATGTACATATGTATGTATATATACATACATGTACATACTGTATGTATGTATGTTGTTCCCCTTCTACAGCTAAGGGGAAAATGCTAAGTTCTATTGTCAAAACAGTAAACATGTCTACTTTGGTGCAGTGATGGCTCTGATTTTCTGTGTGTTAGTGAGTCAGTCTGACCTCTGTTTAACTATTAAATACTTTCACCACTGCTGTTCTTTCTCAGTGGACTTTATACCTCATGCCAGTATGGACACTGTGCATCACATGATCCTGTTTGGCTGCCAGAGGCCCGTCTCTACCAGCAACTACTGGTAAGATCCATCGACCAATCACAGCTCAACATTTACCCGAGAAGCGACTCCACTCTCCTCACTGCTCTCTCTGTGTCTGCAGGGACTGTGGCAGTTCCGCGGGCACCTGTAAGGACGAGTCCTCCATCAAGTACGCCTGGGCCCGCGACGCCCCACCCACCAAGTTACCTAAAGGTCAGATGTTCACTGACCTCTGGTCGTGTTTAGACAAAAATATTCAGCATCATATTGTCAGTATACAAAACAAATGTTTTTGGTGATATATATGGATTTGACTTCTGTTCCTCAGATGTTGGTTTTAAAGTTGGGAGAAAATCAGGATCATCCTACTTTGTGCTGCAGGTTCATTATGGAGACGTCAGTGCTTTCAGGGGTGAGTAGTAGTGTCTAGAGAGCTGTGAACTGCTTTTGATTGTTTAACAGTTACATGGAGGCCACTCGACTCCTATGTAATTGTATTGAATTACTTCTAATTTACATTTCCTCTGTAGACCACCACAGAGATTGCTCAGGACTCTCAGTGAAAATGACGTCCAAACCGTGAGTAGATCATCAACATTTCTGTTTAACAACTGAAAACAAAAGAGGAAACAGTGAAAACGTGTGTCGGTTACGAGCTGCATGACTTGCTTTACCACCAACAGAGAGAAGTACATGAAGAAATGGAACAGAACTGTCTTTGTGTTTTTTTTCCCCCTGACAGGCAGCCTTTCATCGCTGGCAGTTTTGTTTTTCCTGACAGGCAGCCTTTCATCGCTGGCATCTACCTGCTCATGTCTGTGGACACAGTCATTCTTCCAGGGAAGAGAGGTGAATGTTGTTGGTTTTCTTTCCCCCTCAGGGTCAACTGCCCTTTTCACTCCCCTGGGAACAGGAGAACGTATTTGAGCAAATTAAATAGAAATTCTGACAGTTTTTTGCCAAAATAGACACATTCAAAACACTTGGTTATACTTGGCGGTACATCATTTTCTCCTGGGCAAGAGTTACGTGTAAACAAACCAAGTGAAAAGGAGACTGGTGTTAATACTTTAAAGGAATAGGCCTTGGTTTTTAAACACACATCTCCTCGACGTCAGCTATAAGTTATAAGAATCACAAGTCTGTCTCAAAGTACTTCTTCAATCTCTTCCACCGAAGTCCATTAAGAAATTGGAAACGTTCGCGTGATGGCATACAGTAGTTGTTGAGCCTCTGATTGGTCAGTTCTAATATGTTATATTTTCAGTGTTTAAAATGTTATGTCACAATGTGGATGAGCGACAACAATTTAATAAACAATTTATGTAGTAACAAACCAAAAATGCTGGTTTTTAATTTTTTTTTTTATAAAAGTTGAAATCTTGTTACAAATGAAGTTTCTTTGCAATCATTCTGCCTTTACCTGATTCTTTGTCTTGTCTTTTTCTATCTCAGTCACAAACGCAGACATTGCCTGCGACTACTCGTCCTATCCCATCTACCCGTTTGCCTTCAGGACACACACGCATCACCTCGGTGAGTCGCAGCGTCCTCATTGCACTTTCCTCTGTTCAAGTTGTGTGTTTCAGTGTGACGCAAAAGCCTCCCCAGGAGTATGCAGGACAACGGCAGAATATTAATATCTTAAATATTAAAATAATCAACCTTACAATAGCAATTTGTGTCTGTGTCTGTCCATGCATGTAGTTGTGCGTGCGTGAAATGTTCATGAATGTCAATGAGAGGTTAATGAAGACCAACTAACTCCTGGTCTGCATCATCTGCATGTGTGTGTGTCCCCACAGGGAAAGTAGTCACTGGATACAGGATCAGAAAAGGGAAGTGGAGCCTGATTGGACGACAGTCTCCTCAGCTGCCACAGGTGTGTACAGCAATTACATGGTTTCAAAACCAAATATTAATAAACTGTAGGGGTCTCAGCACTGAACATAGACTGGTTATATTTGCTTTGATTACATTGTTTCAGTTGAGACTTACGGTAAATATGTTTTGTCGTAGATATATTTACATCATTTGGAAAAATCAAGAGCCAACAGAGTTTGTCTTTAATGGATTTATTCTAAGTATCTTGGCCGAGAGAGCCCCTCCTAACTCCTGTCTAGTACAGTTGTTAGAGACGACTGACCCCCTGTTAGGGGGGGGGGTCTCTTTTATATGGTTTTACATGGTTACATCACGCAGTCGTTGAATTTCAGTTCAGACAAAGGACACAATCATTAACCTTCCGAACTTCCTCTAGATTATTAAGTCCCCTCTTTTTGGTCACCAAAATCCATTTCCTGGATTCCAACCTAGTCAAGAGGAACACACATTTCCTAAGAAGTAAACTATTACAATTTATGACCACGTGACCAAGAGCTTGCAGACACTTCCCAGTAGACAATTAACTTAAAGCCATGGCTTTAATGGGCTGGAAAGTTATTGAAAATATATAAAATGTAGTAAAGGTTATTCCTGTTATTTTTCTTTAAATGATAGCCAACATGATTAATATGTAATGCTACCCTAGGTTGGTTATTGTCTAGATCTATAAACATGTGGAAAATATTAACAAATCCAATTTTTAAAGTTGACCATGTGATCATCCGAATTTTGAAATTTGAATCATTTGGACCCCGGTAATGAACATTTTGGTGCATGTGTTTTTTTTCCCCCTTTTTCTCCTTTCCAGGCTTTTTATCCTGCCAACAAAGATGTGGATGTGAAGTACGGTGACACCTTAGCTGCCAGATGTATGTTTAGCGGGGAAGGCCGAACCTCCAACACTTACATTGGGTGAGTTCAGTTGTTAAAATCAGATTATTTTTTTACTGTATCATTTGGTGAATAACAAGAAAATGCTCCACTCGTCTTTATCGTTTCCATCTTGTTTTTCTTGGTCAAATCTGTTCCAGACTAAAAGAAATGCTC
>NC_024320.1:3734792-3791671 GCF_000523025.1 Cynoglossus semilaevis
TTTGTTTGCAGTGGAACCTCTGCAGATGAAATGTGCAACTTCTATATCATGTACTACATGGATAGCAAACATGCCATTCCCTACATGTCCTGCATGGAGACAGGATCTGAAGAGCTGTTCCAAAACATTCCAGCTGAGGCCAGCATTCCCATCCCTGTCAGCCCTGGTCACTCCATGATGCACATGGGATCATCGAAAGGTAAATCAGTCAAAATTACAGTTACTGTAATACAAATGTATAACTAATAAAATAAAAGCTTTGTATTTAATTAATTACAATTACAAGAACAAAGAACAAAAATGTATATATATGTATATATGTTAGCTCTAGTGTCTGTCCCAGGACCGTTGTAGATAATGTTAGCTTTGGTGTCTATACCAGTTCTATTGTAGCTAACATTAGCTACAACAGCCACTAGTGCTATGTGTCTGTACCAGGACTGTTGTAGCTAAAGTTAGCGCTGGGGGCTGTAACAGGATCGTTGTAGCTAATGGTAGCTTTGGTGTCTGTACCAGTTCTATTGTAGCTAACATTAGCTTGCGTGAATGTACCTGGACTTTGTAGCTTTTTAGCTTTGCTGTCTGTACCAGGACTGTTGCACTTAACATAAATTGTAAAACTGAAAAAAAAAACTAAAGCTAAACATGTTTTTTTTCTATAATTCATTTAACTAAACTAAACAAAAAAACGCTTTCTCCGCAGATCACGAAGAAGAAAGTTCGCATACGCACGAAAATAATAGAGAGCAAGACGAAGGTGAATCATTTATTTCTATCATTTATTTCTACATGATTTTTAACCTCTCTTCAATGATCGTAAACGTTGTCAGAGGTGTCAATAAAGAGGTTCATTAGAGTTGGTGACTTTTCCAGCCTGCTGTCTGAGCTGAACTAAACCAAGGTTTGCCCCTAAAATCCCCTCAATGTGTATTTAGGACATGATCTAACAAAAATAATTGTATTCTTTTATGCAACTAGAAAATAGTAGCGTCTTCAAAAATTGATTAGTGGAATAATGACACCTGAGAATGTACAGGTGCACATCCACTTTTCCTACTACTACCACGACAACTTTTCCCTCTCCATCTGTTGCCTATTTTTTGAATGTCTGTTCTGGGATGAAAAAAAAAAACCCTTTTTCTTCTGTATGTTTTTTTAACATGTCCCCCCCCTCTTTCTTCTGTATGTTTTTTTAACATGTCTGAAGTTATTGTGTTCATTAAAATTCATTAAAATTTTCCGTAAATGATCATCTTCATTATAGCTGGAGTAAAACAAACAACAAAACTCAACAGCTGACAGTGCACAGTAGATTTCGAAGTATTGCAGGCCTGTGGTTTGAGACCCCGATTTAGAGCCACAATCAGGAAGCAGCAGCTTCTTGTCCCAGACATCTGTCCCCTGTTGTTATTTCTAAACTTTCATCAAACTATCCTAACACTATATCTTCTCGGTGATGAACCACTTTCCTACTGTCCTTGTCCTTAAATTTCCACTCCTCCTTCTCCCCTCTCTCTCTCTCTCTGTGTCTGTACAGGTGACCTCTATTCTCTCATGTCCAAACTTCTAGGCCACAGTAAGGACGTAGCTCGCACTCATAGGTACAATCCCCGGGCTGACCTGGTGGCTCAGATTGATAGTTTAATGCAAAAGAAAGACCTGGCTTTTCCCAGTGCTTCACTGGGCTTCCTGACTGGAAGGCAGGACCCTGTGCTGGCGAGGGACCGAGTCCACAGGTTCCACCAGCTCCAGGCTACGTCTAAGCCCCACAGGGGCAAGATGGTATCTGAAGGAGAAGGTTGGTCTTCAGTGCTGCTTTTTGTTTGTCATCTTCCTGGACCATAAATAAACATCCTCGTAGGATTGGTTCCAAAGGTCACATTAACAAGACTAACACTGGATTTGTAATGGGCCAACCAACCTGTATCTTCTGTTGAAACTTAGTTTTTTGTTTGCCTATTTCAGCATCTCAGTGTTTAGCCTTTAGTAAGTAGCTTAGTTAGGCCAAAAGTTAATCAAACGATAGCAAAAAAAAAATGGTTAGCTAACAGATTTTACCAGTACCAGGAAAAAAATGAAACCTAACTCAAAAAGTAGCCCATGTAGCCAAAACTTAAATATAGAGACAGCTTAAACAAAAGCAACAGAAAATATGACAACCCAATAGTATCATTTTGTCACTTTTGTGAATTTGCCCAGAAATGGCGAAAACCAATTGGAAGAAATTTGAAGACTAAAATTGGGCTCGTAATGTTAAAAAAAAATGGCTTAAAAATCAGCTTAAAAACATTGAATTGTTAATTGGCCTGGGGTTCAGGGTTTATCTTGCTGGTGTGGTCTTGATGAAAACACCCATCATCCCATTCATTTTTGATCTATGCTCCATGAAGCATAGATTCCCTGTATTTTTATTTTTTTTAAATTTTGCATTCTATGAATTGATTTTTTTCTTTGACACCAATAGACCCAGTATTTTTTATTATATATTTTCTATTTTATTTTATTTTTTTATCTCTTTCATCATATGGCTCTTTCATCCTGTGATTCCTCCTCATTTTCTCCCTTCTCCTGACTCCTGTCTCCTGGTTCCTCTCATGACCGTCATTAACAAACATGAGTCATTTTTCTTCCTCCGACCCTTTGATATCTTCACTCTCCTACCCTTCCCCATGGACCTTTGATGTCTTCACTCTCCTACCCTTCCCCATGGAAACGCAGCTAAAGTCCATGTTGACTCTGGGCTTGAGTAGAACCAGCTGATAATTGTCCATCAGTGACCAGAAACCACTTCCTGTCTCTTCTGTTGAAACTGTCCACTGGCTCCTGCCCGGAGGAAAGTGCATTACTGGCAGCAAGTCATTAACGATCATCAGTTCCTCCTGAAAGCTTCAGATAAACCACGTTTGCCGCAGGAAGATAAAGGATCTTGAACCCAGATTCAGACAGTGTATTTGTCTGTTGTTACTCTGCTCTCGTATAAGACGGTTGTCAGATGTCAGAAAATGGTGGAGGCCATAAACTTAAACTGAGTTACTACTCAGTTGAAGGTTATGGCCTCCCCCCTTTTCTGCCCTCTAGTTTCAGATCTTCATCAGTAAAACATAATGTCAGATAGGCAAATTAAGGACTGCAATTCTTGATGTTTTTAAACCACTTTCTGGTTGTCTTTGCAAGATGTCTCTAAACCTCTTTACTTGAAACAAAGAAAAGGTTTTTTGAGGTGTTGTTGTGGAGTTGCTGTTTACATCAGGGATTCTCAAATCGTGTTATTTGGGCTCTCCCTAGTGGTACCGCAGACTGGTTTTCATTACTAAATATATATATATATTAATATATTAATACTACATTTAAGTTCTAAAACATTCTTTACTTTTTTCATATATAAACTGTACACAAATAAATACAATTTTAATTGAATGTGTTACTAGGACATTGTTACAGCTGTTCGTGGCCCAGTTCTGGTCTGTACTGTGGTCCTCTTATGTTTGAGCACAGAACAAAGAGCAGATCAGCATGGTACCGTGGTCAAGTCCAGGTGGGAGCATTCCACTGCTCTGAATACAAATTGTCTTCTAGTCTGTTCCTGATCTAGGCCATTGTTGTCCCTCTGGTTGCAACGCTTATAAAACCTACACAGGATGTATGTTAGCTTAGCATGAATACAGAGGCTATTACCGCTTACAGTAAAGCCTCTAGGTGCGACAACCACCTGGAACAAGTGTCCAGTTGGCCGCAGGAATCTCTGCAGCTGGGTCAAGTCTCAGGTCTCGCCGTGGACTCCAACTCTAACCTGGTCATTTTCCACAGAGGGGATCGCCACTGGGGGGCCGAGTGAGTCCTTGATCCTTCCTGTTCACACAGTTTCCAGCTTCTTTATTAACACCTGCAGGGCGATCAGTATCACCAGGTTTACACATGTGCACTGTAATATATTTATATGAAAAAAGTTACCACAATGGTTTAAATCTAAACTATCTTGTCTGTACATTTATTTAAACCCAATGCATTGAACTGTTCAGAAGTCAACATTCAGGGGCAGTAAGGCAAAGAGTAGCCAATCATAGGAGATCCTAGTGATGTCATCGTTCATTCATTCATTCATCCAGCAATCATTGGGTGATTGCCTCAGATAACTCTGTAGTCCATCACATGGTCACAAAGGGAGACAGATAACCATTCACACTGACATTCACACCTGTGGTCTGTTAAGAGTGAACAGTCAGTCTAATCCTGCATGTTTTAGGACTATGGGACAAAGCTAGATTACCTGAAGAAAAACCAAACTCATAGGTAAGATATGAGAACTTGATGAAGATGAACTGATCAGTTACCAGCAGGACTCAGATTAGTGAAAACACAGTGAACCTCTTTTTCTGTTGCCTGTTTGAAGGGTTCAGTTGAAACATACAGGTAATTATAGGAATCATGCATACATCCTTTTGTTTTTCTGCAGGTCCTTCAACAGTCAAGCTCAGTACCAGGAAAGATTTCTGGGTCCCATCCAGCAGTCCACGATCCTGGTGGTGGATCCAAACAGAGGCAACATCCTGAAAGCGTCAGGCAGAAACATGTGAGTGGGTGAGGACCTCAGCAGAAGGTGAAGAGCGTGAGCGGTGAAAGTCAAGACCCTTCTCTCTGTCCACAGGTTTTATCTGCCTCATGGAATAACAACAGACGAGGACAACAACTACTGGGTCACAGACGTGGCTCTTCATCAGGTAAGCACTCCAGCATGAGGACAGTGAAAGGGACCTTTCAGGTATTGTGTGCTATAAGCCCTTTATATAAGTTGGTATCTGACATACCATTAATAAAAAGTACACATATATATGTATATATATATAATTATATATGTATATATGTATGTATATATGTGTATATGTATATACTGTATGTATATGTGTATATATGTGTGTATATATACGTATATGTTTATATATATACATATATATGTGTATACATTCATATATATGTGTATATATTCATATATATGTATATATATACACGTGTATATGTATATATATGTATATATGTATGTGTATATATGTATGTGTACATATATGTGTATGTATTTATGTGTGTATATATGTGTGTGTATATATACATATACATATATACACACATGTAAATCTGTGTGTGTATACGTGTATGTATATATGTATATATATATATATATATATATACATGTATACATATGAATATGTGTATATATGTGTTCATATATATATACACACACACACACACATATATATAGTTTTTTGATGGTATAAAAGAACAAATAGACTATGTACCATTTATTAAAGGTATGTCAGATACCATTGAATACAATTTTCCATACAACCAATGAGTCTTCCTTGGTCAGGTGTTCAAGGTGACCGGCGACGGCAGAGAGAGGACACTGCTGACACTGGGAGAAGCTTTCACACCAGGAAGTGACAGCAGCCACTTCTGTAAGCCCACCGACGTGGCCGTGGACACGAAGACCGGAAACATCTTTGTCTCTGATGGCTACTGCAACGCCAGGATCCTCAAGTTCTCTGCTGACGGCAGATACCTGACAGAGTGGGGAGCAGGTTAGAATCTGGCAAATGGTTTCAACCAACGAGCTGCTGATGTTTCTGCACCAAAGCCCAACGAGAAAGTCGGGTCATTTTAGGCCAAAGGGACATAGAAACTGCTGATTTAATGGTGGATACTTTAGTTATTTCCCCTCATGTAGAATATTAACTTTCTCTATGGGCTTTTGTAGTTGAAAAATAGTTTAAAGTCAGGAGCAAAAGCGGCTTTGGTGCCGCCTTAAGCTGCTGAGAATAAGAGCTGATGTTGCTGCACAAATACTGTACGTTCACACACTTTGTTTTTTTTCTCCCCTGGTTGCAGGTTCATCCGACAGGAGGAGGCGTTTGCCGTTCCGCATCCCTCACAGCCTGGTCTTCCTTCCAGACAGACAGGAGGTGTGTGTGGCTGACAGGGAGAATGGACGCATCCAGTGCTTCATTGCCGAAACTGGAGAGTTTGTCAAGGAAATTAAGAAAGATGAGTTCGGAGGGAGTGTGTTTGCCATCAACTACAGTCCTGCTGGAGGTGAGGATCTGGGGTCTTTCACCGCCTTTGTTTTTGCTTTAAAAATCAAACTGAAATGTGTACAAATAACGTGTTTGTGTGTCTGTGTGTTTGTGTGAAGATGGATTGATCTTTGCAGTAAATGGACAGTCCTCATATCTCTCCATCCCACTCAAAGGCTTTGTGATCAATTATTCAACTAAGGATATTTTGGACACTTTTGCTCCAAATACAGAGGTAAACACACACACACACACACACACACACTTAAAGCCACTCATGCTGATGGGCATTTCTTTTTGCATCAAAGTGACTTTTGTCTTTTGTCCAGGACTTTGTGATGCCTCATGACATTGTTGAAACCCAGGAGGGCAGCGTGTTCGTGGGGGACGTCGGCACTCAGGCAGTCTTCAAGTTCACCGACGGAAGTAAGTTCTGAAGAATCTGTCTTGATGTGTTCATCCGAATGAAAGTCTTTGGTCTAAGTAAATGTTTAAACACCTTAAATCTTCATTTGCTGTGAGAAGCTTTATTTCTGCAGCTTTTTCTGCCTTTCACACAGACAGGAAAACAGTTGAGTTTCTCTCAAGTCACAACACCGAGATCTAGAAAGAAAACAGATTAAATCACGCAGGAGTTGTGGATCAACTGCAGTATTTGATGGAACTGTAGCCGCAGCTAATACTGTACTCTGATGTAAACAATAGTGAGTGGGAAAATACCCAAATATGGGTACTCTATGAAGCTAAGTTTTGAGGGATTTTTTGAGACCAGACAATTAGCGCTCCTCTGTGCTAGCAGCTAATGCTACTTCTGGCTCAAATCATTTGGTCAGGTGGGCACATCGCTTCACCGTCGTGCTTGTCAGAGGTCCAGCTTGGAAGACCTTGTTTACAGTGTTTAGATTTAATTTAATATATGACAAAATCTCACCAATATAGCAGCAGTACAAAAGCACAAAATCTCTTCACAAAATGTTTAATTTCCTGTATCTCTCTAAAATCTCTTCACAAAATGTTTAATTTCTCAATTATATCTTAACATTTTATTTTATTTTCATTTAGAATCACACCACTCTGTGAAGAAGGGAGATATTGAAGTTCAGCAGCTGGAAGGTGAGCGTCTCAGACTGTCCTCTCCTGGTGAGGAGATGTTTGTCTTTGCTTCTGGACCCGTGTTCTCGTCTCGCCAAAGTTGCGATCAATCCAGTGTCAGCCAGCGATTCAAACATTTGCTTTTGGCTTGTTCATGTGACCCGGTTTAAGGGGTTTTATTAGAATACAGCAGAAAAGTCATACCAAATAAAATACTTAATTTAATCTGCTAAGTCTTTTTTACTTTAGAACTTACTAGTCTAACGTTAAAACGACCGTCTGATGTTTTCATTGTAATCTAAACACATCACTGAACTGAAGTCAGACTGAGAGCGTTTCTCTCTGCCTAGAAATGGAGACTTTCATCCAGACCAAGACGAGGCCTGGACCCAACGCCTCAAAGATGGCCGTGGTCAAGGAGAAGCAGCTCACGGCTCAACAGCCACCGCGGCAGGAGCAGCAGTCGCAGAGCAAAGAGGAGGTGAAGGTGGAGGAGATGAAGGAGAAGAGCGCGGTGAAGACGCACAAGGACTCAGGAGTGTTTCCTGTTGTCATGACAACGCTGCTGCTCGTCCCTCTGCTGCTCGTCATCTCCATCGGCCTCTTCGTCTGCTACAGGAGAAACCGTATGTACTGTAAAAGAGGGGCCACAGATTTTGATGTCTTTAAATCAGTGTTTCCCAAACTTTTTTTTACGAGGGACCCAAAGTTTAAAAGTCACAAACCTTCCCAAGTCAATAGGCTTGATTTGTAAATTACAAAATAAAGGTGTACTTGACTATTATTGAACATTATTGAACTTGTGAATGCAATCGCCACCGCGTAGGCCTACTCTCCACTCCACAATTGGTCTTGTCTTTTGCAACATTGAACTCCTGGGAAACATGATGAGACGACCCAAAAAAAAAAAATCTCTTGTGACCCACCTGAGGGGCACGACCCAGTCTTTGGGAAACAATGCTTTAAACCATAATATCTCTTCCGTGTCACTGGTTCACTTTAACATCCTGCTTGTTGTATGGTGTTCACAGATCAGAGTGAGGTCAAGACCGAGCCCACTACAGTGGGAGGAATCCTGGGAAAAATAAGAGGTGCGTTTTTTATTTATATTTATATGTTATTAGAAAAGCAATCCATCCAAGAAAATGTTTTAATAAAAGTTTGTGCCTTTTTTTGTCTCCTTGGTTCAGGCAAAGCAGTGGGCAGCCTAAACCTGGGCAACTTCTTTGCGACCCACAAAGGCTACAGTCGTCAGGGCTTCGACCAGCTGAGCACCGAGGGCAGCGACCAGGAGCGGAACGAGGATGACAGCAGCGACTCCGAGAACGAGGAGTATTCCGCTCCCCAACTGCCCCCGCAGCCCTCCTCCCCCCCCTCCTCTTAGATGATCCCCTGCTTCTTTTTGCCAAGATGTATGTTATTCATCATGTGTGCAAAACTGTTGTGTTTTCTGCCAATCTAATGGTTTACATAGCTATATTTAAAGATATATAAATATATATATAAATATACTGTAAATACAAATCATTTAGAAAAAGGTTTATTTAATCCTAATTTAATTTATCTGTGCATCTGGTTATGATTCACAGTCAAGTAGCTTGGAAAATGATTTTCCCCCGAGTCAGACTTAGAGAGAAATATCAGACTCAGCCTTAAAGCGAGTCAGAGAGAAATATCAGACTCAGCCTTAAACTCTTTTTTTTCGTGTGCCAATTTTTCATTTGTTTTACTGGAAGAAGAATCTTCAAAATCCCTGAAACCAACTTCCATTAGTAAAACATCTTTGTATTTTATTTTGAACCAGCTACCATGAAGCCTGAAATTGGTTGCCGAGGTTGTACATGTGCCACTGAAATGTGCCACATTCTGCCCTAGACAGTTTTTAGATTAGTCTGAAATTCTGACGTTTCAACTCAGTCTAATGTTAGACTGCAGCAGGAGAAACTCCACGAAAACCCAAACCTCTAGAATCCGGGATTAAAAAGCTAGTTTGAGTATGACTCGGAATGTTTGAAGTAGTAATTGGGTAACACAGCCCAGTATTCATTGGTCATAGTGGGAAGTTTGGAGTGGTGCTTGGAGTTTTACTGTTGGCTAACAATTTGACCAGTCCTTCAGAGTGGCCAAAAGGGCAGTACATCTTATATTCCTAAACTCATAACCTGAAATCTGCTGCTTTTCTAATGTAGTGTTCCACTCTGGTTATTAATGCCTCCGTGCCTGCTCAAGACAAAGGTTAGCTCATTAGCTATAGCTGACTTGAGCTGACACCTTACCAAAATTGTGGAGAAAGAAAACGAGGCTTGGCGTGCCAGAGAGCTGCTGCTTCACATCGCATCTTTTTGTTTCTGTCCATTTAATAGATAACAGTGACGCTATATAATTTTGCTGTTAGCAAGCAAGTGAAACTATCATTTTAAACTGACATATTGATCCACCATCTGAAAAGAGGCCTAAATCAGGTTGCTGAGATTCAAAACATATGTCACTTTTCACCATGGTGTTGTTTCTGAGTGTTTATGTCCTTGTGCCTGCGCAAAAGAAATATGCTGCCTACTTTCCTTAGCACTCTGTTTAAGTAGAATCCTCACTGGGAGCGAAGAAAGAGGGTTAGTTACTTAAAGAGTATCTCGCCTCATCAGCCAGTAAAACTGTGTACTTGAGAAGCTGCATCTTTAAATATAAAGAAAAGGGCCAGTATGTCACGGAAACATTTCTGAGGATAAACTTAGTTCAAAAAAAAAAAAAGTTAAGTTTTACAAAACAGAATAGGAAAGACTCAGGAGAAGGAGTTAGTCCTACTTCCTTGCACACTGTGTGGCCCCCGCTCATCACAAAGCACCTCATGATGTTGAATGATATCCTGAAGCACATTACTCTCACTGATTATTATGGGATATCCATCATTAGATATGTTTGCCCCCTTCTGTTCAGGTAAAATGTGCGTCTTTGCACTATCGCATCAGAAACAGTTGTACAAATGCTTGTTGTCGGTCCTCACACACATTTCACCACACAGTTCTGTGAACTTCGTACATCATTTTGTGTCTTTCACGTTGACTTTTTTTTTTTGAAATTTTCTTCATCTGCTGCCATTTTTTTAATCATCAATCCACCGAGGAATTTAAAAAACATTCTGGTTGTAAACCGGTTGCAGAGGGAAGACCCGCAGAGACAGGAATTGTTCTGCAGGTGTGGGAAGGAAATCATGAACTTGAGTTCCTAACTAACTGACAAATTAACTTATAAGTGACTTTGATTTACTTAATTTTTTTTAAGTAAATAATTTCTTATCATGTGGATTTCCTTTTTTAACCAATGGAACACTTGTGTCCTTCACTCATGGCCATGAGCGTTTATATAACACTTATTATTATATTATATATTATATTATATAACTCTGCCATTATGACGAAAGTTGCCGCAAGGAGGAAAACAACTGCTGCCAAATAGAGATAGGACCGGGTTAATTTCTCTTTGGAGACCAATAATGTTTAAAAAAAAACAAAAAACAAGTTAAAGGTGAAGTCAAAGTGTGGTTTAATGAAAACATGACATTTAAAGCAGGACCAGAATGGAGCCTGAGATGTCTCAGGGAATATTTTGCATTTCTGACAGAAAACCTAACTGCGGGTTTCTACAATGCAGAAGTCCATTGACAAAATTACTATTTTGTCAATGGACTTCTGTATTGAACAATAACAAAATGTAAGTAATTTAAATAACCACATTAAAAAAAAAAAAAACTTAAACTGTCCCTTTAAGAAGACAAACAGTCCGGTTGGCCCTTCGTTAAATGACACGTTCATAACAAATCAAATGTTACCCTGATGTTAGTGATTCACCTCTGTATCATGTAAGGGACCGTCTGCTACTTTTGCACCTCAAGTCTTCAGGAAAACAGAAGATTGTTAACTCTCATCTTCAGGAGATAAAAATACTCTAGTTGATTTAAATGGAATCTTATACTTCTCAGTTTTGCTCTAATTTTTCTGACATTGTAGCACACATTTTGTGATTTGAGCTGGACTAATATTTCTGTATTCGTAGTAGTATTCACTTAATTTTGTTAAAAATCCATTTGTAATAGAATGGCTGAAACCTGAGATTAAACAGAGGACGTGTTTGGTTCATGCTAGTTGCAATGTAGATTGAACCAGATTTAATCAGATTTAAAGTTTTATTTCTGGAGTACAATCTGGTTTCACTCTGAATTTTCAATGTTTTACGATTAGGTTTAAAACTAGTTATATATGGTTAGTCACCTGGCCTTGAATCTATCTTCAGATCCAGTCAATCATCCTAATCTGCCTAAACCGGACCGTCAGATCTCGACATCACTTCCTGCCCTTTATCCTCAGGTTTCCTGTAACCGGACCGTCAGATCTCGACATCACCTCCTGCCCTTTATCCTCAGGTTTCCTGTCATTCTTTCGGCGGCGCGTGGACGAATGTGTTTCTGAACAGCATGTTGTGTAGCTGCCCTCCTGATGTTGCTCCCTGATATTTATTGTAACACACTGGTTTTGCTGCAAGAGTACTATTTTCAGTAACTATGGTATTTGTGTAATAAAGTGTCTGCAAAGCAGCCATGCGTCCTGTCTCCTGTCTGCGGCTCTGCTGCGGACTTTTTCAAAGGGCTTCTCTCGTCAGCAGCTGATGCGGAATCAGGGCAGTGGTGGCTTTATGGGTAATGGAGCAGACTGCTGTCTGGACGCTTTTGACTCCACCAGCTGCCAAGTTCCCACTGAGGTGCTCTGAGCATGGCACCGTCCCCACACACTGCCGCGGCAGAGGTCACATTTGGTTGTGTGCTGTTCACTTTCACTTTCACTTGTTGGTCCAGATCATCACACAACTTCAGTCAATGCAGTGGTTCTCAATTATTTTCTGTCATGCCCCCCCCCTTGGGGAGAGAAATGTTTTCACACCCCCTACTGAGCACCTGATAACATGTATATTCTTATCTGTACAAATCACTGTATGAGTTGCTGCCACCTAGTGTCTGGAGGCTTGTTATCATTACAGCATTACAGCAGTGGTACACTTATGTCCAGTGTGCCATATTGCACTGGAAGCCCCCCACGCGCCCCCTCCCCCATTTGAGAAGTACTGAGTTAATGTGATGTGTCCGTCCATTCACTCATTAATTGAAGCATTTTCCACTCATTCCACTTGTTCATCCGTTCATTTGTCCATTAGTTCATTTCCTTTCCTTCATCCATCCATTCATTCATTTATCCGTTGACCTATTGGCCAGTCCACTATTTACACGTTCATCTTGTCTCATTAATCTGTTATGCCGTTCGTGTGTCCATCAGTTCATTCAATCATCATCTTCCTTATCTCCTCGTGGCCCAAACACATCTCCTGACTCACACTGATTGGTCCAATGGATTACTGCTCCTAATCTTCTTTACATTTGAGAATAGAAACAGTAAGAAGTGGAGCAGCAGACTAAGACATACCGACAGTGTGGACAACATCGGCTCTGCGCTGAAGACGACATCAGCACGAGACAACAGGCGGGTAAGTTTGTTTTTTTATTTTATTTTGATTGATTTGTATCAATGAGTTGCTGCTCACCTTCTCCTCTTCCATCTGGAGATCCAAACCTCAGTGACTTTTTCTTTGATGAAGGACTTTGTGATGGTTAACGTTTAGTCAGAGAAATTGGGTTTTAATTCAAAATTGACTCAACGTAATGTATTTAATTATAATTATCAACAGCCTAGGCGTATAACAAGTATAACAGAACAGAGGTTTTGAGTAACATCTGCTCAAACATACTAAACCTTCATGTTTACTATGTTTTGTGCCAATAACTTCCTTCCTCCCCCTAAACAATTCTCTGAGAAAACTGTTATTTTAACATCACAACTCATGGTAGTTGTTTGTGACTTTAATTTTGAAATTCTCTGTCAAAATTTATAAAACAACCAGTTAGCAGTAGACAAACATGCTACCCACACAAATGATCCAAAAACACTGTTTTTCTCTGTATGGACTTCTGATGTTATCTGATTCTCAAAGGAAACTGAATTGTCATATTCTCACTCTGACTGCTCTGTTTTCTTCCAGTTGATGTGCGTCCAAGCCTGATTTAAGAATGAGCAGGAGAGGGAGGAGGAGGAGCAGCAGGAGGAGGAAGAGCTCCAGCAGCAGCAAACGTGAGTGTCCAGCTCGGCGGTGGACTTGCGTGGTGTGTCCCGGTTAATCTGGAGATCAGCTGAGTCACATGTTTGTCCTCACCTGCTGCACACGAGCTCTTCACGCCCACAGAGGTCAAACTGTTTAGTCAACAGCAGACGCCTGACACGTCAGGATGTCACAGAATTGGTTTCACTCGTTGCGGCGTTGGTGGCTCAATTAAATTAATGAACGGTCTGTTTCCGTTAAGCCCTGTTCCGAAACATATGTACGTTTGTTTCCAACAGGATTAGCCGGGAACCTATGAAATATGGTTGACGAAAAATGACTTTTGTTCACGGATATTTTACAAAGAATTTGGCTAAAGGCTGACTGACAATGAAGAAAATTAAAATATATAAATGTATGTATGAATATATATATAAATACAGTATATGTATGAATATATATATGACAAAAAGATCAAAAACAAAACTAAACAAATCAAAAAAATAACATACATATATGCAGTCTATTTAAACTAAATGTGTTTGAGTTTAAACATAAGGAATGGTTAGAGAATTATCTAATAAATAGGTTAATAAATGCCAAAAGTATATGTGGATAAATCTATACCTAAAATGGGGGGTGGGGCCCCTTGGGGGCCGATTTAATCTAAAAAACTATTTGTAATTGTATTTCCTTTGTTCACTGCAAGTAAAATAAACAAACATTTTATCAAATTCACAATTGAAATTGTTTTCATGTTTTTCCAGAGAGCATCTCACAGTACATCTGTCCGAAGCAGAACAAAAACAACAGCGTCGATGACATCACTGAAAAGGGCGAAACTGACTCGTATCGCAGGGAAAACCTCGTGTCAGGATCTGAAGACGAGGAGAAGTGTGACAGTTGTCCACCGAAGGAGAAAAAGTTCAAACAGGATCATCAGATGAAACCAAATCTGAATCTGAATCAGTGGGACCTTTACACCAGAACCAGTGAGGACAGAGACAAGGGGGTGAAGGTTGTAACGTCAGTGTCTGTCAGCGATCTGAGGAACTCATCTCCGAAGATCACGTTTGAGCAGCAACAGCAGCCTCTGTGTGAAAACACCGGCCGCTGCCCCCCGCTGGTGACCAACGTCATTAACGTCCACCTCACAGGGTCCAACGTCAAACTGGAGATCGAGGAAAGTCTCAACTGTCTTAAAACCACCTTTGTTTTCTTGAAGGACAATGGAACCGATTCCCAAACAGACTCAGTCAGAGCATGTGACAGTAGAAGAACTGCAGATGATGACTCCCATGACCTGCCATGTCAAAACCTGCCCGGCAACAGTGGAGATGAAAATACAAACTTATCGTCAACAAACGTATTTTCTTTCGGCCGACCAAATTCCTTTAATCCAACAATTATGTCGGAAAAATTTAGCTTCGTCTGTCAAAATCAACAAGTGCCAACAGAACGCCAATCATCTCCGGCGACGACGGTGAACGCCGAACCTTGGGAGAAGAGGAACAACTTTCACAAAAGGTTCAGCATCAATCAGTTCTGGGACATTCCTCCACCACAAGAGTTTGCAGACATCAGTGGCAACATCATGGAGGAACAAAGAAATGTTTCCAGTTTGTCCAAAAACAGCCAGGATAATCACATGACCTTCAACGGAACTCACAACGGAGAATCCACAGAGGACCGAGGAGATCTGACTTCCTCTCCTGATCAGTTCTCCGAGTCTGACAACTACTCTCTGTTTGCCAGAACTTCTTTGTCCACCAACAGGTCCAGCTTCACCCAGGAATTCATCAACTCCCAGAGGAGAAGGTCCTGGATCAGGAACAACAGCATTGACACCGTGGAACACAGAGGATGTCCATTACCGATGAAGAGGAGGCAGACGTTTCCTGGAATGTTGGGAGGTCCGGGATCCATGCAAGAAGATCTTCTGCTGCCCTGTGCTGAGTCTTTTTCCTCGTTGAACATGTGCTCAAGCCGACGTGAGAACGTTGAGGAGATTCGCCAGACCCTGGAGAGGCTCTCAGATATTTCTTCAGAAACTGAAGACAGTCCAAAACCTGCCTCCGAGAGACGGGACAGGAAGCAGTTAGTCCTCAGTCAGTTCTGTTCTCTCAGCTCCGAGGTCGCTCCTGAAGATGTCTTCAGCAAACAATCTCCGAGTCTGGGCAACGTTACGTACCACTGTGAAGATCTCCAACAGCGCTTCAAAGACATGGATCATCTGGACATTGGGGGGCGTGAATATAAAGCAGAGCACAGTGAAGTGGAAGACAGTGGTTTTGACCAGGAAATGGTGGAAACGGACCATCACAACAGGGAGCAGGACTCGAAGGACTCTGGAGGACAAACCTTCTCCATACATGTCATCCCTCCGTCCTGCAGTGGCTCAGAGGAGCAGATGCTGGAGAGTCAAACGGTCCAGCTGATCCCAAATGACCTGCTGCAGGACCAGTCCGTCTTAGCTGCACCAGAGGACAAGTCCTCGGTCATGACTCTGGGTTCACTGGAGCACAGGTTCCTGCAGATGGACATCAGATCTACAACCAGCAGCCAAATGGAAAAAGCCACCGCGGAGGATACCCACGTCTCCGTCCCACAGGATGGACACGCTGAGTCACCGGACAAAGGAGCTAAAGCTTCAAGTGAGAAGGAGGATTCCGGAAGTTCTCAGCAAACCACGGCAGAAGAGAAAAAAGACCAGGGACGGTTTTCCAGAAGGTCAACGCGGGCAGAAATCCACACGAGGGAGCAGCTGAGCAGAAGTCTGACTGACAGACAACTCAAATGTAAGTGATTACAAATGGTAGTTCAAGGATTTTTTAAAATGAAATAATTATAATTTTTTGGTTTTATTATTATTTACAGGCTCTTCTCTCGAGGTCAAAGAGCATCTGAAGCCTTTGATGCACAAAGATGTGGAGACCAGCAGTGGTTCAGACCACTGGGCCAGGAGGAGGAAGCTCTTCAAGGAGAGTAAACAGTGGAGCTCAGCCGGAGGAAGCTCCGTCACCAGTGACATCACAGAGGAGTCAGGTAACTCGCACAGAAATGTTTCTACCTCAACGGGTTAGTTAGAACCGGCGTTCCCAAATCCCCGATCCGGGGACTGGTGTTGATCCGTAGGTCATTTGGTATCGGGCCACAGTGGGATACAGTTTCCTTCATTCAAAAAGAATCCAGTCATATCCCTTTATGTTTTTTCATTTAAAGATAATCGGTCAATGTTTCAAAACAACAGGTCATTCAGAATCTGATACTAACGGAATAAGGTCTAAAAATGTTTGATTTGGAAAAATTTTCAACGATGGTGTGGTATTACCAGTCCGATACTGGTCGACCGATCCGTGGTACAGAAAAGGTTGGGGACCACTGGGTTAGAAGACAAAAGATGTTTGATTTGGAAAATTTTTCATCGAGTCCGCAGTATAATGGCTGATACTGGCTGACAGAAAGGGCACAGAAAAGTTTGGGGACCACTGGGTTAGAAGACAAAAAAAGTGGTTATATTTTTTTAAATCTCTTTGTATTTTTAGCGCACTACTGCAGCCAGTCAGTAGGGGGCTCTATTCCATCAAGGATTACTCTGACTCTATGAAATTGCCAGGGCCTGAAAAGAGGATATAAAGAGACAAGATGTTTCGATTTTTTCTATAAATACCTAATGTACTGTACTGTAAAGTACTGCAATATAATGTAGGAGTACAATCATCGTGCGACCGTGTCTCTGTACAACCTTTTTATTCAATGTGTTGTTGTCCTCTAGTATCAGAGGAGTCTCCGTCTGTGGACATGACCGTCAGAGACAACGAAGATGGAGGTTTTTATATGGAGACGTTCCATTCTTCAACCTGGATTTACCAAGGAGACAACCTGGGTCCAGAGGTGATCCCTTCGAGCCTGAACACCAGGACTCGAGCCAGTGCAAGTGAGCATGGAGTTTCAGGGGATTTTTGTTATTGTTTTTTGAAGGAAAATCTGGTTAAAAAGAAGATTAACGTTAGATGAAATAATTTGTTCTGTTGCTGCCCTCTACAGTTCGGGAGAGGACGGTGCAGATCAGTAAAGGCAGCGGAGAATATCCCTGGGGTTTCAGGATTCAGTTCTCCAAACCCATTGTGGTCACGGAGGTTGACACAAGTGAGTAGCTTCAGCAGATAGAGAAGAGTGTCATCGGTGTACAGATGTACAGTGGAACCTCGAGATACGAGCATAATCTGCTCCAGGACCGAGCTCGCAACTCGAGGTGCTCGTAGATAACGTAGATAACGCAAAAACAATACGGAAATAACGCAAACACAATATGGAGGACTCGCGGGAGATGCGTACGGTACGTAAATCACCGAAGACGTGAAGTGAACGAGTGGAGCGGAGTGGGCTGCTCCGGGCGCTCGGCCACCTAGCGTCGGCGTCTGTAAATGTGCTCGTATCTCAAATCTTTACTCGTATCTCCAAGCAAAAATCAGCTTGAAGGCTTGCTCGTATCTCGGAATACTCGTATGTCGAGACACTCATATCTCGAGGTTCCACTGTATTGTATTCTAATGTTTTAGCATTCAAAAAACAGGACAGAAATATGTATCAACTCTGGAGCTGTTAATCACAATTTCATCATACTGTATTAGAATTTATACCAAATGAGCAAAATGACTCGCACTATATATTGACCATCTCTACCGTTCATCCGCTTATCGTTACTGTAATACACGCTTGATACACCCGTTATTTGCACACACTGTGGGAAGACGTTTTTGTTCCGTGAACCACCTCAACTTCCATCTTGTGTTTGTGGAGACCTTGACCTCGTGTCAGAGGTCAGCTACAGCTACCCTCGGATTAATGAAATCAAATATTTACTCCTTCGACAGAAGCATATTTAAATTTCAGTTTGTCGTGATGGGCTGTTGTCACTTTTGTCATTATGGGTCATTCAGACGGAGCGGCAGAAGAAGCAGGTCTGATGGTTGGAGACTACGTCTTGGCGGTGAATGGAATCGACGTCACCAGTATTCCTCACTCCGAGGCCGCTGATCTGGCCAGACAAGGTACTGCGTCTGTTATTTATGACGCTGTACACAACAATGTACTGTAATAATGCTTCAGTTTTCTTTAAAACTTCATGGGTTAAGATCATTATTTTCTGTACTGTTTGTCATTTGTAAACCTTGCAGTATGACTTTTCTGAAAAAAAAAATTCTTATACAGTCATTGTACACTTTTTGGAGGGGCTTCCAATGGAATATGGCACACTGGACATAAGTGTACAACGGCTATAATGCTTGAATGATAACAGGCCTCCTGGTTTGTACAGATACAGTACATGTTATCAGGTTCTCAACAGTATTTCAATTCGCGGGGGTGTGGGTCGGAGGGGGGGGGGTGAAAACATTTCTGTCCTCAAGAGGGGGCATGAGGTAAAGTTTAGGAAAGTGATGTCAGTGGGTAACTTGCCATCACGTGTTTTTATTTATCACCGCTGTAGGACCAGATGATCTGACGCTGACCATCGGCTCCGACATCGCTCGAGGACCCAACACCCCCCGTCCTTCATGTCGAGGTTACCTTCACAAACGCACCCAGTCTGGTCTGATCAAAGGCTGGAGGAGACGCTGGTTTGTCCTAACACATGACTGCTGTCTGCAGTACCACAGACACAAACGGGTGAGAACGCAGATCCGCAGATTATAATGATGACATCACGGCCATCGTCATCACAGTGAAAATATTTTTCAAGTTTATTTGTGACCTTTTATTACAGGATGAAGGGAAGAGACGAGCCCTGTCTGCTGTGAAGCTGGAAGGAGCTGACGTCGGACCAGACTCCTCTCTCGGAAAACCCTTCGTCTTCAAGTGCCGTCCTCTGGCCGCCAACCGAGTTTTCTTCTTCTGTGCCACTTCCAACCAGGAGATGAAAAGGTACAGCGGACACACGAGGTTCTACTTCTCGTCGTCATACTGATGCATATATTTAAACTTGAGTTTCCAAAATTTAAAAAAATACCCCTTTTAAATTTCTTCGTAAATTAAGCGTCTCATTTTATAACCTTTCAGGTGGCTGGAGGCAATGGAGAGAGCGATTCACCCAGTAGCACAGGTAACGTCTGAAAAACAAACAACAATTGTGCGTTATCTAAGTCTTTAACGCAACTTCACTACGCTGATGACGCTCTTATTTATCAGAGAAGCAAATTCCAATATATATTTCCCAATAACATCTATGGACTAGTATTCAAATCTGTTATTGATCGTTGCAGAACCATGTGTGGGTGGACGTCACCAGACACAACTCCAATCTGCCTCCACTGGCGGTGAAAAACCCCGAGTGTCTGGGTTTGCTCCACAAAATGGACAAGATCAAGGACACGTGGGTCCAACACTACTGCATCCTGAAGGATGGCTGTCTCTACCTCTACAGTGGCATCCGTGCAACTCACGCACATGGTACGAAAAAAATTCTTTTCATGACTAACCTTTAGGCAGCCTGTTTTCATTAGAAAACCAAAGTATGTGTGACTTCTCTAACTGTTTTTTTTCTCTGTTGTTTCTGTGAAGGTTAGTCAAACATTTGAACTGATACTTTATTGGCAGTTATTGACTTTTGTAGAACCATGTTGATTTTTGCCACACAAAAAGTCCATTTGTTGTTTTAGCTAATTTCAAAAAGTCCATTTGTTGTTTTAGCTAATGAGGACGGCTAATGAGAATATTCTGGTCTCTTACTGCCTCGTGTGGTAGGCTTTAATGGGATTAACCCCATGGGTTAGTTCATGGGTTAAATACTGCAGTGCTGCCAAATCTTTGGTGTGGGTGTAAAGGCAGTTAGCTACAAACCTTAGATTGAGCTACCCTAATCCTTAGTCCTTCTTAAAAAAAAGACCCAAATTGTTATGACATTTTAGACATTTTGTGTGTATTCAGGTGGGATCTACCTTCACGGCTACACGGTCAGAGAGCAGTCGTACACGTTCAAGAAAACCACCATTGAGCTGAAACCTCCATCCGATGAGTTCAAGACCTTCTATCTGTGTGCGGAAAATCCTAATGAGAATAAACGGTAAGGAGCAAAAACTCAGGATACTCGGGTTTTTGTAACATTTTCATATTTCTCTTTATATTTCCAGGCACTTGCATCTAAAACATACATTCATATTAAGCCTGAAACTCAAAGCGTGAAAACATTTCTGTCCCCAAGGGTGGGGGGGGCATGACAGAAAATAATTGAGAAGCGCTGCATTATGTTATGCTGTGTCTTCAATCCTAACAGGTGGATCGTTGCTATTAAGGCTTCTATCAAAAAGTGGCTTCCTTTACACCAGGCTCTTCAGGACTACATGAACCGACCACCGGAGGAGACCAGGATGTGAGGACATTTTAAAAAACAAATTATCATGATTTTTATATTTTCTTGTTTTCAATGTATATATTGTAATTTTTTAACAAAATCATAAATAATCAATGTTTTAAGATTTTTTTTTAATTTTTAAGGTCATGTACTAACTTCCCCTGAGTCCCACAGTTGTGAACATTTTTTTCCCCATTTTTCTTATGATGTTTTTTTTTGTATTTTTTATGCTAAATTGTAGCCTACTTGATACTTTGTTTTGCTTTTCAATGGAAAAATTAAAACGTATGTACACCTCACAATTACATATGTCTCTGTATATTTGAATGTGTTTTGACACAGTTTTGACACAGTTGCTGTAGTACATACTGTATGTAGAGCTTTAACATAGCGAAATTTGAACCTAAAACCTGAACATGCGTCTAACATCAAAAAAAAAATTAAATCCCTCACGCTCCCTTCCTGTCACTGTGCCATACCAAAGTCCATAGAGAAAACGTACATTTTTACATGACTGTAGTAAAAGACATTTTAGTGATTAAGAGAAGTTGTTTTGGTTTAAAAATGTTTAAAAGCTTACAATTATTTTTTTCAGGTGTAAAACAAGAGCTCCTCCTGAATGACAGAGGTTGTAAACACACAATGACACAGTGGACAGTTTCTGTCAGCGAGGTCTTAAATCATGTGTTATCTCTATGGACTTTGGTACAGGCAATTTACAATTGACTTTCACTTTCTGAAAACCGTGATTAAAACTATGATGATTAACTGTTGTAAAAAGTCTCACCCCAGACACAAATGTACAACGGTTTGAAACAAGCTTTAATGGTCTAACAGTCATCAGGTAACATCAAGCGTACATTTTCTGTTTGGCTTTAAGGAATTCATACAAGTGCATATAAGAGTGACGTTACAGTGGAACAGTTCGTACACCCCCTGAGTTTAAAAAAAAAAAAAAAAAACTTCAAACATCCGAAAATACAGCAAAATAGCATTAGAACAGGATCATTTGTTCACTCTAGCCACAGCTGAAGCTTTGAGTATATTTGAATAAAGTTTATGGCAAAAAACATTTTTTCCAATATTTAATTGTAAATATTAGCAGCAAAGAATGGTGGAGCTGCACATGTGATGCACTTTAACCAAAAGAAAACTTAACTGAAAACCTGTGACAGTGACAAAACCTGAACATATTGTGGCGCTGTTTAGTTTTGTAAGAAAAAAATCAGGTTATGCATTCAAGAGACACAAATAGATATGGCAACGTTCTGCAGCCAAAAAAAAAAATCACATTTCAATAACTTTAATATCCTACAAGAAAAAGCTGATAAATATACCAAAAGTGAAAGTTCAGGACATGTGGCTGTGTGAGGTACTACAGCTGAAAGACAGCTAAGGTTTAGCTAAATACAATTCCAGTAAGCTCAGCAATAAAAAAAGTTTAGCCAAAATTTTAGCTGGGTGAAAGATAAACTGCTAACTGTTAGCCATAACAGCTAACAGGCCACAAAACACCTAAAGGTTTGCCCAAAGTCAATATGGTTAAAGATTTAGCCAACAGCTTAGCAAAACTAGCTTAAAAAATTACACCATTGGCAGACATTGCAAAAAAAAAAAGTTAGAGCAGAGATAGTTTGTAAAGCTTAAAGAGTTAGGCAAAGATAATTAAATAAAACATTAAAACCATAAATAGAAGAAAAACAGTATAACCAGAAGTTAGCAAAACAGCTTAAGATTAGCAACAATAAGCAGGCAGGGCTAGCTTATAGTTCGCCAAACAGGTACCAAACTGTTGCCACAAAGTCTCATGAATGTAGCCGAGGTTTCAAGTTAGCTACGTCCAAAATCTTGTGTGCCCCCTAATGGCTTCTGTTGTTGTGACAGGACAGTCGGGTGTAAGTACCTCAAATGGCCACAGCTGAACTGTCCCTTTAAATGACTGGTTTTAAGTCAACACCAACCACAATTTTGCCATTAATGTTAAATAACAAGTTAAAAACACTTTTTATTGAATTAACAACAATAAATAAACTTTAACAACGTATTAAAATGATGCAGATCATGTTAATGAAGAGTGTTAATGACTTCAGCTCCTTACACTTGTACAGACTTGTTAGCATCGGTGTAGGTTAAAGCTGATCGTGTGCTTCGTTTTCCAAACACTCGACACAATTCAATATTTAACTTCACTAGTTATTGCTAAGTTTATATGATTCACATTTTATAAAACCACATGTCTAATTTCCACACAGTTCTTTTTCAATGCAGGTACTGACAGCGTGCTAGTACTGGCTTTAACTTGGTTCGGACATGAAGGACCCAACTCAAACACTCCGACTCTTGCTGGGCACGAGACTTGGACGTCACTGACGACACCTCAGTGACTTCAACATTTCCAGTGTCTTGAACTCTTGCTGGAGACTACACTCAGATGAAACGTGAAGATTTCCAGTGCCTTGGACTCCTATTGGGCCCTAGTCTCAGATTTAAATTGTTAGTCACCGAGACCCTTACTATAGATTACAGTAGACAGAGACATTTTGTAGTGCCTTGGTTTCGTACTTTACACTATGAGGGCTGAACTCAACTCTTTAAACGATTAGGACTCTTAACTTCAGACTTCACATTATGTTTGTTACCTGAATTAAAAAATCGAAAGCAACTTTGAACCAACTCTCGGTTGGATGTCTAGACAAGTACTTGTTTCGCAACTTTGAACCAACTCTCGGTTGGATTTGACCCAAACCCTTTTTGACTTTGCTTCAACTCATGGTTGGAACTCTGGGGTCACTCAAACTTTCTTTAATGAGCTTGGACTTGACATTTTGGGGACTCAACTTGGACTTGGCTCGACAAGACTAGAACCTTGGTCACCAGTGTTTAACAATTTGGGCCTGTACTGTAATAAATCGTGACCTTGGGGTTTAGTTAACTAACATTTTGCTTAACTAAAAACCAAGAGTTAAAAGAACGCAATTTCAAGCATCGGTGTAGTGGATGGTGTCTTGCCTCACAGTACTAAGGTCAAGAGTTTGTTTCCCAGATGGCTGTTCCATGTGGATTTTGCATATTCTGTGTTTGTTCAGTGTTTTCTCTGAGTTCTAAGGTTTACTCAGTCTGAAGACAAACACGAAGACAAGTATTTCGATCTTTACCAACAACCGAGCTAGCGCCGAAGGACCACCTCTGATTGACCTACATATGACAACAGAGCTGTGTGGAAACAAAGCATTCTCCACCTCATGTGAGGACAACTTAAAGGATTTCCTTCACAAAGTTATGTTTACAGTACAAGGAACCTTACCCCCCCTCCCCCCCCCCCCCCCCCTCCTCCATTCCCAGGACTAGGAGGTCCACTGCCTTCAATCAATTTTCCTTCATCAATCTGAGTACAAACAAAACCGGGCTGGAAATAGCACCTAAAACCGCACACCCCTAAAAAACTTCCACACTCCGCCCAGTCCTTCATGACTTCTTTTTAGAAACACCATGTTCTCCCCGCAGGTTTAGGTGCTGCAGCTGGTGCTGAAGAACCTCAGTGTCCGACGACTCTTTGATGTTCAGTTTGTCCAGATTAAGGTAATCCAGACACTTTAACTGTGCCCTCTTTCCCACTTTTCCCTGGGTCAGGGTCCTGAAGAAGGTGTCCCTGGAGCTGGGCATACTTCGCCTCCGTTTTCGCCCATTAGCGGCAGGAACATCGTAAGGTTGATAGTAACGGCTCTTGGCTTTGAAGATTCTCGATGAACGATGGACGCCCAAATCTACAGACCTGGGGACTGTACTCTGGACGGAGGTGGACACAGCTGCTGGTGACGGATACTTCTCTGAGGGACGTTCTGGCCATTTGTGGGCCAGTTTGAGCAGCTCCTCTCCTGTGGAGAAGCCCACCAGATAGTTGGAGTCCATGTGGAGGATCTGGTATCCTGCTACGGTTCCTCTGATCGGAGAACACGGCGTGCTGGAGCAGCGAGGTCTCTCTGCTTCTGGTTTGAGCGTGGCTTTGACCTCAGCCGAGGGACGAATGGACACATGTGTCCTAGAGACTCCGCTGACATCCATGTCCATCCCAACAGACATGTCCTGAGGAGATGCAGAGAAACATCAGTCATGCTTGTGTCTGAAAGCATCGAGGAAACTGTACAAAAACACCACCAGCTGTCTGGAGCCACTTAAACTACTGCTAGTCAACTTGGTACTGTTACTGTACTACAAGTAATAATTACCCAAAGGTGTCTCAACTCATTGGACAGGGCACACTTCATTAAGCTGTTACTGCCAGTAAGACCACACATAAAGGTAAAGTATAGGGATGCACCGAATATTCGGCCACCGAAAAATGTCGGCCGAAAATGGCCCAAAAGTGTATTTTCAGTTTTCGGCAGAACTTTCATCACCAAAACAAAACAGCCAAAACAGGAAGTTATGATGGCGCAAGCAAAAACCATGGCCAGCACGGGCGTGTCTGAAAGTGCCAACATGTGGTCACATTTCAGTATATCGGAGGAAGACCCACGGATAGCGTTTGCAAAACATGTAATGCTGATAACGGCAGATAGAAGTATGTGTTTCACCAGTTTTTGTTTGTAACTGATCCAAACGGTGGAATTATTCATATGGAAAAATGCACAATTATCCTCACGTTTGGCATCACAGACTTAATGGATGATAATTATTTATTTGCGTCTTGACGGTGATTTGTAGTAAGGCTGTCCAAAGTCAAGGAATTTTGCCTGCAGTGAGTCAGGACGGATCAATATAGCAGTATGCAATATTATTGCGTCATTGTTTTTAAATGTAGCTGTTTAGAAAATGACTGAACTCCCTGCGATGTTTCCTCTGACACACGGTGCCCACACATTTAAGAGAGGTTATAAAAAAGACATGGCAATTTTCCAACACTTTTTTATTTTACTGAATGACGATCAAATTCCTGATAATGATAATGATGATAATGAGGTATTTTCATTTTTATGTTCTAGAATCAAATTCCTGATAACGATAATGATGATGAGGTATTTTCATTTTTATGTTCTAGTTTGCAGAGTTTCTTTCAAAACGTTGTTGTCTTCAACAATATCGATCAGACTCCAGTCTCTCACAATCTATTTGAAAAATTGTGTCAGTCGGGTTGTCAGTCGTAACTGCCTTGCGCTCCGAAGCTGGTCTGATGCGTCTGACCTGAAGTGAAAGTTTCCAATAATGCATGCTGGTTATTAAGGTGGTATTTTAAGCTTGAGGGGGGCGTCAGTGGAAAAAAAACCCCATTTGTAATGACTGTGTATTAGAGCAGGTTAGGTTGATGGATGGTTTGATAATTATTGAATATAGAGTTCAGGTCCTTTTGCCCAAGGTGTTGTATGTGTTGAATATTTTAATCTCACTGAATATTTCCAACAACTCTTGTTTGTATTTGTCTTGGTTTTGTACACTGTATTATGTATGTGCTATACTTTTATCATTCATGTCATGTTTTATCGTCTCTTACATCGTTATAAAACAGAAAACAGTGTTGTTGTTAAACTCGTCCGTTTGTCTGCTCTGTTGTAAATGAACTGCCTTTGGATTAGGATCTGGACTGAAGTGTGTCGTGGTCCTGCTAGTTCTGTTCCTTCCTGCCTTAGGGCATTTGGCTGGTCAGATCAAAGAGCTCCTCTAGTCACTGAAGTGTCATCCGATGACAAACACGGCTGCTTTGTGAATTACGTATGCAGTTAACAACGTTGGTGTCGCTACGCTACGCTTAGCCTACAACAAAAGTAGGCTATGTCTCTATTTAAGACAAAAGCTGCATATCATATTGATTATTCTGTTGCCATGGTGACTAGAGGTCATTGTTTTGCTTGCTACTTGATGTATACGGTGTTTTTACTTTATGCAAGTTGATTTTGACCGATTTTGAGACGCAGGTACGTGGAAGTCCAGGTTTCTCCATTAAAAACAAAACTAACTGTTAAAAATGTCTGTTCGTTGCTTTCTATGTTACGGCCTGAAGAGTAGAAACCACCAGTCCTAGCTGCTGATTGGTGGATGTGACAATAGTACATTTTAAATATTTTTGCCAAATGAGAATTGTTTTAAATCTGCAAAGTGGATTCTAGTGTTGATTTGAATCTAGAGGAGCAAGTGTAGTGTAAGATGTTTGTGACTTTGCAATGAGCTTGTATTGAAGTTGTTCATTCATGATTAGCACGTATGTAACAACAAATGCTTGAGCATGTCATAAAACCACGTCTTTATATTTTCACTGCTTCGCCAGTACATGATGATTGTAATGCAAGTATCTTCCAGCCCTGTAGTTGTTAGAATATTCAGAGGTGGGTTGCATTCTGTATACCCATACTGTAACTTTCATGTCATCAACAAACTAGAATGTAATCATAATCCTAATCCCAATTCTAATCCAACGCAAAAACCCATTCTTGACCCTAAATATTCCATTGATGCTAAGGGGAACGCTCTTACTATGTTAAATATCAACAACAGAACAGGTGTTTCCACAGCATAGTAAATACATTTAACACACACCCACGAAACACATAGGTTTACACACACACAGACAAGTTTTTCCATCCTAATGACAGGTTAGATGACAGTAAAGATGGCTGATCTACGGCAGGCCCGGCTTGTCCCGGTTCGTCCCGGTCTATCCCGGTCTGTGGTTCAGACGCTAACTCGTTACCAATCACTATTGAGGTCGAGCCTCCATGTTTTACAGAAACGGCTTCAGAGCTTTGACAAAACACATTAAAAAAGCGATCTACATGCGTTTGATTGACAGCTCAGTGATGGGCGACACTGTACGTACGAGACTGTGATAGTGGGAATTGCTGGTGTAAGAAAATAATAAAACCTATTTTATTAACATTAATAACGACTGTTTTTTTTAAGCGGATGAAACGCGAATTAAAGACAAACCTGTTAGTATCGTTTTCGGGTCGGATTCTCTCCTCGGTGTCTCCTCTCTTCTCCTCCCTCACTGTTCCGTCAACAGCGGAGGAAAAAACACTTCCGGTCCTATTTTCTTTTACGGCGGCGTCGTAACGCAATGACCTGCAGTTTACACTGTTGTTACAAAATAATGACTTGCTGATAATTACACACTTTTATTATTTATTATAATCCTCAATTATTTGATATGATATATTAGTTAACGTGTTTGCATCCTTAAAATATATTTTTTAATATTTATTCTATTTCGTGATATTACTTTTTTGTGAAAAGCTTGATTTGAGGTTAGATTCTCTTTCATATTTGACCGTGTATAATGTTTTGGCTAATATGAGCCAATTTCTACTATTTTTTATTATTTTTTTGCAACCTCTAATTTATATTTCAGATAAATGTATATATACTGCCTTTTGGTTTTCTTAAGCAACTATAGCTACTTTTGCTGCATTGTATTTTGATAATATCTAAGTTACCTTATTGAATGGATTGGGTATTGATGGGTTTTTTTTAATGCTAGCTATTTTTTATTTTGCTATATTGCTATATATATTGTACAATAAGCTAACTTCCTGCTACAGTTAAATTACTGTAAGCTAACTGTTGCAAATATTTTAGCTAACCTGAGGTTATTATGTAATAAGAAATACATTTCTATTTGTATACTTTTACAGACTCTGAGTATTTCTTGGCTAACTTAGCTTTGTCCTAAAACGTTATACTTTCTTTCTTTTTAAATATTTGCACAACCTCCGTGACATTGTCATTGACCATATTGTGTCTGTATTTATATATATAACTTTTTAAAATAATTATTTTTATAGCAATATAAATTTTAAAGCTCACAAAATTCCTTTACCTGCTTTACCTTTATCTGCATCAGTGGAAATTCCCACAAATGCACAGCTAACTTGGTTTGTTGGTCCATCCATCCATCCATCATGGAAAGATGCCATCATCCACAAAAGATCAAGGTACCAAAGATGATTAGGCTCATAATATTGACTTTGAAGTCTTTTTCATTGACAATCATGCTCATAGTCAATAGCAATTTTCAAACACAAAGTGGAGCATCAGGAGTGTTTTATTTACTTTTAGGTATTCAGAATAGGACTATGAGCTTTGGTGCCACTTTCAGCTGTTGTCGGGAAAACTACTTCAAGTTGTAAGATTGTTGAAAACAAGGAGCTGGGAAATAGGTCCAACAGAAACCCAGCCAGAGAGATGAGATGTCTTAATTGTGTTTTAAATACATCTAGGTCTAGTGTCCTATAACAACCCACCTTATTATTTTGAATGTGGTACAAAGCTACACTATATAAATTATACAAGTACAGGTTCACAATTTCATAATTTTATTTTTTAAATATGTTGGATGAATGATTTTGTATAGTCAAAGAAATTTCAATTTGGTGGTGGGGGATTGTTGAAATAAAACATAAATAAAACAAAAAAACTAGACATTTTTGAGCTTCAAGTATGAGGATTCATAAACACATTTACCAACTTCAAATATGAGGATTCATAAACACATTTACCAACCAAAACAATATATATATATTTTTTTAAAAAAAGGTAAAATAGAAGTGTCCAAATAATATAATTCAATATTAAGTACAGTAAAAGACCAGTAGGTGGCAGTATTCCAAAACCAGTTGTAGAACACCAAGAAGACAAATCGGAAGTTGTGTTGTTTTTGTGAAAGCATGGCGGTTCTCTGTCAGATGTAGTCAGTCAGACCACTGTCTGTATTCACCTCCTTGGTCTTCGTGTTGTTTTTTTTCGTAAACCGTAAACAACAGCTAGAGACGGCGTTAGTGCACAGAACCTTGTGTTGGCTGGTTGTTCTGTTTGTAGCGTCGCAGCTGAGCCGTGCAGAAATGTGCACACAGAGCAGAGCTGCGGCTCTGATGGCAAACATCCAACAGGCGGACATCGACTCGTCAGGAGTCTTTAAATACGTCTTGATCCGGGTCCACAGTCGAGAAGAAGGAGACGATTCTGAGGTGGACATCGTCCGCGGATACGGGTGGGCAGAGTACCACGGTGAGTCGGGAATCTAAACAGTATTATTTCATATTTTAATACACTTATATTCTCTGTGTATTGAAATCTGACAACTAAATTATTTTGTACCATGGGCTACGGTATACTATGATGTGTGTGTTCATGCAAAAGAGTGGATTAGGCTGTATATCGAATCATTTTGAGGCTTTTGCGCCCTCTGGTGGTTGGCTTTGGACAAAGCATGTGTGACTTATAAACGGGTATTCACGTCAGAAACAGAAAATACGTATTTAATGACAAAAAAAAAATCGAATATCTTTTACTCAATTCGCTGTTTTTTCTGTTGAAACTTTAAAACGTGCAGTTACGAGAGTTTAATTTAATGTCCTTACAGTCTAATGTTACATAAATGTAAATGGAAAAAAAACCGTTTTGCTCTTCCTGCAGCTGATATTTATGACAAGGTTTCAGAGGAGCTGGAGAAGGACGGTGTTCTGGACTGTGAGTGTATTGGTGGAGGGAGGATCAAACACGACCCTCAGGACAAGAAGATCCATGTGTACGGATACTCCATGGTGAGAGAATATCCACTGAATAATGTTGAAAGATTTACACTGACCTTTTGACAAGTCATGAACAAACTGCAGCTTACATTACCACATTTACACCACTCTTCCAGCTGAAACCTTGATTACAATTATCTTTCACTTTGTTTTTCCTTAAACATGTTCTCTGGCCAAACTTGCACATGTGCGCGGTTAAGTAATAATAATAATAATAATAATTATTATTATTATTATTTGTAACACACTTTATATTTTAAGAAAAATATCAAAGTGCTACAGAAGCATTTAAAAGAGTTCAAACCAGCCACAAATAAAACATACAATTACAGACTATAAGATTTTTTTTTAAAAAGCTAGGTTTTAGGATATGTTCTGTCTGTTGTCTCAGGTGTTCTGGAAGGGTGTTTCACAGTGGAGGAGCATATAAGCTGTAGGCTCAGAGTGTGCTGGGGGGCGTTACCAAGAATGCACTAGAATGTGAGAAGGGAGACTTTGTGTTTGATCCGGAAGGAGATGGGATGTTTACATATTTTCAGCCAGATCCTACCAGAACTGTTTTGGGATGCTCTTGCTGGGAATCCCACTGAGAAGTGGAGGAGACAGAGGTATGGACAAGCTTCTTAGCATCTCTTAAGGTGAAAATGTGACGAAGTCTGCCTATATTCCTGTGGTGGAGAAATTTAGAGAAGTTAGTCGCGGGTTGAAACTGACACCGAGGTCGGTAACTGTTGAAGATGAAAGGGCGTCATTGCCAGAGACTGTAATCCAGGTTAATGGGAGAGGTTTCGGCTCAGATGGTGGGGAACCAGTAAAGATGATTTCAGTTTTCGATTTGTTAAGTTGGAGAAAGTTTAGCCCCAACCAAGCCCTTATAATCTCCACACACTCATGTAAAGTCCCACAGTGACTGATGACTTTGTAGAGTGGGAGCATGTGACACTCATGTAAAGAAATCCCACAGTGCCTGATGACTTTGTAGAGTGGGAGCATGTAGAGATAAAACAGGATAGAACCGAGCACAGGCCCTTGTGGAACCCCGCACTTGGACCTGCCAGTGAGGTAAAACTCAAATGGTAAAACACAAACTCAATAGCTGTTTTTAGTGACAATGGTATATTGCCAGTCTTGGGATTGGTCTTTTACGACGGTTCACCTCGATTTAAATAAAAATGAATGGCTACACAAGGTGTTAGGAGTAAGCTGCATTCTCTTAAAAAATCCACTTTAAACATTGGCAGGAATATCAATTGTTTTTCCCATCTGTGTTGCAGGGATTTGGGAGAGCTAATCACTCCGTCACCACTGAGAAGTTAAAAGTTCGGTATCCAGACTACGAGGTGACCTGGGCCAACGAGGGTTATTGACACAAGAGCAGCCTCTGCTGGACGCCTTCTATACTGAACTCTAACAAACGTAATTAGAGGAAATATTCTCTAAATTAAAAAGAATAGCTCGGAGTATACATTAATGATTCTGAAACTGGTATTTAAGAGAATGTTGTCTAAATAACAGAAACCTAAATAACAGTGACTTGTTTTAAAGTCGGATCGTTGATGTAAAAAAAATGTGATTTAAAAAAAACAAACTATCTTCTTCAGTTAGAAATGAGCTCATTGTTTTTGAATCTGTTAAGCTCTTCGTGCAAACGCTGAGCTAAAGTTGTGTTTATTATCATGCAGCCAATAAAGCACTTGTCAGACGATGTCTGATTTCATATCGTCTTTTCAGTGCTTCGTTGGAGATGGACCTACAGGTGTAGTTTTTGGTCACCAGAGGGCACCGCAGCGCTCTAGACCTAATGTTACCCCTGAAAAAGTTTTGCGTAGAAGTTTCTACTCATTTTTTTTTGGTTCTATATTCCGTGGTAAGTTTAGAAAACGTAAATAAAATAGCTTATTTTAAATTGTGTTAGTTTTATCGTTAATATTGGTGTATAAATTGCACAAAACGACTGAAAATGTCGAACAGAAGCTGCTTCTGACTCAAATAATGACGTTATTTAACATAAAGAGAGCTAAATGCTCGCTTGGCTAACTTCAAACAACTTCACGCTTTACTATATTTTTGTGTTCTATAAAAATGAATACAAACTAAAGGCAGTGTTTGACTGTCTTTTAGTAGAGTGAGGAATAACGAAAGAGAAAACAGTTTTGTTCCATTCTACAGTGGAACCTTTCAAAAATAAATATTAACTAAAAAAAATTAAAAAATGAAGTACTTTCTCGGTATCGTTTTATATATCTGCCGTTTATAACCGGACACTGACGTGTAGATTACAATCGTAAACCACTTGCACACCCTCCCCAACCAAGTTCCATTGAGTCTATTAAAATGTGAACCCACTTAACCCTCAATGATGATGATAGTGATCAGATCAGATGTATTGACGCTGCTCTAACGTACGTGCTGTATGAAAAGTAAATCTGTGATGCTGTTTGTTCCGGACACCTCTCCACGTTCTTCTGTTATTGTGCAACGCATGGACATTCGCTGCCCTGCGGAGGAAGTTGTTTTATGATTGTGCGGGTGCATGCTGGGTAATCTTAAAGTTCAAGCGTTATCTGATTGAAAGGAAGGAGAGATCACAGCTGGCTGGAGAGGATTCTGTGTGCTCGAACCTTCACGCTCAGCCTGTGGGAACAGAACAATAAGGAATGTGGTGGTGCAGGAGCTCACCGCTGCTGCTGCTGCTGCTTCTCCCGCTCCCGGGTGAGATCACACACACTTCACAGACACACACTGGTCCTCACAGGGGGTCCTCAGAGAAGACATGTCTGTCAACGGGAACTATAGGAAACCGATATTATCACTTGACTAACTGATCCAACATGTCAAACTCCACACAAAGTCTTCTTTTCCTTTCGGCTTGTCCATTTTTCAAGGGTTACGAAGTCGAATCATCGTTTTCCATTTTACCCTGAACTTTGCACAAAGTCTGATTTAATGTTTTCTTCTGCCCTCTTGCGGTTGTAATCTCTATATCAGCTTTCATTTCGAGTGGCTGAAGCTAACGGATTATTATGGATATTTACAGTATATACATTTAGTTATAAAGAAAAATATTATTTTCTAAATTGTGTTAATAGTTATTAAAATCATAGGAATAAACATTTTCCATCTGACAAATGTTTAAACATTAAACAAAATATGTCTGTATTTTGGTATAGAAATGAAAAATGAAAAGAAAAGACAACATATTTGGATTTTCAACAGTGGTTTCCCCCATTGTTGGTCTAAAATTTTTTATTATGATTTTTTTTTTAAACCTTTGGAAATTGACTTATTTCCTTTTAAACACATCTTTTTGTTAAATCCACTTTGTGGGACTATAGATTGAATACATTTTAAATAGAAAAAAATAAAACATAAATGTAAAAAAGGCTAATTTAATGTTTAAACTAATTATATTATCACATAGTTTTATTATTTTATAATATTAAAAATGCAAACTAATAATATAAAGCCATATAATAATATAATAAAAATGTAGAGTAAAAGTGTATTTCTGTGCAATGTGAAGAGGGGTAAATCAGTGCCTTTCAACCTTGGGGGTTGCGACCCTTTCTGGGGGTCACCTGGAATTCAAATTGGGATCTTAAATCATCTTAACAACTGTATTTTTTCACTTTCATGAATATAAATCATGTTCAGATAAAATGCAGCATTTAAAAGATCTAATTCTGTGATGTCTAAATGAGGTCACAATCCAAAAAAGGTTGGGATTTTTAGGACCGTTTATGTGTGTCTGTGTGTGAAGAAATGACAATGGCATGACTAGGGCTTGTGTGCGTGGACACAGGCAGATTATCAACTGTGAAGAGTCATCTAGGCGGTTTATAGAGATTAAATTACTTTACGTCTTTTTTTTTTTTTCCAATGTCGTATTTAATTTCCTTGGTCTTAGTTGGAGACCTTTGGACCTTGCTGTCACTGTGGCTTTTTCTTCCTCTGGCATTAACCTGATTACCTACCTGTGGCCTTTGAGCCTGTTGGCATGAGTTAGCTTAGCTGTTAATCTACAACTGCTAAGAGTCCTGATAAAAATGTTTTAGCCCTGAATCATAATTTAATGTGGACTTTCACAAAGGTAGAAAATGGGAAAACTGTCATTTCAAGCAGCAGTTTTTCAGATTCCATATGAAAGGTTGATGCCTTAGATCAGCTGTTCCTGAACTTTTCCATGGCCAAGGCCCCCCCCAAACAGCATTAGCATTGGCTGGGGACCCCCTTATCAAACCCACAAACAATGCTGCAAAGACATGTGAGGACTTTTAGCTGATCTTCAGACTGTTTCTCGGAATGTGGTTCTCTGAAGTCCACAACATTCTTCAAACTTCTGGATGGAACACTAACTGCTGATGTCTTTGTCTCTCTGCTGAAACAGCGGCTGAGTCTCTGACCTGTCAGTCTCCTGGGAAGAAATGTGACTTTGTGTGTGACTGTGAAGACTGTGGGGATGAGATGATCTGTGGTAAGAACTTACTCCTTCTTCTCAGCTTCTTCTCACCTCTAAAGAACCCAAATAACTTCACAACATTCAGTCATAAACCCCTGCCTTGTTATGGACAGAGGCAGATTTAAGGGTTTCCCAGTCAGGGCAGGTTGAAACATTAAATCCATGGATAAGTCAGATGATGAAAACAAGTGGTTCCAAAACAGTGCCCCCTATGGAGATAAGGCTATTATTGATAACAGCTGTTTCTTCCAAATGCAACTATAATTAATTTAGTTACAAATATTGAATATTAATTAATGTTACCATGGAGGCACATAAATATGTGTGTAAAAAATTGAATCAATATTTCTTTGCCCTGTTGTGACCTCCATTGCAGTAGCCTCTCACTCCATTAGGGGCGCTCTACCCCAAAAACACCATATACCGTATTTTCCGGACTAGGGGACCTGGGGACCCCCTTTAGCTGATCTTCAGACTGTTTCTCTGAATGTGGTTCTCTGAAGTCCACAACATTCTTCAAACCTCTGGATGGAACACTAACTGCTGATGTCTTTGTCTCTCTGCTGAAACAGCGGCTGAGTCTCTGACCTGTCAGTCTCCTGGGAAGAAATGTGACTTTGTGTGTGACTGTGAAGACTGTGGGGATGAGATGATCTGTGGTAAGAACTTACTCCTTCTTCTCAGCTTCTTCTCACCTCTAAAGAACCCAAATAACTTCACAACATTCAGTCATAAACCCCTGCCTTGTTATGGACAGAGGCAGATTTAAGGGTTTCCCAGTCAGGGCAGGTTGAAACATTAAATCCATGGATAAGTCAGATGATGAAACCAAGTGGTTCCAAAACAGTACCCCCTTTGGAGATAAGGCTATTATTGATAACAGCTGTTTCTTCCAAATGCAACTATAATTAATTTAGTTACAAATATTGAATATTAATTAATGTTACCATGGAGGCACATAAATATGTGTGTAAAAAATTGAATCAATATTTCTTTGCCCTGTTGTGACCTCCATTGCAGTAGCCTCTCACTCCATTAGGGGCGCTCTACCCCAAAAACACCATATACCGTATTTTCCGGACTATAAGCTGCTATTTTGTTTCCCACGCTTTGAACCCTGGGGCTTTTCTATGGATTTTTCTTCAGCCACCAGGGGGCGTTCTAGCAGAAAGTGCAAAAACGAAACAGACAGTGGAAGTCAGTACGAAGAAGAACACGCTAGTTTTTATTTAGCACATACAACACGCACGACAGCGAATTATTCTCACACCCTCTCACACTTCTGAGGATTATTTGCTGTTCAGGAAACATTTGAGAACATTTGAGTAGAGTTTCTGATGAAAATGCAATGCCAATAAGAACAATTAGCATTTCTCCCTCCCCTCTGTAGGCTATGCTGGAAAAGGCTTTGTTTGTGACTTTGAGGATGAAGGACTGTGTGGATGGACGGAGTCGTCCGTCAGTCCCACAGAGTACAGCTGGGAAAGGAGTCAGAGAGGAGACCAGCTGCCCAGCAGTGGACCCTCGTCCGACTACACCACTGGAACAGCTACAGGTGAGGAGACCAGGAAGGTACAGAAAAAGTAGGCTCACAGAATGTGGGTAAGATGGAATTCTGAAGCCTCATGATGTCCACCTGAATGCCAACACCTCTAGTTCTTTGGGGCCAAAAAACAATTGCGCCTTATTTTGATTGTTTTTAGGCATTTCTATAACAGTCCCATCGAGGCAGTGGTTCGAGCTTGGTAGGACTGTAGAGAGAAATTGCAGGGATTCAAATTCTCTTCTTTCCCATCATTCAGGCTGGTTTATGGGAGTCACGTCCACGAAGTCGGAATCGCCCCGAACTGCAGTTTTACTTTCTCCAGAGATGAGACAGTCGTCTCCAACCTGTCGTGTCCATCTGAGATACTTCCTGTGGGACTCGGGTACCTCGGCTCAAACCTCAGCCAAAAAACGATTCTACCGTATAATGATATTTTTAAGTTGTTTTAATTATATTGTCTGGTTTCCTGAAGGTCACAGTGGTCTAGGTAATATTCCACTGTGGGCATCCGTGCTTCACGAGAACTCCCCTGAAGCTGTAGTTTGGCGACCGGAGGCCACCAGCATCCGTGGCTGGCGGGAGGCCACCATTTTTCTGGGTCGGATTCCGACGGCCTTCAGAATCAGCCTGAACTCCCAGAGGTCTGAGGGACAGAAAGGGGACGTAGCCGTCGATCAGCTGGAGTTTCTGGACTGTTCTCTACCATGTCAGTCCCACCAAGACCACCCCGCGGTGTCTGTTTCATGACAATCTATAGTTCATCATTATTCATACATCCTTTGTGTTTTTTATTGTGACATCATCAGTGCCACAGGATTGTGGACCAACGATGCTGAAGTGCAGGAATGAAGGGTGTGTGGAGCAGCGTCAGGCGTGTGACGGCACTGATGACTGTGGAGATGGGAGTGATGAAGAGAACTGCGGTGAGGATCAAGACAACAGCAACTTCACCTGCAAGAGAAATATAAACTATAAAAACTATAAGAAATTAAAAATGGTTTTAAAAACAAAGACATAAAAAACAAGATGAAATATAATCAGATTTAAAGTGTATCCAAAACGATTCAAATGTGCAGTTAACAGGTTCAGTGTCCGTAACCAAAATTATTGCACAGATTAAATTTGAATAATTACCAAAATGTAAGAATATTGCAAGACAATTGACTAAACATTTTAATGGTTTCAACCAGATTGTTGCACAGATAATTACATTTAGTGACTAGATTGAAATTCCTAGTTTGTTAATGTTGTTTTGTGGTCAACATTTGGTATTAATTTATGCCAGTGTTTTTTAAAGTGCGAGGCCCGCCACCCCTGGGGGGCGCCAGAGCGCCACTATAGGGGAGGTGCAAAACAAAGAAATAGAAAGGTGTGTGTGAGACAACATGAATTCTAGTTAAGTTTAGTGTAAGCTAATAGTAGTATACAGTTGTTTAATTAAAGGTCATAAACAACCCAAACTTTTTTGTAAAAAAACACTAATATTAGGTCACAGAGATAAATCAGAACCAGGTGTACTACTGCCTCGTGTGGTGAGTTTGTATTAGTGAAGCAAAAGAAAATAAGATTTCATACGCTTAAACTAAATAACAGGCAGGGGGGTGCAGTGACGTGCCACTTCCGCTATAATGCTTGAATGATAACAAGCCTCCTGTCACTAGGTGGCAGCAACTCATACAGTGGTTTGTACAGATAGAAATATACATGTTATCAGGTTCTCGATAGTATTTTAATGTAGGGGTGTGGGTGTGAAAACAGTTCTGCCCCCAAGATTGGTCATGACAGAAATTAAATTTGTGTCATAACCAGCAACTTAACTTAAACAGTGTTTGTGTGTGTGTGTGTTTCCAGAAGGATACCAGCTGTTTGATTTTGAGGACCAGCTCAGTGACCTGTGGGACCTGAGGACGATCTCCAGTCTGAAGTGGGTTCGGACGAGTCAGGACAACATTTCTCTCACTGATCCTCTGAGAGGACCAGGCAGGGACCACTCCAACAACAGTGCTGCAGGTGAGGATTTCGGCGCTGTCAAAAATCTTTAATGCTAGCCTGCTACACGCTAGCTTGAGGAGCAGAGCAGGTTGATAACAGGAGCAAATTCTCAGGTTTACGCAGCGTATGATGTCGTCATGCTGAAGTTGCAGCTGTCACAGGTACCATCGGAAAGAATTAGAAAATTATGGCATGTTTGCATGTTGTGCAGTTCAGGTCAGATGATTATTAATTTTTTTTTTAAGTTAGCTTCTTTATAGCAGTTTCTTAAAATCTTCTCCCTCAAATTTTTGGAGGCCACCCTCACGCTCCCTGTTGGCCCTCGAGGGGCCATCGCCCCCACTTTGAACAACATTGTTTTATAGCACATGGTTGTGGTAGAGTTTGTATGAAATGTGAAATTTGTCAACTTGAAAAACGAGTGTGGTTCTTTTCCTTAAGTGAAATTTGTGAGCTTGAAAAACGAGTGTGGTTCTTTTCCTGCCATTTACGGACTTACTTCTTTATCTTTTAGGTCACTTCCTCTATGTGACAGTCCCCGAGGGTGGTCTCAAAAATGACTGGTCCTCTTTTCAAAGTCACCGCCTCAGTCCCACCATCAGCTCACATCCCTGCAAGGTGATGTGACCAAGCATGTGTTCATTTGATTTAATGTAATAATTACCCACAAAAATGTCACTGTTCTAATTCGACTGTCCTTCCCGCTTGCCGTAGATGGTGATGTACACCCACCAGTTTGGCCCTCGGTCTGGTGGTCTGACGGTGCTCGTGGCTGATAAGAACATTTACCCAGTGTGGGAGAGAGGTGGCGCTCTAGGAGATGTTTGGGTGAAGGCAGAGGTGGAGATAGTCACCAGTGAGCCGTTTCAGGTGAATGCATCCCCATCAGTATGCACAGCAGTGTGACATTTTTGCAGAAATTTGAGTTGTGACCTTTGTCTTTGACAGATTGTGATAATGGCAGCAATCAGAGATTTCAGATATGGAGGCATCGCCATTGACAGCATCATGTTGTCACCAGAGTGTCGTGCGTCAAATGGTAAAGTTATGACTACATTAAAGGGACAGACACAGGATTTTAAATGATGGAATATTTATTAATAGTACACAATGGGAATTCCCTGTGATAAGAAACAACTGGACATATTTGTTTGCCTAATTTTAGCCTGCAGATACTGATACTGTACGTAATGATAATATATATATATAAAAAGTAACTCCCAGAAACTGCACACAGTACCACTTTCTCTTTTCAGTTCAATATCTATCAAAATAAATGGCTGGGTGATTGTAAAGAAGTACTAACTAAAATGGGTGTCAAGTGGTTAAACGTTAGCTATGGTCAGTTGTGAAACAATTTGCTGCTGCTAACCTAGCATGATGCAGCTAACTCCGCAACAGCTGTTGTACCTACATTTGGGGGGGAAAAAAGCAGTGCTGTTGTTAGCTTTTGCTAGCATGTTGTTGTTAGCGCAGTCAGCTAGATATTAGAGTGCCAACCTCACTACTAACATTACTGTTACATATATACGACAAATGACTAGCTCGATGCTCCAGTGGAGCATCGTAAAGTACTTCCAAGCTAACAACATGTTAGCTTCAGTAGAAAGGTGTTAGCTTCCACTGCTCTTCTGTAACACAACACATGCAATAAATGATTTGTTGCATAACTGGCAAGATATGTTCTAACTGACCAACCAGGCCGACCATGGTCAAAATTGTTCGACTCCGATCACTAGCCAATCAATTCGCTGAAAAAAACCTTTGATGATTAATGTGAAATTATTTTGCTATTTTTCTCAGAAGTATTACATACAACCATGCTCTAAAAACACTCCCCTAGACAATTGATAATATGTTCACTTTAATTCGACCAGATTAAACCTTCAGTTGACTAATAGAACTTTTGTCTCTTCGTCTCCAGAAAATTCTTCCCTTGCAGAATTCCCCAAACCTCCTAAAGACCCCTGCGCTGAACCTGACAAATTATGTGACTTCAACCCAGACTGTGCCAACTCAGAGGACGAGGCCAAATGTGGTGAGTCTATTTAATTTTTTTCAGGTCTCGCAGTAGGTGTAGCACAGCTCAATCTTGAAAACTTCCTTCCCCTGAGTCTGGTTTTTGCCAGTAAAATCCTAAGATTTTATGTGGTTTTAATGTTTAATGCAGGGGACTTCTCGTATCCTGGAGGCAGTTCAGGCTGGACGGACTCCAGCATTGGGAGCCAAGGCTGGAAGCTTTTTAAAAACTCAACATCCAAAGGTAAAACGTTGTTATTCTTTGAAACTGAGGTCCCTGTTATACTGTCATTGCTACTACTTCTATTTCCTGTTAAAAAAAAATTCCACATAAACTGAGGTGTTTTAAGTGCCACTTTGGGTATGTGACTCCTTCACTACTAACATTACTGCTACATATACGACAAAAAGCTAGCTCGAAGCGCCGGTGGATCATTGTAAAATACTTTTACGAGGCCAAATTCCTAAGATCCTAGTCCGCGGTGGACTAAGTGTACACAGCAGAAACAGTGGCAGGTATAGCTGAACCAGATATATTTGACTTAAATTAAATTTAAATTAAACTTTACTTTACTTTTGAGTTGAGACCAATGTTGGGAATTTCAATAAACTAAGTTTAAAAAGGCATGGGAAATTCGATTTGATTATTTTTTAACAAAGGCATGGAAACATGGAAAATTCGATTTGATTATTTTTTAACAAATGTTGACAAAAAATTGAAAGTTAAATATCAAATGGAGAGCAAATACAGTAATACCTTGAGATATCCTCCATCCTGACATACGACTGTTCCGAGATACAAGCCTTTGAGCAAATGAAAACAAAATAAAAATGATGAAAACGTGCAGTCGGATGGGTGTGTCAGACACATGAAGGGACTAATGACATCACAATCTACATACACTGACGTACGAGTAAAACTGTGTTTATTCTAAATATCCTGCACATATTTCTGTAAAACTAGTATTTAAACAGAAATGGTTCTTGTCATAATTTTCAGAGGAGTACCTGTACGTTGCTGAGGCCCCGGGACAACAGCTGACTGAAGCCCAGACCAGGACCCCACTCCTGGGACCCTCAGGTCCCTCCTGCTCCCTCAGCTTTGAATTTGCCCTGACTGGGAATCCAGAGCACATCGGTAATGTCATCGGACCCAAACATGAACTCAGCACTGCCACTAGTGGATGTTATTTTTAAAAAGAAGTTCAAATGTGAGGCACATATGAGGTTGTGTATGGGCCGGGCAGTTTGAAGTGGACGTGCCAGACTGTGTAAGTAAAGGGAAGATAAATTAGGCTTAGGCCCAGTTTGTGGTACACAGCCAGTGTCAGTGGTGCAAGTCGGTGGCTCAGTGGGTTCATTACCTGGGTGCTGCAGATGCACCTTAAAACACATTATTATAGTCTTCTCACCATGTTTCATTATCACTGTTTACAGGTGAACTGTCCGTCAGGGTGATTGACAGTATGCTGGGCCCTCGGCCCAAACTGTGGGAGTTCAGTGGGAAGACGGGAGCAGCAGGAGAGGAGGACAAGTGGAGAAACGCCAGCCTCACCGTTGGAGCCAGAAAACATCGTTTCCAGGTCGACTCATTTTGCAAGATACGATGAGATAAAAATGTATTTTTGTGTGTGGCTAAATAGATCCTGAATCTGGATGGGATTATATTGGTCAAAAAAAAAAAAAAAGTGTCGCAAAACTTTATTTTTAAAGATGAACTTTCATTCCTTTAGATTCAAATTTTGCACCATTACTCAAACTCACTGAGTTTTTAGATGTGATTCCCACAAGGTTACGGTGGAGTCACAAAACCAAGAGGATTATGGGAGTGTTGATTGTAATATTTATTCTGTCCAGCTGGCATTTGAGGCTCGTGCTGTGAAACTTTGTGCATGTGTCAAAATAAAAGTCCAAAATGTCCGTTTCCTGGGCTGCCACGCTGAATATCTTCCCTCTTCTCCGACAGGTTTGTCTTCAGAATTTAAGTCGCATTACACTGTAACATTTCTTTAAAGAAAAATTATATAGTATTAATATTAATTCAATGTTGTTTTTTTTTCTAGACCTGTCCTGTAATTTTGAGGAGAATCTGTGTGAATGGTACCAGGACAACACTGACAACTTTGACTGGACTGTGCAGAATGGGACGGATCACACTGTTGGAAATGGTGAGCAGACGTTGATATGAAGTTCATTTAATTTTACATATTTGTGCCTAAATGAAATCCTAGCAAAAGAAACACTAAAAAAATAAACATTAAGAGAGCAGGAACGGAATGGAAGAATTTACCGAACTTGTTACTTTTGAAACTAAACACAGGCAGAAACAGTTTTTTCCCACAAATCTTGAATGAGTGTAATATCGTATTGACTGAATAGCAATATTTTTCTGTTTTATTACTTTCTATAATTGGCATAATTTCAGTGGAACTTTTCCCTCACAGGAAGCATAGGTTGTGTGTTAAACACTAGAGTTGAATGGTTTTTGTGTAAAACGTTCTGACTCCTCATCAGTGGATACAAACATACCATATTATAGATAGGATAATATAATATATTATATATATATAATATATTAAGATAATATAAGGTATTAAGTGAAAGTGAAATCTAATCTGAAAATTATATTCAGTTATTCTTCTCTCCCTGACCTTCCTGTTGATGTCCAGGTCAAAGTCTTGTTGTGGACATGTGGAGTCCATCTCTGCGTGGTTTGTTTGGGCGTTTACTCTCCTACCAACAGCCACCGATTTCTTCAGATTACTGTCTGTCCTTCTTCTACAAAGTCTACGGACCAAACACAGGTGAGGATGGAGCTGACCATGGAAAAGCACCGCTAAAAATTTTACCAAAATCTCTACTAACCTTGGTTTGATCTTATCCAATCTGAGACAAAAGAAAAAAGAGAGGTGATCACAAAGTAACATATTTGTGCTGAACAACTCCTGTTTGCTGGCGTGTACAAATAGAGGACTTCCTTAATGGACCTTAGCGTCGGAGCAGACAGTATACAAAGTACACAGTTTAAATCAGTGGTGTCAAACTCATTTTGGTTCTTGGGCGGCATACAACCTAATTAGATTTCAAATGGGCCAGACCAGTACAATAATTAACTATACAGTAAATAAAAATAAGTCTATGTTTTCCCCCTTTGGTTTCATGCAAAGAAGTACAAGTGTATTAGATATTTATTACTATTTAACTAAATATAATTTTACAAAAATTATCCTAGACAAGGTGTTTGTGTATTTTATTTATTTTTCATATTAATCAAACTGGCCGATTTTTGGCCCACGGGCTGTATGTTTAACACCCTTGGTCTGAATCAAAACTTCTAATTTGAAAGGAATTTTTGCAAAAATGAATCATTTTAATATGACAAATCCAAATAGTCTGAGGGTTAAACCACACCACCTCCCATGCTCTCCGCTCAGGTGCTTTAAATGTGAAGCTCTTGGATGGAAACGGCTATGAAACACTGCTGTGGACTCGGGGTGGGGCACACGGAAACATCTGGCATGAAGCCCACTGTCCAGTCCCTCATCAGCTCACCAGCTTTCAGGTAAAAATCATGTATTAGTGGACAAAAATTAGCCAAAGAAAATCCTGATTTGCAGAAATTCAGGTTTTTGCTTGCTCTCGTCACAAATAGCTCACGTTTGAAGCAGTTCGCTCGGGCTTTGACGGTCAAATTGTCATCGACGATGTGGCGTTCGTGGAGCGCCCCTGCTCCATACCCAGGATGTGCTCCTTTGAAGGACAGCGTTGTGGCTACAGCAGCTCAGGAACCATTCGTTGGCTCCACAATAGTGGGAGCACTATCAAAACTGGACCCAAAACTGACCACACACTGGAGACTGAACTGGGTAAAATCATTAGCTTGAAGGACTGATTTGGTTTTTTGTTTTGTTTTTTATTATGTGGACGGAAAATGTGTCTGTCAGCAGAAAAACAGAATTTATCCCTTAAACAATAGTCGTATCTCCCAAAATGACACAATCCTAAAGTAACTCAATGACTTATTTATCTTTCCTTCAGAGGTATGACGCTGCTACCATTGGTTCAGCCGAACTCCATCAGAAAAGAACGTTATGAAACATAAAAGTGACAGAATAATGTATTGTACCCTACAGCAGGGGGCAGCAGAGGAACCAGCATTCTATGTAAATTGAAGATTTTCTCTATGGAGAAAAATGTATTGTTTAAAATGTAATAGTGGAAAATCTTGCTAATGTTAGGCAAGGGCAGGACCTGTATTAAGATATTATTTAGATTAGGATGTTTATTTTAATTTTGACTCTCATTCTATTGGTTAAAACTAGGGACGTCCGATATTAACTTACAATATCTGATATGCTGATATTGTCAGAACGCTTCCGATATCAATTGATACCGATACAGCGGGGCAGGGGTGGCCTGGTGGTTAAGGAAGTTAAATGCTGCCTACTCACTAAAGTGATGGGTTAAAGCCACGCCCCCTATCAGGAGACAGGAGAAGTTTTTTCACCCCCTTCTCAAATTAAAATACTATTGAGCACCTTGTAGTATCTTGTAGACTATCAATATAGATTAATAAAATGAGCTGCAATGCTGCCATCTAGTGACCAGAGGCTTGTTTAGCGTTGAAAATATTTAGTTCTGCTATGAAGTTTGGAGTTTACAGTAACAGGTATGGGAGGGGGAGTGAGGAGGTGTGGTGAGAGCGCGTGTGTGTATGAGGAAGAAAGAGAGTGTGAGAGGAGGAAAAGGTGTTTTTGGAGAAGCTGCGTTGAGAGCACTGAGGAATCGGACTGGTCTGACGGCAGGGCAACTATTTTTGGAGCACACATCGTATCGTGAAACCCAGGCATTGCATTATTGGGCTTTCAATATCTGAGAAAATACCGATAAAAAAATAAGCTAAAATCAGGCCGATAATATCTGTCCGCCGATATTATCGTTCATTCCTAATGTAAGCGTTTTCAACAAAGACCGTTCTTCTTCACACACTGTAGCAGACTGAATAAAAAGAAATGCTCAGTGAAGTAACCCGCGACCCTTCCCCATCCCACGGTCAGGTTTCTACATGATGGCTAACACAGGAGCCGGCGTTCTTCCCTCTGGCACATCCACCTTTCTCACTTCTTCTGTCCATCAAGGAACCGCCAAGACAAAGTGCCTGCATTTCTGGTATCACATGGGTGGAGTCAAACCTGGTGAGATGTCTTCAAACACAAACACACAACACTGTGGAAAACCAGACCACAGTGAACACGGCGCTTTTAGTTCAAAGCCTTTTCCTCTGCAGGTTCTCTGACTGTGTACATGAAGCCAGTGAAGGGAGAGAAGGTGAAGATCTTCTCTGACACTCTGGACCAAGGGGACGTCTGGCGCCACGGCAGCGGAAACATCTCCAGTAACCTCGTCGACTGGCAGGTATAGAATCGAGGTTGGACAATGAGCTTGAGATCAACAGGATGGATGGATTAGTTAATAGATAAGTACATAGATAGATGGGTCTGTGGATGGATGGATGGATGGATGGATGGATGGATGGATAAATAAATACATGGAATCGGTGGACACATGGATGAAACATGGATGGATTAATAGATAAGTACATGGATAGATGGGTCTGTGGATGGATGGACTGACAAACGGATGAATGAATTGAAGGATCGAAGAATGCATGGATTGATGGATGGATGGTTGGATGGTTGAATGGATGGATTGATGGATGGATGGATGGGTGAGTGAGTTAAAAAAAACCTCTGATTCTGATTCTATTCTTTTACAGTTGGAGTACCTCTGATTCTATTCTTTTACAGTTGGAGTTTGAGGCGGTGGGTGCCGGAGGCAAAGACACTCACATCGCAGTGGACGACATCTTCCTTTCAAGCCACGCCTGTGAAAATAAAGGTAAGAATGTCACGGTTGTATCAACCCATGGAGGGTTCTTTGGAATACGGTGTATTCTATTGAGAGCTGTCACGTCCCAGGATCCAAGTGTGACCTGGAGACGGGCATGTGCACCTGGAGCAACACTCAAAACAAAGACCTGGATTCTTTGGACTGGGAGCTGACCAGTCACGAGGCGGAGCAGCACTACTCCGTCCCGCAGGAGGACCACACCCTGGGCACAGAGAGAGGTTCTGTGCCGCTCTGAATATCCTGGATTTTGATTTAGGTTTTTTTGTTGTTGTTGTTTAATTTAAATACCTTTGTTTCTCTTCTTTGCTAGGTCACTTACTGTTTTTACCCACCACTGATCGGACACCAGCCAATCAGAATGCTGTGCTGCTGAGCCCTCACCTGCCTCCAACCAAAGGCACCTGCGTTAAATTCTGGGCCCATATTCCGTCCTCCTGTAAGGGTTTTAAAATACGGTCTACAGTCGGAATCCATCCTACGGTTCACCTGTTATTCGCTTGTTGTCGTGTTGTTCATTTGCTTGCTGTGTTTTCTTTTTGCGCGATGTTTTGTAGCCGACAGTCATCTGAGGGTGTTGAGGTTGTCCAAGGGCCTTCTCCACGAGCTGCTGGTGGTCAGAGAAGTCCAGGGACTGTGGAGACGCTTCGATGTGGATATCACTTCAGCTGAAGAATACCAGGTAAGAGGCTCACCACTGGAGGTCACTGTCTGAGTTTCTTTGTATGAGTCCTCTCAATTTTCATAATCAGTTTAAAAAATCATATATATTTAAAGGAAAGAATATGTCCTGTCTAAAACAAAGTGCCTGGATCAAAATGTACACATATATATATAAATATATGTGTATATATATGTATATATGTATATATATTTATATATATATATGTCGGTATATATATGTTTGATATATACAGGACATATTCTTTCCTTTAAATATGTTACATTTTAAAAACTCATTTTCACCAGGGGGCGACATCAGTAACAGTTCTGTCCTAGATGTAACTCCTCCGTAATGTGTTACTACATGTTTCTGTAGTTGATCATTATTTATTCAAGTTACGAATGTTGTTCATTGCTGTGTAACTAAAAATACTTTACTATAATAATTTACCAGCTTAAGAAACTCTGCCTTCTGCTTTACTTGGCGGGCCGCATTTTGCCCTCGAGCCTTGAGTTTGACACACGCTCTAACATGTTATCTGTATTTGAACCAAACTTTTTAAACCTGCTAAAAGCCTAGTGTAGGATTGATAAACTGGTCACTCTCCTACACCAGAGTTCATAAAGGAATTCTGTGATCTTATTTGAGTCTACTGCGGCCGAAATCGCTTTGTTTAAACTTCTGCATTTGTGCTTTCAGCATTTGAAATCTTTCCTTCTCACTTGGCTGAGTGACAAAAACTCACATATATCAAACAGTAGCAACAAACACCAGCAACTTCTTTCCTTACTTGAGCTAAAAATCCCTATTCTCCCTGTGGGATTTGGTGTGAGGGAGCAAGTGCATACTAGTAATGCGAAGCAAATCAATATCAATTGAAAACAGTTCACTGCCACTCCTGTGTTTTTTCTGCAGATTGTGCTTGAAGGAATCAAAGGAACGTCAGGTGTCATCGCTCTGGATGACATTGAATATACCGTTGGGATTAACTGTGCGAAAGAAGTCACCGACTCTCTGAGTAAGTCTGAGGCCTGAGGCCTGATTGTTTTGTCGAACATCCTAGCTCGATCATTCCACTCAGTGAGTGCTTAATCGTCTCTAAGCTTATACCAAATGTCTTGTGAAAACACCCACCCTTTTCTGTCAGCATGAAGCATGAAACTAAAAACCAACAAATACAGACCAGAGACCCACAGAGTACCACCAGACCTTAAACCTTCTGCACCTCTTCTGCAGCCTCCAGCAAACGGAACACGGGAGGTATGGTGGCCTCCGTCATCGTGGTCCTGCTGCTGATCGCTACTCTGATCGCTCTCTTCGTGTACTACCTGAGATCACGTCAGAGGATGAGGCCAAGTCCTTCATCCTTGTCGTCCACTTCTACTGACCGTGTTGGTTTTAGCAATGATTCTTACAGCCCAGACCTCACTGTGAGTCCTTCAGACCCTAATGATATATGATATGATACCATGTGATACAATATGATACCCTAGGATATAATATAATATAATATGATACCATGTGTTATAATATGGTACTATGAGATACAATATAGCATGATACGATACCATGTGCTACAATATGATGCCCTAGGTCAGTGGTTCTCCAACCTTTTTCTACTCTACACCACCTGAAAAAACATTGATCTCCCTGAGTGCCACCATGATGACCAACAGTAGAATACAGCAGCATACGTCCTTCCCTGTTAGCTCCCCCCACAGGAGAGAGGTTTAGATATGTTTATAAAGATGTTTATGTTTAAATGTTGTATTAATTTTACATGGTATGTTTTCAGATTTATTCAACTGAAAATGTAAACGTGAAAATATTGTGAAAGAATTTTGACAGAACCACTGCCATAGGATATGGTATGATATCATGCAATATAGCATTGGATGCCATAAGATATAATACCACATGATACGATTCAATAGCACGTCGTTGTAAGAACCTGACCTACATTTGTTCTTGTGTCTCAGTGGCTTCGATATAATCTGAAATAACGTGTTCCTTTTAGCAAGACCATGTGACAGTTTCACCGACTCAGAACCATCCCATGGCTGCAGGCTTCAACAATATCACTGTGAGCAATGCCCCCCCTCCCCCCCTTACTACTTAAGTTTTTTTTTTACAATTAACCTAAGACCATTTGAACTGATTCCAGTCTTTCTGTTGCGTATTGGCAGTACCCTGATGATTTCAGAGAGGTGGAGGTGAACTAAAACAGTGGGAGAAGATCAATGGCCCTGCCACCTAGTGGTGGCTTCTGAAGCTGAGGCGGCATCACAGCAGAAGAACTGCTTGTGTCGTTGGCGCACACACACACACACACACACACACACACACACACACACACACACACTGATAATACTGAGTTGACAATCAGAGATGCTGTGCTCCAAAGGCTGGCTCCCTGCTGCCTGAGGACAGACATGAAGTTAAGAAGGCGTTGCAGATAAAAATGATTTTACTGTTCTTTAAAATGAAGAATCTTAGCCTCAGGTCCACTCTGTCCGCTTTCAGCTAATATTTGTGAGTAAATTAGCCGTTTTTCAGAGCAGAATGTTGAAATTCCTTCCATCTTCTTTGAAAAACAAGTTTACATCTGGTTTCTAGAAGAGACAAAGAGCGAAGCCCGAGCTTGAGGTGTCAAGTTAGAAAGAAGTTTACTACAACAGGAGGCCATAGAAAGATGCGTTATGGGACAAGGCGTTGTCCAGTGAACGCAAAGGAGGGCAGAACCAAATGTGAGGTTTCAAATGAACGGAGCTAAATGTTTTAGCAATATTTAAAAGAGAAGTAAAAATGATAAACCAATATGTAAGAAATAATTAAAGCTAAATGTTTTAGCAATATTCAAAAGAGAAGTAAAAATGATAAACCAATTAAAGTTGAGCATTGAATTTGCCCGTGTGTTTTTTTTTTAACCCACTTTACACAGATAATTTAATGTGAATTGAATGCACTTTTGGACCCAAGTCACTTCCTTAAGGGCCAAGCCACCACTGCTACCGACTACCGAAATGGCAGAGTATTTTTTTTTTATTATTAAGTATTTGAACTTTTGCAAATCCTGTTATGAGAAAAAAACAACCTTAAACAGTCAACCGGTTCTTAGGTGTCCTGTTGTCCAGAAAGTCGTAAAGAATTACGATTATGTAAGAATTACATTTTACGTTGAACTTCAATACAAACATGTGACTAACAACCAAGAGAAAGCCCGTGGAGTGACCTGAATACCAGACTCAGCCTCAACATTCTTTAACAACTGCAGTCTTTACAAATCAATGCTTTTTGAAAAGTTTTTATGAAATAGTGCTCTGTGTTTTCCACTGGACGATGGGTAAATTCTTCATTTTAACTTTGAACTCAGTCTGGTCACGTCGTCGTCTCCGTCTGCTCAGTGTAGATGAACCTCCCCATAAAAACATCTCGAACAAATACTCACTGGGTCCTGTCATATGACTCTTGTCAGGCTTGTCAATAAGAAACCGGGTTGAAAAATATCCAATTGTTGTACACAAAGACAAAAAAAATGTACTAGTTGCTTTAATAATATGTTTTATTTCCAAGGTTTAACAGCCTAACTTTTCATTTCTGGCAGTTTTTCATACATTTTTTTTAAACCTCAAGTGAAATATTTCTTGCATTTTTTTTCCAAGCTATCTAAGCTATAATCTTCTGAATGGAACCGTATACATGTTACAAACAAACGTAATGTTTATGAATGGCACAAACATTGGTTTCTAGTCTTTACTGATGGCCGTGTCTTCCTTAAAACCGACAGTGGCGTCCTAACATTTGTCTGTGGTAAATATCAAACATCCTGGATCCTGGTCTCTGGTCCAAGGTGAGCACTAGGGTGGTGTCAGACCTTGGCACCTCCTTCAGCTCTGACTGACTGAAAGGAGCAACAGGGGCAGATCTCAGAGTCTCAGTGTCAAAGGTTAACCAGTGTGTCAGATGACTCTGAGACAGACGTCATATCCGCAGGCGTCACTAAAACATGTTCAGGCTGGAATGAAAGTTAGAGCAAATGTCACATTTTAACCAAACTTGAATGGAAACCTGTTTCTTCAACGGATCTTTGGTTTCAATGGAACTGTGTTATATATATACACATATGTACCATGACGGATTTTGTACTTCTGTAGTGCTAATAGTTTTGCAGGAATGTGTCTACTCATCATGATCACTGTACTGTAGGTATAGTCTCTGGAACAATGTGAACAAACAGTTTCCCATTAATCATGATAACAGATCTTGTATTTCACTCCTTCCTGTCAGGGTTGTCGTTTTCCCATCATAACCAGGAATGTTGCTCAGCTGGAAAAACAAAAGCACAGAACAAGACAGAACAAATGACGTGCATCAAACCTCAAACACAACATGTCCCTCAGAACCCTGACAGCACAGCTGAAGGAGAGCACTCCTTCTGAAGGGTATTCATTTGAGCTTGATTCCCCCCTGAACAGGATCCACCACAGGTATTCATTTGAGTTTGATTCCCCCCTGAACAGGATCCACCACCTCTGTCTCACATGTTTCTGCAACCAAACATTTGACAGCCCTGCACAGTCTCTGATGTTTTTGGTCCTTCTAACTTCAGTTGTTGAGGAGTAGTTCCTTTAACCGTGCTTGTAGGGCTTTGAGGGACAGGTTAATATCATGATGCGTTCAAAACATACCAAAAATGACGAGATACGAGCTACCCGAAACATGTTTTCCAAGTTACGAGTTAGCGACTTTTGAAAGGTTTAGGCTAGGTCCTGGGCTCAACTACAGCATAGATGCTTTCTTGTCATCTCTTCAGATCAATCTTTAGCCGCCGCTGCACTTCCCATACGTGAGCACACACCATCACGAAGAGGTGCAATGCTGCTGACCTCAGACAGCTGATCGGGGGGGAAACTCAGCTGCGGAGCCTGTTTAATTGTGTTCACTGAGCTGCAAGACTCTCTCTCCTCAGCAGGCAGCAGTCAGCAGTCAGCAAGATGGCGTCTGTTGATGTGTGGTGTGAGCAGGAGTTCATTACTGTCTCTCATGGGAGCTGCCGCTGCCTACGCCTCAGCAAAGCATTTATACCGTGTGTTAATGTAAAGGGGGGCAGTGATGAGTGAAGTCTGCTGACACTAAAGGTCTGTGGGAGAGAAAGTGCATCAATCTCCATGGAGCTCCAGTCCAGGCTCTTCTATTCAAAGATGTTAATATAGAACCAGTGAAAATACTGTCATGTTTCATACACTTATTTTTTTTTTAACTGAAACTGCCCAAAACATCCATATATATATTTTGAGGCCATCAACCTAATGTAGCAGTGAATCGCAGTAGATGGTAAGCTTGTGGTCTCTCTATTAACTATTGTAATATTACTTTGCTAAAGTAGCACAGACTCACAGAAGCTATATACTGATTTGCTAGTAGTAGTAGCACAGACTCACAGAAGCTATATAGCACCAGTCTATCAATTTATATTAATTAATTAATCTATCTATTTTGAGGTTGAAGTCTATCTATCTAGCTATCTAGCTATCTAACTATCTAGCTATCTAGCTAGCGTTAAATAGGATCCAAGAGCAGAGTGGCACCTGCTGCTGTGGCTGCTAGCTAGCTAGACAGGCAGACAGGCAGATAGCAGGCTTGATAGCTAGCCAGCTGGATAGATAGAAATAAACACTCCTAAAGTTGAAAGTTTTTTCAAACATTGCTGATGAAAATGATTTTCAGAACAAGCCCTGCATGGAAACAATATACGATCACAACAGTATTGTGATGCAATATTACTTAGTTCATCAAGGTCATACAGCAATGCATGTTGACTTGCAGGTTCCAGCCAGAGCATAGATAGATAGACAGACAGACAGACAGATAGATAGATAGATAGATAGACAGACAGATAGACAGATAGACAGATAGACAGATAGACAGATAGATAGATAGACAGATAGATAGACAGATAGATAGATAGATAGACAGACAGACAGACAGATAGATAGATAGATAGATAGATAGATAGACAGATAGACAGACAGATAGACAGACAGATAGATAGATAGACAGATAGATAGATAGATAGATAGATAGATAGATAAACCCGATCTTGATTCTTGATTCTAGATAGATAGACAGATAGATAGATAGATAGATAGACAGATAGATGGATGGATGGATGCACATTTGTTTGCATTTCTGTATACCTGTCGTAGATAATTTTTGTGTATCACATTACTTATATATTTTTTTTCTCTACTTGCCTACTATACAGTAAGTGGGTAGCAGCAGGAGGGTGATCATGTTGTTTAATGATAGTAATAGTCTGGAAATAGCTTATGCACACAAAGCAGTAACCAATAACACGTCACAAAGGGCGGCAGCTTCTGCCCTATCATCAATATGCTAATTTACACTGTACTTAAATGCCACAAACTGGTTTAGTCACATTGCTAACACACAGACACAACACTGCTGTCATACCTCTGAAGCACCTGAAGTCACAGGCAACAAAGTAAGTCTGAATACACATGATTTGATTAGATTTCGTATTCATCTGTCAAATCTTTAAATCGGATTTGTAATGAACAATATTGAAGAACTTTTATTGTGTGTTATGTGGATAAATTAAGGACCAAAACTGGGGTTTATTATTATGCAATCTGTTTTTTAAAAAAATATTCTTTAATGTCTAATGGGCCATTTTTAAAAAAAATATAAGTAATATAATTGGTATTATTTCTGAATTCTCAAAATTCATTTATCTTAGTTTATCTTAGTTTTAATACACACACACACACACATATATATACATATATGTATATATGTACACACATCCTCTGAACAACTACATTCTTTATTCTTTTTCAGTCAGATGTTCAAATCTCACCTCTTTAGACACCATTTATTTCAGCCATCGCACATAGTAATTACAAACCGAGTTGTAAAAGTTGTTAACTTAAACGCTTAAACTTAAACGCAGTCCCTTTTGCATTTTTTGGTTGAAGGAAAACATGGAAACTCTGTCAATCAGCTCTCGTTTGAACAAGACCGTCCGTGAGCAGTACATGAAGCTGCCACAAGGGGAGAGTTGCATGGTTACCTACATCTGGATCGATGGCACTGGGACAGAACTTCGCAGCAAAACTAAAACTCTAGACAGGGAACCAAAGGATATAGAAGGTAATTATAATTCATTACACCCGATTTACCTGAGCAACTTCACTAACTGTACAAGACTGTAATACAGGGGTGTCAAAGTCATTTTGGTTGAGGGGACTGGACAAGTGAAGTGGACTGGACCAGTACTAGTAAATAACAAGTCCTTGTTTTTCACCTTAGTTTCCATGCAAAGAAGTAGACGTATATTAGAAAATATTCATATGGAATGAAATATCATTTGACAAAGCATCATGCATCATGAAATAATCTTTCATAATTCATCAAGATGGCCAGATTGAAACCCACGGCGGACCAATTTTGGGTCCCGGGCCTTATGTTTGACACCCCTGCTGTAATAGATCAACGGGTTCTGTGTCTAATTCAGCTTAAAAATTCTTCCTATCTCTGCGAACTCTGATACAGGAAAGTGCAGCAAGTGCTTTAGTCAGACAGCAAACCAGGAAACAAATAAGCATAAAGGTCAACAACGTGTGTTTTCTCTTCTAATCCAGATAAAAACGCAGCCCTGCAATACCCAAATATAAACAGAGCCGATGGTGTTGAAACTGTAGCTTTTTTTTAGCCAAGTTAGCAGGAGTTGCCACGTGTCGTTCTCCACCCCACGATTAACATAACTGATCCTGCTGCAATCACACGAACAAGTTTAGTAAGTGAACTAATAATTACTATAGGTGTCTGCTCAATGCTTTTCACTGCTCTCTTTGAAGAACAAGTAGGCTTGAGTGTCTCTGGACGGCAAGAAGGGTGTGGTTCCATCCGTTCCATCATAGTTTGCCATGTAAACACTGGGGAATACAAATAGAATACCTTGTTGTACTTATAACCTTTAGTAATATAAAATATATTGTCAGTTCAGTGGGGCAGTGGTGGCTGGGGGGGGGTTGAGAAGCAGACTTGGGACCGGAAGGGTTAAAAGCAGAGGTCACAGTTGGTTGTGTGCAGTGGTGTGCTGTGTCACAATGACAAGTAGTTCACTTTCTTTTCCTAAGTTGTCATTTGTTTGACAGCATTTTTCCACTAATAGTAAAATATCGTGGTTTTTAGCACTCAAAAATTAATCTCTGCATAAAGGTAGGGGAAAAGAAAAAAAAATTGTATTTTCTCAATTTACCTTTTTTTTCTATGGATTTTGGATTTTAAACAAACACTCAAACAAACAGGTAAGAATCACTGTTGAACTGTAAACAGAAAAATTTATAATTTCTTTTTGTATACAAAATTTAAGCAAGGCAAAAGTCACTTCTTCATGGGTGCAGATGGCACTAGGGATGGGGAGGGGTCATGGCCCCCTCAGATTCATAGTGTTATTGCTAATAGAGGGTGCAAAAGGGGAATGTGGGAGGGGCAATAATTACAATAAATGAAAATTCCTTTTTTTTATTCTAAAAACGTTGGTAAATAGAGGAATAATGTTCAGTTTGTGACATGTTTTTGTGCTACGAATAATGGTGACTTAACTCCTCTTCTCTCTTTTTCTGCACTGCCACTGGCTACTGTACTAGTATGTTTCCCCCAAGGGGGATGAATAAAGCCCTACTCTACTCTACTCTACTTAAAGTTATTGCAAATGTCGGAATTTCCGCTGTTAAACTTAAGCACGGTCAAGTACAGGAAAACATACAACCATCTGTGTCCCTGAAGTCTTATCAATGTCAATGGCTTTCATGTGACCCCACATCACCAAGCTCATCAAAGTAAAGATAAATAATAAGGTTCCCCACACAGAGCCACATGTAAATGATTATAAAGCTGTAAATATATACTTTCTAGGACAGGCATGGGCAAAGTATTTGACTCGCGGGCCACAATGGGTCCTAAAATTTGACGGCGGGCCGGGTCAGGAGCAGATAGACGGAGCATTCGTATGAACTAAAACAAATGACATGTAAAAGTCATAAAGGTTAAAATGCTAAAATGTTTTAAGCCTTTTCTACGCCATCTATTGGAGAAAAGCAGGCATTGCAGGGAAAAGGCAGAAGTATAATGATAATAGAAATTAATAATATAATTTGGACAAGTTTGATGGGCTGCATCCGGGCCCAGGGCCGTAGTTTGCCCATGCCTGTTTTACGACATCGGACTGAATTACTGAGCAGGTTTGTAAATACAGTGATGATGTGAAACTACAAAAATCCACCACAGAATGTTAATCCAAAATGGTTTTGTTTGAGGCTTAACCCTTAATTTCACTTAATGCGAGCTAGGACTAGCTGTAGCGTTAACAAAACCGAACAAGAAGCTGTGGCAAAACAGGAACTAATGAATACAAGGACGTTTATAAAGCATGTCGCACCTCGCAGATATCCCCATATGGAACTTTGATGGCTCAAGCACAGACCAGGCTAAAGACTCTAACAGTGACATGAACATCGTACCAGTCGCCATGTTCAGGGACCCGTTCACACTTGACCCAAACAAACTGGTCCTCTGTGAAGTCTACAAATACGACAACACTCCTGCAGGTACGTGGAGAACGTGATCCGATTTGACCGATCGCCCGACTGGAACTGATGATTCCCAAATTTCTGTTGGTTTTGCAGAGACTAACCATAGGGTTAGCTGCAAACTAGTCATGGATGAGCTGAAAGAGCACTGTCTCTGGTTCGGCATGGAGCAGGAGTACACACTCTTTGGCGCTGATGAACGTCCGTTTGGTTGGCCGGCTAATGGATACCCAAAACCCCAGGGTGAGTTAGCTGGGAAATATATGTAGGTTGCTACATCGTGTAGTATTTGTCTCTACAGACTAATCGTGTCCTCTGATCTTAGGCCCTTACTACTGCAGTGTGGGGGCAAACAATGCCTACGGACGGGACATCATGGAGTGTCACTACAAGGCCTGTCTCTATGCAGGAATCAAAATCTATGGCACCAACGCTGAGGTCATGCCATCTCAGGTAAAAGTTTTTTTTTCCTCACACACTAAAGCCGTCGTCAGGGGTCCTTTAGGAACAT